>NC_031799.1:18587993-18667360 GCF_001522545.3 Parus major
GGAACCTTGGTGAGCGGGTCCAGAGAAGACCTCAAGGGCGATCAGAGGGTTGGAGCATCTCCTCTGTAAGCAAAAGCAGAGGGAGCTAGGGCTGTTCAGCCTGAAGGGAAGTCTCCAGGGAGGTCTTTATAGTACCTTTTAAGTGTCTAAGGGGGCTATAGGAAAGATGGGGAGGGGCTTTAAACAAGGGCATGAAGTGATATGAGGAGGGGGAATGGCTTTAAACTGAAAGAAGATAGGTTAAGACCGGATATTAGGAATAAGTTCAACATTGTGAGGGTGATAAGACACTGGCACAGGTTGCCCAGAGAAGTTGTGGATGTCCCATCCCTGGCAGTGTTCAAGGCCAGACTGGAGAGGGCTCCTGAACAACCTGGTCTAAAGAAAGGTGTATGTGCCCATGGCAAGGGGGTTGGAAATAGGTGCTCATCCATTCCAAGCTAAACTGTGGTGGTCCTGTGACAACGATGACAACTGGTTTTCTGACTGTTATGATACCCACTGCTGTGGTGTTGAGGGGTTCTCCAGATGCCCCTAGATGCCAATCTCACTAGCACTTTTTGTCAGCATGGAGGAGGGAAAACTGCAACATGGCTTCTTGGTGCTGCTTTGGGATCTGTGGCAACTAAATATCACCCAAGGCAACACCAGGAAAATGTAAAAATTCCTTTTTTTAAAAACAAAACACAACTGGTCAGCTTTTGCTCACTGCTTGGGAACACTCCCACCCCAAAAAATGCAGAAATCCTCTCTTAGAGGATGTTCAGGATGACAGTTCCCCAGAGACTACCATCTAGAGAAGTATGGGGCACAAATAAAGGTAACCAGGAATTTATAGTGTGTAAACAGGTGCTCCATTTTAGTTAAACATAGTTCAGTTTAAAGTCTATCACTTTAGTCCACAAAAGGCTAGAAATTAGAGATTTTGAGATGGTTAGCATGGAGATGAGTGTTTGAGTCAAAAGACTGCAAAAACAAAGAATAGGGAGAGGATATGAAGGCAAATTGAGGAAAAGAGGCAAATGCGATGATGTACAGAAATGCACAAGATGAAGGGTCTGTGAGTTAATGCTAAAATTAATACATGATCAATGTCAATGCAGAGATGCATAAGGAATCTCTGCGTTGGAGGACAGCAAGAAGCTCAAAGTTCAAACCTGAAGTTTGTGATAACAGGAGGCAGAACAAACATAGAAAGCTTGTTAAAAGTGTAGAAACATTATGAGAGGCTGACAAATAGATGGTGAGATGTGGAAAACATGGCTTGTAACAGAGGTCCTGAAGAAGCTCAATAACACTGAGTGATTGATTAGGGTGGGGATTAGGAGAAGGATCTTGTCCTTTAGGATTCACTTCATGCTTTTATAGCAATTGTTAGGATTATGACAGATGATGAAATCCCTGGGCTTTTGAAAGAGTGTCTTAATAAGATCATAGGGTTTGGCCAAAAGGGATATGTCAAAATATGATAAACCATTGAGAAATACTGTATGTCTCACCTAGGAGGGGAAAATCACATAACAAAATTAAATCATCCCCTTTTCCCTTCAGCATTCAGAAGTTAGAACTTTTTTTTTTTTATTTATTGGTTCAAAACTTTTTTTTTTTTTTTTTTTTTTTCCCCTAAAATATTGGGCAAGAAAAACCACAAAAAACAAACCTTAGGAACCCCCACATCCCTGCTCAGACAGAGTCCTTGGAAGCCTCAAGAGTATTAAGACTTGACTTTGTCCAGAGGGATGTGGCTTAGCCAGCAATATTCTTCCTGTGTTGCAAAATCTGTTTTGCCATGCCTGATAGGGCTGCCTTGGCTAAGACAAAATGTGACACCGGGGTGCATAGCAATAAAAAGTAGGTTACCTGTAGGCTTCAAAAATACACAGCTGTTGTCACTCATGCGAAAGAGTAAAACAAGCCAAAAAACAATAACCAGATGCAAACTAACAGTTCTAACACTTGATGCCAACAGTGTTAGCTTCAACAGCTTTTCTTCCTTTGGAGCCCATAAAGACAGTAAGAGTCCTTGCTTTCCATGCACTTCAGGAGCAAAGGTAATTTGAACCACCAAGCAAGCCTGTGAGGGTTGGGAGAGGACAGAAATAATGGTTGACTTGTTCAGGGCAGGTAAATCATTAACATACATCAGGAAAACGGCAGCATAAAGGAGACAGCTGTGCCCTACACACACAAAGAAAACCAAGACACAGAAGGTCAGAGACATTTAAATTGTAAAAGAGGGAGCTAGCAGCAGACGGCTTTTCTCAGTTCTTAGCATGTGAGAGCTGCACATGATATTTATTGTAAATTTAAGTAATCTTTTAAGTTCCCTACATGCACCATCCAAGGACAAGCAATAAACATAGACTCTGGAGACAGCACAATGGACTTCACAAGGTGCTAGAGACGGCTACTGGTGTATGATGAATGAAGAACTGTGCTTGCCATGAATAGTGATACCCAGTGCTTTACCTTTTTTTTTACCTTACTAGAATCCAAGTAGTTCACCTGTATCAAGAGTCTTTTAGATATAAGTGCTCTCTAGGACTGTATTTGAAGCCTTTTATAGCTAATCAGCCAGAGGACCACAGGAACCACTCCCCAGTCTAGCAACAGTGTTAGGTGCTTTTGCTGGCACACTACAAGGTAGTTTATCCCAACAACACCAACAGATACTGCACAGCAATCTTGAAGAGATGCAAGAATAACCCAAATTTTGTTTGCAAGCTTTGCTTTTCTGGAGAACACTTGGTTTGCCTGTGCACTTGTACTGCTGTTCTGAGTCACAACTGCCAAACCTGTCTGAGGCAGGTTCTACTGCAGGTAGCCAGTCTCCCACAGCCATCACAGCGCTGTGTTGGGCAGCTGGATTGGCAAAAAAAGGGCCCTCTGTGCCCCTTCTCATTTTCCAGCTGGAATTACTTTCAGACTTTTTTTACTGCTTTTTGCAGAAAATACTGCTGCTTCTCCTAATCCTCTGAGCCAGAACAGTGCCTTTCATTTAGCTGAGGCTTTCTGATAATTTTTCTGCCTAGGTCTCTTCCAGAACACCATGGATGGCCCCTTGTGTAATGCTGGCAGTGACTTTCCAGGAGCAGTTTCCACACCACAAAGGAATTCTTCCTCAGACATGTATCATCAGTTGCGCTGTGGGACAAGGTGAGAAGATGACTCAGTCCTGCTCATATCTCTCTGGATGAGCTGAGTTTTGCAGGGAGGTTTCCCCCTCTGTCTGGGGACATCCACTGCAGATGACTGTACAGAAGTGACTAGTCACTGCTGGGTTTGCATGGCTTCTTGGCACCACAAATACACCACAGGGTAATCCACTATTGTCAAGTGAGCCTGTTCCAATAGTTGGAACATGTTGACCTACATGTTGGGTTTTGACATTTGAACAATAGTGGATTTGATCAACTCTTGCAAAAATGGCAAAGCTCTTCAGATAGAGAACTTTTCATGTAAACCCACCTATCTCAAGTAACAGCATTAAAACCATTAGGTCCATAGAAAATTGTTTTGCATCTGAGATTGATGCTAGGCAGGAGTAAAGGAAGAAGGTACCGCAAAAGTAGGGTGAAAAATGACTATTGCAAAACTATAAGAAATAATCTTAAGTCTATGAAAAATGTTATTGAAAGGGATGTGAAGCAGTGTCACACATATATAATCTACATATATGATATATATATTCTACTATGTATGTATATATTTTAAACTTTCTGCATAATGTATATAGTATAACACATGTGGAATACACTGTATATACAAATAAACTTAGAATGCACACACACATATTATAAAATATACTTTATTATATACACACTGGGCTTCTCAAATGTAAACTGGTAGTGACTCACCTCCTTAGACTGTATTGCTTGAATGGAGGCTGATTGCAACTCAATCTATACCAGGAAGGAAAATGAAATCACCCACAAAAAGTGCATTGCAGTCACCTAAGAAAGGCTGACTGAACATAATGAGAAAACCGAAAGCACACCTGGCCAGCCTTTTCCCAAAAATCGTAACTTTGTATAAGCAGATTTTTCATTTTAGTCTACTCCGTGTCTGAAAACTGTATATGGAAAAAAGAGTCAGACAGTGGCTGTTCTGGAGACTATGTCTTAGAGCTTCTCACAGCTGAGAATTCTAATTCAGATGGTATCTACCAACTGTTTTAAATCTTTCATAAGTCAAATTTTACCTGTATGTGTTACTGACAGTGATGGGAGCAAAAGTTTTATCCTGCAGGAACTCATGTAGACAAAGCTAAAGGAAGTAGTAATCTTTTTAGGATGCTGGAGGGCTCTGGGACCTCTTTGTTGTTTCTGGGCCAGAAAAACATGCTGTAATCACAGCCTTATCGACGAACTAGGTGCATAAACATGTCTGGAAACATAAGTTCCTTTTAGAGAGTACAAACTCGTTGACTCCAAAAGGATTCTAACATGTATCATTAAATAAAAAACAAACCAACACCTAAACCAAAGGTCAACAAAGAAGTGAATGCTAACTTTGCAGAACACCTGCACTGTTCTGGTTAGGCTATAGTTGGCCAAGCTGACAGGTGCAGGCAGTGGTACTATCCACCAGAAGGGCTTGGAGCTGTAGGAAGATCAATAAGAATAAGCTACTAGTACATGTTACATTATTGCTGGATCTGAATAATGAACAGGATTTTACCTAATGAAGAGTTTGTTTGGGGCTTTTAGAAACAAGTGAGTTAATGAGGCAAGGAAAGATAAACCAATATAGCCTATGGAAACTCTTTGGTGCTAATGAAGATGTAGATGTCTGTGTCATTCCTACATTCCTACATGTGCTACACAACATCTGCAAGGGTAAGAAAAAATAAGAACTTTGGTGTAGGTTTGAGTAGCTAGCTTCTGGTTTGCACTTTGAACATGAAAGAGACAGATTATTTATCCAAGCAGCATGTGGTGACACAGAGATATGTAAACAGCTCTCTCATATAATTTTCTTATTTCTTCACTAGTGAATCAGCACTCTCTAGGAGTTCATGGACTGCCATGTTGCTTGAACTGGAGGGACAGGGATGCTGTCAAAGGGTTCTCTCTCTGCTATGTTCAGTGTCCATGCAAAAGCTTCAACTAATTTTTCCAGATTGCAGACATTTTGCTATGAGAATGCATTACAAAGATGGTACACCTGTGTGAAGGAATGAGAACTGACCTTCAAATCAAAGGCCTTGAGTTATTTTGTTTGTTTCATGCTCAGACCAACAATGGTCAGGAGATAACTAGTAAGGCAACTGAGTGTCACAGTGAGAGAAAGAAATCTAGAAAATTTCTGAGGAAGCCATTGAAAGTTCACCTCTACCTATTCAAAAATCACCCATCTACTTTTTTCTCCTGTCCCTTCTCATAGTTCTTATGTCAGTCCACAAGGACTCCCATAAAAGCCACTAAATTCCATAACCTTGCTAACAGTGAAGCTGTTTCTCTTCCCTTTCTCTGCCATTCTCTAAGATGTGAAGAAAAAATGCAAGACTGGAGAAAGGAGCTTTATGATTAATTACAACAAATCCACAGTCCGTTCTGCCTTAACAGATATGACATTACTCAAGGAATGCAAAACTACAGTAAACTCATACCAAGAAGTTACCTTTGGAAATTGATTCTTGATCATATTACATGCATCTAACAATACATTGTGGAAACCTAATCCTTTAATGGATTTTATTTATTTATTTATTTTTATAAAAACATTCTGCAGATGGGATTGGGAAGAAAAGCAGGAAGATAAAAGTAAAGAAATGGATAATCAAGGGAAAGAGGTATTCAACACATTTCTGGGAATATGTTACAGTTAAGCCTGGTTGGAGTCTTCATCTGATTTTAGGCAAATAAAGTTGCATTTGTTCCCATTCTTCCCATGACAATTATGTCGCCTGTGCTTGGTAAACAGGCCAGAGATTAGGAAATTAGTTTGAAACTGAAGATATAGCTACTAATGCTCAAGGAAAGGTAAATGATCGGAAAATAGTTGTGAGACTGACGTGCTGTTTAAGACACTCAGAAAAGGAGCCACAGGCGAGATATATTTCAAATTGATTAAAATAAGTGTTGCATCTTTCTAAATTATGGTTCCAATAAATTTAGAAGTGACCATTTTATTAAGTATAAGAATTTGGTAATTTAGATTAATTTTTGAAGAAGATACTAAAAATAGGCTTGGGAATTTCAACAAATTTTTAAATGTGTCGCATATAGATTTTGCTGTCTTGTCATAGCTGGGTTCCTCATACAAACAGGTTGCTATTGAAACCAAGCAACTTCATTGGCAATATGCCTGTGAGACAATTCCAGAAAATGAAACTGCATAAGCCAATTACTAATCAATCAAACAGAAATCTTTGTTATATTTCATAGCTAATGACACTTCTGTGTTGTCCCATATGTGTAAGACTACCACAGATCAGGCATTTTAAATTAGGCTTTTGAAATTAAGCAGAAAGAATAAATAAAAAAATAAAACCAACAAACAAGTCCCAACCAAAACAAAACAGAAAATGTGCCCAAACAAACAAGAACAAAATTCTCTACTCATGTATTTGTTTTTCTAGCAATGTTGCAAAAGGCATAATGGATATCTTTTCTTACGATGTAGAAATGTGGATATCCAATGGCTTTCCTTTAGGAAAGGATGCACTGTGCAAGCCTGCAGTAATATCCACAACCTATTAGAGTCACAAACACTCAAAAAGTCACAAAAACTCACCACCTTCCAGTGCATGTTCAGATGGCAGGTGTGCTGCAAAGTAGCAGTGGCAGCCATGAAGAAAATGCTGGAGGAGTCATAGGTCTATTTTAATCTTGGGAGTGAGAGAGCACCATATACCACTCTCAGTGGGAAGGGTATTCATACTTCTCTTTGGAGTGAGGAAGTGTCATGGGGTGACTTTACCTTTAAGGTGGTTTTGAGAGCTAAGGAAGTTGAAGCTGCTGGTGGCTGATGGGAGTCTTTTCTCCTGACCAATTATCGGTCATTTCTAAGAATTGACAGCAGTTTTAACCATTGAAAAGTGAGATCAACTTGTGAACCCTACCTTAAGATGTAAAACCAGAGCTCTCTTGCTCTCTTTGTTTCCTGGCTGTGAAAGGTAACAGAGCTCCAGCTGGCCTCTTGTTCCTTCCCCAGGCCATGTGGCCTGTGCAGGGGCTGGGCTGGGCCTGCTGCAGCTCCCAGCCAGGAGATGGGGCCTGCGGGGCTTGCCCCGGGCTCTGGCCGGGCCAGGCCGGTCCCTGGCTCGGCTGCAGGTTTTGCTGTCACTGAATTCACCAGAGACTGACGAGTAAAGAAAGGGAAAAAAGCTCTTGACCTGCGGCGTGCTGAGACAGCGACCACACTCTCCAGAGCAGCCATGAAGAATCTTCCATCGCAGACAGCTCCAGCTCCTGCTCCAGCAGAGATCACAGAACCATCTACAAAAGCCTGGGCAAGATTTTAACCTTTTCATTACCCAGATGAGACTTGCAGATTCATCATTTTTTCCAGAGAGAGAAAAAGAGAGTAATCAACATGTAAAGAGACTTTATAAAACTATCAGAGACAGTAAAGAAAAGAATTAAGTTTCAGAAAAGGTAGAGAATAAGGAGATGCTTTATGAGCTGAAATACCTTTCTGTTGAGGCTATGGAAATGGACAATAAGGTCTTGAAAAAAACCCTTTAATTCATGACAGTATATAAGGAGGAACAGAGTGTTCAAAGTGTAAATTTTGACTAAAAGTAGAGTGATTGTGATATAGTGAAGTGCTGGAATAGAGCGAAGCGAAGATTTGAAGCCCTGGGGGGCAATGAGAAAACTGTTTTCCAGTTGAGTTCACAAAGACAGATGAAGACTTGCCTTTGAATAACTCATCCTTAAAATGACATCCCTAAACTCATGGCCCATACACACCTCAGAGTGATGTGAAATGAGAGGAGTGAGCTCTGATAACAGCATTTCTGGGCAGCTGACATCAGGGCAATAGAAAACTATAGAAGAAATAGTTTTCTTGTGAGAAACTCCATAGATTAGCCGAAAGAGACTTCTGTTTCTCTACACAGACTGATGAAAAGACTCTAGCAAGAATTGGGACTGTTTTAAACACCAAAGTTCCAAAGTTTTTGTCTCTGTTGTCATGTGAACAAGGGAATGGTGGGTAGTAGGGGATAAAAAGGGTTTTCTGGAAGTTTATTGAGGTGTTCTTATTCTTGTAGCTTGTTAATAAACTTTTTTTATTCCTTTTAAGTTTTATGCCTGTTTTGCTCTTGTTCTAATCCATATCTCACAGCAAAAAAATAAGTAATCTTTTTTAGTTACTGGTTTAAAACCATGACAGGAAGACATGATCAGAACAGTTAGATAAACTGCATGGTAAGATTTTATAAGGACTTATCTGAAGCATCTTAGAGAGATATTTTGCTAGGATACATTACAGTCTTCAGTCCCTTCAAATAATGAGCTGAAGCTATGCAGGAAAAACAGCAAATATGAAAAATGTGTACCACAAAATGCTGAATGGAGGAGATGACAAGATTTCACCTCACAGTGTTGTTACCCAAACAAAAACTCTTTCACTCTCAGTTCTGCCCATGGTCTTGTCCTTCCTCTTTGGCAACATACTCATGCCATGGAAATAGGCATCAAGAATATTGTCCTTTCTAGCATTTTCTCTCTTTGGTGCCTTTTGAACATTCTCCAAAGGATAGCAGAGAGTTTTAAGACCTCAACAAAACAAAGGGAAAATAAAACCACATGCTCAAATAGCTAAGATGTACTCAACATTCATTTACATAAAACTATCTCTAGCCTTCTCCAAACAAAAGATTCTGATCTGATTCTGTCTACACATTCCTGGCCAGCTAACACAGCCAGGCATACACTTTGCTATCTTTTCCTTCATGGGGTAAAAGACAGACAGCATTACAGAAGCTTTTATTTCTGCACTTCTTGTTGTATCCCTCTTTTCTTTAACCTTTACAATCAAATCTGACATTTTCACAAAAAACAATTGGTCCACCACACTGCACCCAGCAAAACAACACATGCCTGTCATGATTAGAGTTCTCCTTCTAAAGGATATGCATTTACATAAGCATGGCATAAGAGTTCACAAAAACATACCTGAACTCCTTCTACTCTTCCCAGCTCAAGTGTCTGTAACCACAGCAACAATAAACCCAGAGCAAGGAACTAACCCCTTTCTCAAGGACTGAGTAAACTCTCTTCAGTCTGCCTAGCCTGACAAAGCTGAGCTGTACTTAATAAGCACGATGCCAGGAGGAGAGGTGACAGGAGAGTAGCTGACCCCATGAAGTTATCAAACAGTTGCCCAGGCTGTTATCCATTGAAGTGCACCAATCTACTTTGGAGATTTTACTGGCCTGACTTTATTATCAATTCAAGCAAAGAGCCCTGCATACCCCTTTGCAGTCCAACACAGATTCATTTGCATTGCCATTATTATCCTTGATCTTCCAGACAGGCATGAGAATATCTTTTAAGCAGACACTACTAGCAGGCAGCGCTACTGCTAATAGAGATGTGACATGCTTGCAGAGATGGGCTAAGTAGTCTGTTTCTTTTACAAAGTGCTTGAAATTCCTTTATTCCATTCCACTCACCATAAATGACACTTGGAACCTTTCAGAACAATGAATTTTACAGGTAAAGATGCTACTTATTCTGTTTAAAAGAGGAAAACAGTGTTACCAAACAGTGAGGCTCCAGGCTTAGATATATGAATAGTTACATGACTAGAAAAAGGCATTCTGCCTTGGAGAATCTGGAGCCTAAATCCAGTTTGAAGAAAGAAAACCCATCAAACAAACTAGTGAAACATATAGTCTCAGAAACCAAATGGTTTCTTCCAAAAAAACACCCCAAAACCAAAAACACCAAAACAAAAACACAAACCAAAACAAAACCAAAAAACTACTATCTCTCTATTCTAGCTGAGCAATTAGACTTGTCAGCAAGAGACTTGAAATGCATCAGGGCATATTTTTGTTACAGGATATATCCTAGGCCTATAATGATGCTAAGAACCTTTTCCCAGGCAGACTTCTTTCATTTTTCACAGCTGCATCTGGACACACGTTAAGCACCTGCATGAGGTACCATTATGTCTTACAGTGTGCTTCATAGTAGAGCTGTATTTATTTTTCTCTTCCTTTTCCTTCTTTACTATTGTTAAATAGATCTAGAGTAAAATGTGAAAGTGGGAATGTGGCTTCATATAAAATGGCAGAGAATTATTTCACTTTTAGGTGTAGATGGGAACTAAAAAAAAAAATAATTGTAGAGTGTTTTGGGTTGGAAGAGACCATAAAAGTCATCTAGCTCCAACCCCCCTGCCATGTGCAAGACCTCCCACTAGGCCAGGCTTCTCAGACCTTCATCCAATATATCCTTGACACTACCAGGGATGGGGCATTCACAACTTCTCTGGGCAACCTGTTCCAGTGCCTCAGCAGCCTCACAGCAAATAATTTCTTGTGGAGAAATCCTTTTAAGGATGCTTATTTTCATACCTCCCCCCAGTCTGACACGCCTTTACACTCACTCTAGAGTAACCACATGCAAAGCAATGGGCTATAAGAACACTTCAGACAGAGATTTGCTGAGATTAATGCAACTGTTTGCAATTGAATCTTATTTTAAAATCCCAACATTTCCAAAAAAAGCTGCACGTCCTTGATTGTTACCTCTGCATCAGTCTATGGACTGTTACGGAATAATGCATAGTCTGATTTTTTTTCATACGGAGACATTTTGGGGCCTAAATCTTCAGGGAAGTTTGTAAGTCTTACATTCACAGATCAGTTCTACACCTGAGGTATTGTTTTCTGTGCATGTGACACCCACAAATTCAAAAACAATGATTTCTAGACAGAGCATAGAAAAAAAAAAATCAGTAATTCTAGAAGCTAAAAATTTCTCTTAAACTGGATAGTAGAAAACTAATAACTCATGCTACTCATCATTTCTCTGATTCTGACATGGCTTCTCAAGTATTTCTAAAGACTATTCTGAAGCTTTCTCTTTAATCTTTTCCCTTCCTGACAAATATTGTTTTACAGAGAGACCAGAGCTGAGGTTCCCCTGCAGCCCATCGTGCAGACCATGGTGAGGCAGCTGTGGCCCTGCAGCCCCTGGAGGTCCCTGGGGATGCAGAGATCCACCTGCAGTCCATGAAGGAAACCCACACTGGAGCAGGAGGATGTCTGAGATGAGGCTGTGACCGTGTGGGAGGCCTCTGCTGAAGCAGGTACTGGTAAGGACCTGCCCACCCATGGAGAAAGGAACCCATTCTGGAGCAGGTTTCCTGGTAGGACTTGTGACCCACACTGCAGCAGGCTCTCCTTGAAGGACTTGACTTCCATAGGGACTTTTCCCTTTGGAAAGGAACCCACACTGGAGCAGTCTGTGAAGAATTGTAGCCTGTGGGAAGAACTAGTGATGGAGAACTGTCTCCCATGGCAGACACCCCATTGTGGAGCAAGGGAAGAACTTCTTTCCCAGAGCAATGAACATTAAGCAAGGAACAATATGTGATAAACTGACCATAACCCCCATTCCCTGTCTCCCTGCACTATTATGGGGAAGGAGACAGAGCTGGGAAGAAGGGAGAAGTGGGGGAAGGTGGCTTTAATTTTCTCATTATGCAGCTCTGATGTTTTTAGTAACACATTCAATTAATTTCCCCAAGTTCAGTCTGTTTTGTGATCCATGAGTGATCCCTTCCTCATCCTTATCTCAACTAATGAGACTTTCATTTTCTCTCACCTGTCCAGTTATGGAGGGTAGTGATGGAGCAGCTCGGTGGGAACCTGACATCCAGCAGGGTTAACCAAGTACCAACTACTAAAAAGCCCTTTTTATGTCCCCTACCTGGGCCTGATTTGCTGTATTCATCCCTTTACCTCTGTGCACAGTCACGCATGCAACCCTCCTCTGTTCCACTCTCAAAGTGCACAAGCCACTCTCAGAAGACTCTCAAAAACTTCATTACAATCAGAATCACCAATATATTGTGCCACTGAAAGACAGGTCCTACACCCGTTCATGGTTAGGGGCATTTGCGGCTCCTGACATTATGTGGCACCAGTTAGCCTGCTTTTGTGCCTTCCTGTCAATCTGGTAAGTGTGAACAAGCTATTGAAGCATTACAATAGTGGAGTTTCTCAATGTGGCAGGATGGAGTCAAACTTCAGGGAAGTGTGTGCTTTTTCACAGATGCTTTACTGGTTAATCTTCAACAGTTCAAAGATTTTTAGATTGAAGTTTATACAAAAACACCTTATTTTTTCAAACAGGCTACAAAGAAAGGTGGGGAGGACAACAGTCTAAGTAATACAGAAAGGGAAATAGATAAAGCAGAAAAAAAGGAAAGAAGTAACTAGAGCAGATGTAGTGGAAGACTTTACCTACAAACTCCTTTCATTATCCTGCATTTTATTTTTAAGAATCTACCAAGACATAAGAGGATTTTCATTCATAGAGAACGAAGAAGCAATCCAGGTTTGCACCAGAGCTTGCTTTTTTGCCACTTGAGGAGAGGTGACACAAAGTAAATTTTAATCATTTAGAGTTCTATCACCCAGTTGCCAAGGACATCTCTGTACCTGACTGTAATGTCTTTAACAGCCATGAGAGGTTCAAAAACTGTAGACACTGTGGTTCAAAAACTGCAGCCAGGCAGATGAGGCAGAGTGGTAAACAGGGCTGAGTCCCTGATTTTGTCATCTCTTGTAATACCTTTGTCTTCTTGAATAGGTGACAACTCTGTCTGGAATAACCTTTGGTGGATTTGGAGTAATACAGAACATCTAATTACTGGCAAATATCTGCAGAGTCTAATCAAGGAAACTTCTGTTTTGTGTAGCATGAGCTCAGATTTTATAAGATTTGGGAGAACTCTTACTTTCCTCAAGACATTTTTGACAATAACTTAACAAAGCCAGATGTCTCTGTCAAGGCACTGTAAAGCAATGCTACTTAGCGACTTTATTTCTTGGCTAATTATCCCATTAAAATTTATAATAATTTATAATACAATTTATAATATTTATAATCTCTTTATGCAATAAAATACATTTTTGCTTTTCTGGTAGTGTTAGATTAAGGCTTTCACCCTTCATGAAAGTGTTCATATTTTTAATGTACCTCTGTTAATAGAATTCAGTGGCATAGAACTGAAGGGGTTAAAGCTTTAGCTTTTCTGGATAGCAGAAAGGAAGAGGAGTGGATGATATGATCATGCAAAAGAAGCAAGGTCTAATGTTTGTCAGCTATGGTCAGTTTTCTGGGTTAACACCAGCGTGAGACACCCACAACAATGGGATGGCATGGGATGCTGCTGAAAGCTCAATGCAGAATCATCTTAGAAAGCGGTAGAATTCTCAATTCTGCATGAAGCAGAGCTTGCAGGTTGGTACCATGGAATCTTCTGTCTTGGACACAGTGACAAGAGACAAGGCAATGAAAACATTTTAAGATAAATTAATTCAGTTTGGACTAGTGAAACTGGATTTGAATTTAACAAATTTGATTTACATTTAACAAATCCTGATGTGAAATGCAGCAATATTAATTTGGGTAAAGAAAGATCATCTACAAATGAGCATAAACAACAGAGCTGACCATTGATTTACATTGCAAAAATTATTATAAAACGGAGAAATACTTTAATATAGCAATTAGTACTAGTAGTAGTGATGATAATTTACAGATTTCTGTAATACCTCAGCTATACTTTTATTTAACTCTCAGATAAACCAGACCTTGATTTATATAATCACTTTTGTACATGACTGCAAGATTTTAAGTAGCTGCAGGTGACTGAGGAAAATGAATACAGATCAATTATAAAATGAAAAAATATATTTAAATGTTTTTGACTGACTTTAATGAATAAATGCTCCAAGTGTGAAAACCAGTTGCTGACAGTTCATAGAAAAATACTGTACTGGGTCTGAGCAAGTTAACAAGTGTGATTACAGAAACTGCATGTTTATGTTAATACCGGGTTATAAAACAGCTAATTAAATCTCCCTCCCATTTTCCTTACTCTGTGGTACATTTCTGCTCCAACACAGTCAAATGTCTTTCAGATCAAAGTTTTCGTGTTCTTCTGCTCAAAACACTATTTGAATTAGCAAACCTCGGTATGCACTTAAGCACGTAACCAAACGGAAATTGAGAAGAAAGGGAAGGACACGCCTAAGGACTGCCCAGGGAGGTTTGGTGATGCTTCAGAAGCAAACAGAACTGTGAATTTTAAGATGAGCTTGATGAATTACGTTGAATATATAAAGGATTGAAGAGCTTGGTGTACAGACAGGCCAGGATTATGTCCTGGTTTGGAGAGCTGTGTAGGCACGGCTGTGTGCAGCAGAGAAAGGAGATGCAAATTAGTAGAAAAAATTATGAACAGCCTGCTGAGAAGAGAGGAGAAAGGAGCTGGGAACCATGAAGGACCTGTATTTAATTTACCCTCAATAAAGCAATGGAGATAGATTGAGCAGTATGAAAAGCATTGCTTTCACAGCTCCCATGACCTGGCCCATGTGGAGCAGGACTTTCACCTCCAGGTTTGGAAGATCAGGGCAACAGAAGTGAGCACGAGCCGTGGTATGGCTCCACGAGCAGTGGAGCACGTGCACCACTGTAGCATGGAGGATTGCTGAACTTCCACACCCTGTGTATCTTGTGGCAAAAGTAGGGTTCTGCCTTTTTATCTGTAAACCAGAATGGCTGATCTGTTTCTTCTATGTGCTCATTTTGCCTGGGCTAGAGTTAATTTTCCCCACAGTATCTATCATAGAGCTATGTTTTGGATTTGCACTGGAAACAGTGTTGATAGCACAGAGATGTTTCAGCTGTAGCTGAGCAGCACTTACACAGTGTCAAGGCCTTTCCTGGTCCTCACCCCAATGCAACAGCAAGAAGACTGGGGGGACACCCACAAACCAGGACAGCTGCCCAAAACTGACCAAAGTTCCATCTGATATGGTATCATGCTCAGCACATACAGCTGAGGGAAAGTGAATAGTGGGGAGGGACATTGGTCAGAGGTGAGCAATTGTTTTTATTTGCATCAATCATCTTTCTTTGAATTTTATTTCTATCTCTTTGGTGTTTTCTTTGTTTGGTTGTTCTTTTGTTGTTGTGGGGTTTTTTTGGTGTGTGCGTGTGTGTGTTGTTTCTTTAATTTTCCCTCTATTTACAATTTATAATTGTAATTATATTTTATTTCAATTATTAAACTATTCTTATCTCAATCCATGAGTTTTCTCACTTTTACCCTCCCTATATCTGCCTGCCTCCATCCTTCTGAGGTGGGGGTAACCAGGGGTGTGGTGCTTAGTTGCTCTCTGAGTTTAAGCCATGACACTCTTACTTTTCTTGTGCCTGTCACACTTAGTGCTTGAGCAGTCTTGTGAACTACTACTTTTTGACTGGCATAATTTTTTCCTCTTTCTGGCAGGGAAAAAACTTTGCTGGCACAGTTTTCAAGGCCACTAGAATATATAATCAACCTTCTTACTGGTATGAGAGTAAGACTTTTTACATGTTTAGTGCACACAAAGCAAGCCTCCTTAAGTAGTGAAACCTACAGTCCACCTACAGAAACACAGAGGGATTCTGCTAAGCAGCAATATAATTCTTTCACTACAAGATTCAGCAATTATCACAGGTATCTACATTTAATATAGCAGCTCATTGCTAAGTGTTATTTAAATTACTTTGATACACTTCATTAGTCAACCTAAACTTCAATAGTTAACCAGAGTGGCAGAACAGGATGAAGCAGCTATTTCAAACATTCATTTAGGCCCTCAGGTATATTAGCTGTCTACAACACAATTAAGTGTTCTGGAAACTTACTTTATAAATAATGATGAATAGTATTCAGATGTCAGAGTTCCATGCAACTCTAGATTAGACTACTTTTTTCTTGGGAAATAATTTGTGCACTACCCTGAGAATATGCAACACATTCTAAGCACATGCCAAATGTGACCATTTCCCACAGAAGTATAGAAGAACTGCTCAGTTTAAGGCTCCTGTTGCAGTAGTGACAGTTCAAAACCACTGAATAGCATCAGATTATTTAAATACTTAGCTTAACTTCAACTCTCATAGGCCACAATGCACAATTCAGATACAAAAATATATTCTCTGGGCCATACACTCCACCTGGAAGAACTAGTGATGGGGAAAATCTATTATTTTATAAAGTCCCAAAACATTTTTTTTCACCTTTGCTAGCATGAGAATAATCTTCAGCTGATTTCCTGTGGTGTTACAGAACAGCGTGGGAGGTGATAGCAACAGTAATTAACTGTTGAGCAACACAAGACACTCCCTTCTAACTGCCACAAAACATGAGAACTTGATATTCTTAACATACACCTACTCTCTGATGTATCTTTTATCACAGCAAACATGGGCTCCCCAAACAGCTACGTTCATTGTGTCCTTTGACACAGTGTACCTACAGAAAATAGGGAAGACACATATCAACAAAGCTCCATCCATCCAGGTGAACCAGTGCAGCACCCCCAGGCAGGCAGATCAGTGTGTGGTGGGCTGCTCACATCCGCTGAACTTAACAGCTTTGTGTCATGCTACTGCCTGCAGAACAGACGTGCCCTAAGTCTGACAAAAGGATTATCTTTTTTTCTTTTGTCTCTCTGTTTTCTTCCCAGGCTCCCCCCTTTCTTTAAATGGCAAGGACATGTTAAAGATCCATCCTACAGATTAAGATATATTTGTGTGGATGAAATGAAAATACTACAGGCAGGCATTAATAGCTATACTTCTTGCAGAGGACATCCTGCACTACTAACAGAGAGGATTAAGAATCAGCATTAAATTTTATATACAAATAGAACTGGTTAGCTACCAAATTTAATTCCTGACAGTGATCTCCAGCAAAATCATAATAAAATTATTCATTTATAATGAATATGTATTTTGAGATAACTTTTCTAAAAACATGATTCAAAATTTTCTTAGAAGGCTTTAATAATTCTGTTCGGAGCTAAGACCTTTAGTTAATGAAAAGTAGTCTATTCAATAAATGCATTGCAATTAGACACAAAAGAAAGGGACAATGCTCAGTATTTTCCAAATGTGAGGACAACAGCAAAAAAATCTTCTAATAAGCCCCTCTTCTCTGTCTCCCACATTAATCCTTTTTGTATTAAACACAGGCATATATGTATCATTTCTGTTGCTGAATACATTACCTGGTTCTTGTTTAAACATGTTACTTTAGATTACAAACATATGGCTGTAAAAATAACTGGTTGGGCAGATTTAAACTGCTGATTATAATCTCCATTTTGGCATGAGGAAATTTATTACAAAATCTGTTTAGGACTGCAGATGTACCTCTGCCTCACAGCTGTAGGAAAAGGGCGGATTTGCAATCTTCCCAGTGTACAGATCTCAGTGACTGTTGGAAAGACACCTCAGCACAAAGCTAAAATGTGTCACTGAAAATACATTGGTTTTTTCTAACTTAATTTGAAGGCCAATGGTGATAAAATGAAAATTAGGAACAATATTGTATGCCTGTACAATTACATTATTCTTTCATATGTAAATAAAATGCTTCCTTAATAGCCCCAAATATATTTTTTTTCAGTCTTTTGGGCTCAATGGAATTTGGCAGGACTGGGCATGGTTAAGGGTTGCCAGCATGTTGGATGACATTGGTAAGTTGTCATCCAGGCAGAGCCTGTGGGCTGGTGGGTAAGGCTGACTACACACACAAACATGATTAGAAGGGATGAAGATGTGGGGACTAGTTATGCACCTGCCTGAATTCCTGGCCACTCAGTCATCCCTTTTTATCCTCCATTCCCATTATTTTTATAAAATAGACTAAAAGAAAACAAAAATGAAGGAGGATGGAAGAAGGCATGTCTATTTCATAAATCAGCCTAACCACACAAAAGGACTTTACTGATATGATTTCTATGCTTTTGTTTAGTTGGGTATTATAACCACTAACTGCTGACCACTGAAACTAATACACTGCTTTCAAGAACATCTCTCAGGTGTCAAAACCTCAGCACACATCTTGGTGGCTAAGTATGCAGCCAATACTAAAGCTCTTTGTTTAAGGACTACTTTAACTATGCTAAAAAAAACCCAACTATTTGCACAGATGTTGTTGTTTAACTGATATGCCCATAATGTAATTAGGTATTGCAAACTTTATGTGTACTAAGCTAGCAGTAAGCTTACCCATTCACTATGGCAGGTGCTAGGCCAGGTGCACTAACAAGCTTACAATTCTCAACTACATGAACCAGACCCCTGCCTCCCTGTAAAAAAGAGGTAGGAACAAAATGAGGAACTATCCTCCAGTGGTGCCAAAGCAGTGGTATTTCAATTTCTTTTATATCTTGTGTGTGTAGATATATGTGTATGTATACATTCAAGGTAGGATAAGAACTGTAATACAAGAATTTAAAATAAGGGAAGAAAAACATAACAACCAATCCTATTGATGTTGGCAAATATGAGATTTTTTTCATGTTTACTATGATGGGGTTTCTGGTGATTTGACATTGACTGATATTTGGGGAAAGAAGTAAGAAACACTCATGGAAGTGATTTCTCTGGGAGAAGCTGCTGGGAACTTTCTCTGTGTCTGAGACAGGCCAATGACTGGCCAATTCTGAGAACTGACTGTCCACTTCTGTGAATATCATCACCTTTTAAAAACCACAAGCTTGGGAACTTTTTCTTATTTTATTTCTGGCCTCAGAAGGGAATGGAGCTCGGGTGAAGCTGGCCATGTTCCCCTGTGGCCTGTGCGCCTTCCAGGGGGGGCTAGGCCAGACCCCAGCAGTTCCTGGGGCAGGGATGGAGACTGTGGGGTCTGGCCTCAGGCTGGGCTGGGCTCTTCTGCAGTGCTGGCTTCTCCCAGGATGCCCTCTGGGTCCCGTTCTGGCAGAGTGGCCAAAGCCCCTTCCCAGGCGAGCCCACCAAGCCCTTCCCAAGGATCCCGCTGAGCTCCTTCCAGCAGCTTCCTGGCTTGGCTGGAATTCTGCCACTGCTGAGTTTTACCAGAAATTGCTGGGCTGTGGGGAGGGGAAGACATCGGCTCGTGGCATGCTGCCCCTGAGTGCTGCCCTGGCTGCTGAGATCCCAGTGCAGCCACTGAAAAAATCATCCAGCAAAAAAATCTCTGGCCGCTGCCTTGGCATAGATCACATAACCATCCACAGACCTGGGCAAGATTTAACCCTTTCAATACACACAGGAGACCTGCATGCTTTGATCCTCCCTCCAGGGAGAGAAAAGAGTGATCGACGAAGAAAGACAACATGAAAACACCAAGGTCAGTAAAAGAAAAAGTCAAGCCTCATGGAAGAGGAAGATGGAAGAGGGATGAGGAGATGCCAAATGGGGCTGAAATATTATTTTGGTAGGGCCATGGAGATGGACAATAATATTCTGAAATATCTCCTTTAATTCATGAAGAGAGTAAGGGGGGATGAAGTGTTCAAGCTGTAGATCTGAGCAGAGGCATCCACTGATAAAGCCATGCAGATGTTGGAGTGGCTGTGATCCCATGAGACGCTTGAACAGAGAGAGAGAGAAGTAAGAGTTGATGAAGACCCTTTGCCCCCAGGAAGAGAAGAAAAAAACCTCTGTTCCCAGAGATGATCATAGAGAGAGATGAAGAGAGCCTTTGCCTTTGAACAACTCATCCTTAAAATAATACCCCATGAGTTCATGGACCATGGACACACCTCTAGGAGGGCTCTGAAAATGGGAAGAAACGTCTCAATGGCAGAACTTTTGCTCAGGTGGCTGCTATTCATAGAAATTAAAAGCTGTGAGAAAACTGTTTCTTGTGGAGAAGTCTCCATGGCATGAAAAGAGAAAACTCCTCTCCCTACAAGGATTGATGAAAAAATATTGTATAGTTGATTCTGCTTTACCATCCCAGGTTTTGTCTCTATGTGGTCAGTTGCAAAAGGAAAAAGTTGTCCAGGGGGAGGAAAGGTTTCTGAAGGTTTTATTCTGATGTTTCTTAATCTTGTACTCCTGTTAATAAACTTTCTTTATTCCTTTTAAGTTTTAAGCCCATTTTGCCCTTTTCCTCATCCATATCTCCAAGTGAGAAACAAGTAAGTGCCTTGGTGATTTTAGCCAGCGCTAAAATCCACCAGAAGGTTCTTAAATTTTGGGTCCTAAGTTGACTGAGGAAATCATTCTTAATTAAAAAAAAAATCAAGATGTCTTGTGAGAAGTCTAGCCTGACTACAAACCCAAACAATGCAAAAAAAGTTGGCAAACAAATCCTTGAGTTTTAAGATTTGTCAGTCTCTGTGCAAGAGCTAGAACACCAGGCACAGAAAAAAGGGTAAAGGGAGGTAATGATATGGTAGTGTTATTCCCACTGCCTGGGAGATAGCTATATAGAAATTCTCATATGCTAATGCTTTCTTCCAGATCTGTGTACAGAAAGAAAAAAAGAACGAAGTTTTTCTTGGCTGTATTAGTATCAGATACTTTCTGAGCATCATAACCTAGGCATAAGTAATCAGTTCTATCCTACTGCCTCCACAGAACTCAACTTCCACTTAAGCTGAAGGAAACTTGTCTTAAGCTTTTTGTATTTCTTCAGTTGGACTAGCTCAGTCTGACTCCACCTGCATTGTTTCCTAAGGCTAGAAGGGAAAGAAAACTCTTTGATCTCTTGTAAGAACAAACACATTCTTCTCCATCTTTTGATACTTACTGTATCAAGCTCAAATAAAAATCTCTGCCTTGGCAGACAAAGAAAGTCTTCTAAGCAATATTCAATTCCCAGAACAGCCTGAAAAGATTAAATTCTCTAGAATCTAAGATTAGATTCTCTGTTCTCTGATACAGTAGGACTACTAAATCCCAGTACCACTAGTGAGATAAAAATACAGTTCATTGCAGCCTAAGCTCTCTCCTTAAACTCTTAACTTTTACTGTTCTTAACAGCAAGAATCCAGCTATGAGCTAGCTGAGTCTCAAGTAAATAATTTTATTTTGATATGAATAGAGCACCCATTCTGACATCTGACTGCACTTTTACATGTGTTTTTTTTTCTGACTGATGGGTTAGGATGGGAAGCATGATTAAGTCTATACAACTCTACTTGCTCCATTTCAGGTTCTGAAAGAGTTTTCATACCATAAAAATATATGCCGTAAGTACATAAGCAGAAAGGCATAAACAAAGGAGAAAACTCAGATTTAATTATAACATTTAACTTACACACAAGAAAGAGATTACAGTCGCAACTGAGTGTTGGCTTAGTACCTAGTTCTTGGCAGTGAGAAATATACAGTATACCTTCACTGCTCTTTAAAACTTTCCATTTTAAAGACACCAACACTTAGTAATTAAGTACAGCTGCCATAAGAATGTGGAAGGTATAATTTTTTTTCCCTAGAAAAAACTTAAATAAAAAATTTAAGATAACTACAAAAAGAAGTAGTGAAGTAAATAATAGCGAAAAATGCCATTCTTCAAAGTAGAATTTTCACAGAAATTGATGTTTGAATGCTGGCTAGTATCTCTTGCCAAGAGATTTTTAAACCTTGCAAACTAAACACCACACATCAGTAACTGCCATTATGTGGAAGGCTTCCAGGTGCTGGGTTGTAGAACTTGTCTGGATTCTTGCCCACATGAGAGACAGGTGTTTCTTATTTCCCTCATCAAAAACGACTCTCCTTCCAGCAGAGGACAACAGTCAAGAGGGAGAATAATATCACCACCAACTGATATCAGAAGAGGACTTGAAAAGACTTCTATGAAGAAGATATTAGCTGCCAGAAAGTGCAAGAAGCCCCTAAGGCAACTAATTTCTGTTTTCTACTGTTTGAGGCATTAAACCCAAAGGCAACTGGGTAAGAAGATACTTGGACAAATAATTCACAGCCTAACTTTTCTTGAGCTGAATCCCACATTGCATTCATTCATGGTGCAACTTAGGCAAAAACTGATGTGTAAAAGGTTATTAGGCAATAGTGCATCAAATCCCTCTCCTGATATGATCTGAGAAATGCTCCTTAGGAACAGCACCCAGACTGAGCCTCTCTTGACTTACTGGTAAAAAAAACTGTCTGCTCCCAGGAATCTGTGATGTATAATGAGCTCCTGTGTTTTAATGAACAGCCTTGGACATGTTTGTTTCCTGAATAAGAACCCAAGTGGGATACGATGTTTTCTCCTTACACTTTCGAAGACAGTTTCCAGCCCGAAGTGTGGCCAGGATGGAACACAGTTGTGACCAAAGCCCTCTCTCTTGCAGCCCTACAAACAGTGATGCAAAGTGAGACCCTCTGAGTGCCGCTGGAGCAGTGGCTGTGACCTGAAAAGCCCCTCTGAGTGGGGCCTCTTGGAGCCAGGGAACTCACAAGTTTGCTGTACTTGGAGGATCCCGGAACAGTGATACCCCCGACTCCTTGAGGCTCCACCCTTCACAAAGGCATCTGAAGTGGGTATTTCACTACCGTTGAGGGGAATTTTTCACCTTGTACAGGCTTTTTGTGTCTGAGCACCAAGTGTGCATATTCTGTACCAAGTGCACAAGAAATGCTGCTCTCCTAGATTCTCTAAGTACTCTAGATTTGTAAGGTAGGTCTGTAAGAAAGACACTGTTGAGGTATAGTAAATCCTATATGAGTCCTTTGCTAAATCATTTCACTTCAGTTTTAAGTTACTTGGCATAGTTTTTGGTTTATTTTGGACTGGATTGATTGACTCTGGATTTTTGTTTGCTTTTCTTCAGTGTGCCCTTAAGAGTGAACCTTTACAATGAAACTTGTCACGCTGTCATTTTTATACTGGACCTGTTTTTACCGATATCTTTGCTGGTGATGCTTTAAGAAATCTGAAAATATTCTTTAGTGACAGAGACTACATAATGTCTGAAGCACAAACTAGTCACTGAGATAAGACAATAACCCCACAGAACTCCTCCCCCTTTCAAAACAGAGCAGGCATTAGGATCATAAAATGTTTTAGATAAAAACAGTTTAGAAGGATTACATTCAATAGTTTTAACTTGAAATGTGATCTACTCTCTGCCTTGTAACTGCACCTCAGCCCTGTTTCTATCCGGGAATCCTTCATGTTTGCTAAGGATGTGTGATTCATACATAGAAGATTGATCTTAAAAACTTGCTAACAGAAGCAACAAAAACTCTGAAGTAGTTTCCATTTGTAGCTCTCTGGGGCAGATTCAGATTTTAGATGACAGGGTCATTATATAAATACTTGGATCCCAGAGGATCCCAGCTACACCTTTTTCTGAAGTGAATATTGCATTGGTGGAAAAACGTGCAAAGCTCAAAATGCAAAAAGAACAGGCACAAAAATCTGTTGACTCCCACAGTACATAAGCACTTGAAAATGGATACAATCTGCTTCACCAACACATTGATAAAAGTAAGCTGGAAGTATTTCTGAGCCAGCCCTCTTTCATGGAAAATTGTCATTATGTGTCTTGGAAATGAATGGGTTATCTCCTCATGTACTAATGATAACAAAAACAATGTCATTTTGACTGGTCCCAAGGGCTTTTATTTTTTCTTTATCAGCTGAATTACCAATGTGTAAGTACAAAAGTCAGCACGTATGAAAAAAGTAATCCTTTGGATTTAACTTTACAGTGACAAAGAAACACAGAGAACAGTGGAAACTTATTTTTGAAAGACCTTGCTCTAACAGAGCTGTACCTAAAATCCTGTTGTGATAAATCCAACGAAGTCCAATTCTGTAGATAAAGTCTGTGAATGCAGTGCCTGAATGTCAATTTATATCAGCTCATAATTTAAATTTAGCCTTCATCATCACTGCTGCTCCATGCGTCTTCATATGCTGGATTTAAATGTTGTTGAGGCAGAGACTAGAGAAAATAAAAATTCTCAGTGTTTTGCTTAATTAAAAATGTTATAATCAAATAAGGGCAAAGCTAAATGCACTTTTTAAATGACTGCATGTAGACAAACTATCTCATGACTACTGGATTATTTTTAACTACTTTTTTAGACATTTTGCTGATTAGAGACACGAAAAATTATGAAAAGAAATAGTACTGTATTGTAATTACAATTTCAGCAGAAAATATCTGAAGGACTGACTGGAAGTATTATAAAACGTTTGGTAAAAAATGTAACTAATGTTATAATTGTGTTTACTGCATGCCACCATTTTTATTTACGTCATAATATTCTCAGCCCATCATAACTTAACACTACAGTTTCAGGAAGCAGTCTATCCACATCCAAAAAATATTTCTCACCTCTGCCCTGCTAAGGTCCAACTAAAGGGTTTGTGTAGCTATGCAATGCACTGAATCACAGTGGTTCAGGGTAATTTTTTTTCTTGTTTACGTCTATTCTGGGTTCAGATTCTAGTCATACAAGCACTCAAATGCCTATTTTAACACTTGAGAGGGAGCAGGAATTAGTGGCCTGTGAACAGCAGAACAGCTTACAGAGGCAAGGCTCATCTACAGCATTTGCAAACAGCAGCTGTAGCTTAACAGCTTTCAAAACAATGGTATATATTACATACTCCCACTGTGTCAAATTTAAAGCAGCAGTCCTAAATAGAGCTAAGTAAATAATCTTGTTACTGTTTGTTTTTGTTTTTCTGACTAATAAAAATTCAATTTATTCACATCAAAATTTTCACAGCAAAAATGTTAATTTCAGGTCAACACATTTTGGGTTTAGGGTATCAAACCTTTGGAACTATGTTTTTCTTCTCTGCTTAAGTGTAGGATAGTTTTGAAATACAAAAACTTAAAAAAGGCAAATGTTACAACAATTTTATGCTTCTTACAATTTTCCCATCTAAAACGGAACAATGCCCAAATTTTAGAAAGTGGAATTTTCATATGCTATAGGCCAAAACATTAATGCACCCTCGTTTTTCAACAGTAGTACAGCTCACCAGCCTCTCATTCTGTAAACAGTTTCAGTTCCTTAAAATATAGGCTTTTTCCCACTCAGGCTGCTCAGTCATTTATTTCTTCCCCGAAAGAAAGTACTCTACTGGAAAACAGTCTTACATGTGATCTTCCCTGCATTTCCCCTGCAATGTCTTGCCTTGGACACAAAGATAAACTTATTTAGAAACTCCTTTATTATATTTTCACATAAAAAATATTTGTGTATGAAGGGTGGTGTCCCTAATCTTACTGCTTAATATACGGTATATTCCTAAATAATTTAAAATACACTCTAGCACCTCTACAATTCCAAAACAGGACAAACTGAAGAAAGCAGTTTAGAAATTAAAGAAGCAGGATTTGAAAGACCCATTATCAAATGACATGAACTATTCTTAACTAAGTAGGAAGCTAGCAGCCTGCAAACAATTTGACTAGGCTACAAGAGAAAACGTCTTCTCAAAACCCTACAAGAATCCAAAGATTGCACAGAAATAAAAGGTGATTCTCCTTTTAATGAGGAACTGTTAAAAAAGTTGATGGTGAATCACATATTTTATATTGAACTTCCACACAACCTGCCCAACTATAACAGCCATAAAAAAAAAATACAGCTCAAACTCAAAAATTCACTACCTTTTCAGAAATATCATCAGGAACTGGCTCTCGTGGAGCAGGTATCCATGCAAGGATATTGCAGTCTTTGCTACCACTATAAAGTTCCTGTAAAAAAACAATCAAAAGTTATTTTCACACAAATTTACTGAATAGTGACATAGATACCATACTGGGCAGGAAAAGAGGTAGAGAATATTACTTAAAAATAAAGGCAAATAACAAATTGCTAACTTTATAACATAATCTGGATAATTTGTGTTTTAAATAATATGCCAAAACAAACAAACAAAAAAAAGGTTTTAATATTTTTTCTCAGATGGCTCATCAAAATAGCAAAACCCATATTGAAATGAACTTTATTGCTTAAAACCATTTTTCTTCTTCCCTCTCTCTTGTCCCCTTATATTTTAACAGTTAGGAACCTTAAGAGATTGTTTATGGAGAAATAAAAAAAATTTAAAACCCCCCCACAAAACAAAAAAGGCAAGTATTTTATTATAATTAAAAACCAGGATTGAACTCAGAAGAATCAAGAATCTAGTAATACACATCAGAAACAAGTGTATGTATGGAACAAAGAACTATTAAGTAAATTTAGTTTCAGTATGCCTAGGGAAGGAAACTAACAAATAGAGTACAGTATGAGGCTTGTACCCTGTTGGGAAGGCATAGAGCAGAAAGACCAATTTATTACTTTTAATATAAATAACTCTCTTCAATATGATAATGATTATGGACTAAGATCCCATTGCAAAAGGAACCCCGCAACTCATGGTAACAGTCTTTACTCCACATAGCTGTAAGTCAAATATATCTTAATTTTCTTAATTCTGTACTACAGGAAATACAGACTTCTCTGTCACTTTAAGATGAGGAAATTTTGCTGGTGAGAAATACTAACACCATCTTTGCAGTAAATTTTGTACCTATAACACATGCATTTTCTGAAGTGCTATTTAAATGAACAGGTATGAAGATATTCTCATATACCTTCAATATTGAATTACATTCCTGCCTATTATATGTGACGTCTGACAACACTTGAGTATTGTCATATATGTAAACTGCCTGAGTGACACATATAAAGTTATTTTTTGAGGTATTCAGGCTGACTATGAAAGCCTTGCTTTCAGTATGCTGGCTTTTACACTTTAACTAGCAATTCTCTGCATATGTGCACACTATGAGTACGTTGATTCCATGTAAGGTCAATAGGTCTGTCTTTGCAGGAAGTTTCCTATATAATTTATATATAGTTTAAACCACAAGAATTATGCTGACATTTGGTGCAGAAACCTAATGCTCAGTTCCTATAAACATTTATGTGGGTAATCTTATTCAAACAAGCCGTCCTACTTTTCAAAAACTGGAAATGAAGTTGTTCATGCGTATAAAACATTTAAGATTAGAGTTTACAATTTTAAGAGGGATAACCATCCTACCTTGCTTAAAAGATATATTACACCAGAGTATAAGTCAAATTCCACTTTATTCTGTCAGCAGTACTCTACTTGGGCCTCCTGTCTTTGATAGAATATAGAATATCCCTAAGAACTTTAAAAGATCTTTCCATGCCAAAATATCTCCTTCCAGCAGTATGAGAAATGTCACAGTGACATCAGCATACTTCCATTTAATCCTTCTTACCACTTGTCTCACTTTCTGATCCTGGTATGGCAAGATCTTCAGTTAATATCCACTGCATTAAGCAATACTTACAATTAATTATTACTACCTAAACTGGTGACTCACACCGTAAGTCAGTCAAAAGAAGAGTTAGTGGCCTCTACATAGAATTATGGTACAATACAAGACAGACACATATACTGCACTACAAACATGCTCTATGCATATTTATAGTACAATATATGGAAAGACTGCAAATAAAACCTGGTATAACTTTCAGTTAGCTTTATGTAACAGCCTGCTACTGGATTTGCCAAATACCTTTGCAGATATCACTAGCATTTCTTGAACAGTACCGGCAGCTATAATTTAAATCAAAATTGCTTCCTGTTCCATACCTACTACCTACCTATTTTATGACATGTTATTCATGCATGATGATTTGCACGATTTCTTTTTCTGAAAGGGAAACGTAGGTCTTGTTTGTTTACTTAAATCATTCTAAGCAGGTAACATGGCATACTGGTGTGTTAGATCTAGCTGTAAACATCATCTAAGATATTGCACAATGAAGATTTTCTCTTCCACACCACCCTCGAAATTACTGACCTCCTATTAAATTAATGCTTATTAAAGGGCCAGATTCTGCAGTTCTTATTACTCAAGCAGTCTAACATCTTATTAACTTTACAGAGATATTTACGTAAGAACAGTGTAGTCGAACAACAACATAGTGGATTTTATGGCTGTGTTCCTAGGATCAGGAAAGGCATACATGCACACATTAACTAAAGCTCACACCATTCTCTGGAGAGAGCTCAAACATAAAAGGTATTCCACACAAACATGCTAATTAATTTAGATAAGAACAGATAGAGACTAGTATAATTGAATTTCAAATAACTAGCTGCTTGGTTATCAGTGATCACATTTGATTATATGGTTCCAAGCAAACAGAAGACACTTGACACCTCAAATACATAATTGGTGCAAAGTTTAAGATTCTTCTTAGAGCCTATTCTAGTTACGAGTGAAACAAAGATAGCAATTAAAATACAGTTAATGAACAGAAAGAACATGAGAACATCAATATCAATAAGAAATTCTGAAAAAATAGTGAGAAAAATCTAAGGACCAAATTAGAGGATGGGTGGGACACAAACCAGGGTTAAAGACAGCAGAAAAAATTTAGAAGGCTGTTAATATGAAGTATACGCGTAACAGTGACAGAGAATACTAGACAGAAATGGCCAAAACTACAGAAAAGATGCAGACCTTGTTTCCCATGAACACAGTGTACTAAAGCCCAGTTATGTGCTAACAAGTACCAAAAAAGTTACAAAGCCATCTGCTACACATTTCACCACTGTATACATAGCTTACATCAGAGAGCCTTAGAAGAACCATCAAGAAAAGCTTCAGGCTTGCTTAAGTTAATTATGATTTGATATTTGGTATTTAAAAATTCCAAAACTGAAAGTGAGCTAATATGCCATTCAGAAAGGAAAAAAAAAAAAAGAAGAATATAGACAAGTATGAACAGTATTTTTTTAATCCTAAACATGGCAATGGAAAAGATTATTAAATGATTCAGTTACTGTAGAGCTAAAAGATAGGTATATAAATATCACTCAACAAAGTTTGTAATAGAGCAGGTTTTGTTAAGCAAAATTGATTTTACTTACAACTAGTAATGAAATTACAAAAGTACAGCTGTGAATAATTTTGCAGTAATAACTCTGCAAAACAGAAGAGGCGACTATAAATTTTACGAACATTACATTCTCAGGAGAGGAATTTTACTGACAAAATCATAATTTCTATTAGAATTACATGAAGTCTGATGAATGCATTTAATAGTCTCAAGATAGGATAAGATACTTGGAAGTACATGTATGAACCCAGTGAAAATAACAGTACCACTACCTTTGGTGTTGACGTTCTGATTTAAGTGTGTTGATTTGGCAAGGCCTGGCTTTTCAGTAGCAGGGAGTGCCACACGGATAGCTTCTGTGAGAAGCTGCTAGAAGCTTTGACCATGCCTGACAGAGCCAATCTCGGATGGCTCTGAACATGGACATGCTGCTGGCCCATTTAGAAAGGTTGGTAGCCTATCTGTGATGACACATTTAAGAAAAAATTAAAACACCACACACACAGGTTTTTTCCCAGAGTGGTGAGGTACCATGGATGTCACCATCTTGCCGTGGCCCACGGCTCATCCTTGCCTGCCTGGCCACCCCTAGCCAGTGATGCTGTGGGCAAAGAGGGCAGGGGCAGTAGTGGCTTCCCCTTCCTGGCATCCCGCATGAGGAGAGGCGTTAAACAGCACCACAGCAGCCAGCACTGCCCGTGCGATGGCGGTGGGACCACATGGCCAGCAGTGAAAACACAGCAAACGACTCCCCAGTGTGGAACCCAGACAAGATCAACTTCCTGGCACTGAAACATCCTGCAGGAATCTTTGAATTAGTGGAACTTGTTGGCAATGGTACCTACGAGCAACAGTCCTCTCATCAGAGAAGAGGAGGAAGTGAGGACATGTGAGGGAAAGCAACATGGCAGCACCAAGGTCAGTGGAAAAAGACAGGGAGAAGGTGCTGCAAGTGTCTGAGCCAAGACTCCTCTGCAGGCCATGGTGAGGAGCATGGTGAAACAGCCTGTCCCCCTGTAATGCACCAAGTCCATAGGGGATGCAGAGATCCACTTGCAGCCATGCTGGAGCGGGTAGATTCTGGAGAGAGAACCCTTGCTTCCAAAGTAGAGCAGCCTGTCCTTAGAGGACTGCACCCTGTGGATGAGTAACCCACACCATACCAGTTTTTGGGAAGACTGTTTGCCCATGGAAGGGACCCCATGACATGGCAGAAGAAAGACTCCTCTCCCTGAGTGAACTGAAGATCTTGGGTGATGAACTGACCAAGATCCCCATGCCCTGTCTCCCTGCACTGTCAGAGGGAAGGAGAGAGGGGCTGTGAGGAAAAAAGATGTTTTCAAGGCTTATTTTACTTACCATTATCCTCCTCTGACTTTAATAATAGATTTGCTTTATACCTTTAGATTTGAACCTGTTTTTCCCTTAGAATGTTTTTCTCCCAATCCTTATCTCAACTCATGAACCTTTCATTAATTCTTTTTTTCCCTCTCCTCTGTAGCAGGAGCCCAACTGTAGCAGGAGAGGGTAAGCAAATTACTTCCGTGGGTGCCTGGTGTTTGGCCAGCGTCAAAGCATGACATATAGCAATACTATTTCTCAAACTATTTAATACAACTGAAAGCAAAGCCTTTACAAAAACAGAAAATCAATACATGAGAAGTATGAGAAGTTTATCATACTTCTCATGTATAGAACTGAACTCTGGAAAAGGGTGCTTCTGAAAAGGAACAGGATTCACATCAGATAAGCATACAAAGTTGTTGACATCACAAACTTTTGGATACAGGGACTGATGTAGTTCTTGTGTGCATATGCACACACAAGTGATCCTTTACCATGGATCTTAAACACCAAGGTAGAGACACCACATGTAAAACAAGTAAAGCATGTTTTACAGAGAGACCTAATTAGCCTCACCTCTTCAGTTTATCAAAAAGGACACCAAAGATAACTTTATATAAACACACAAAAAGTTTTGTTGGGAAACTATCCTTGAAAAGGCAAAAAGCTTTTCAAGATCATTTTGGAAAAGATGTGCTTTAGCCACAGCGTGAATATTGCAGTTGATGTATCTCACTAACTACTCATACCAGAACTGCCTTCCAGGTCTAGCAAGGTGTGGTAGTTTTAGCCCTAGCTGGAATCACAAGGAACTTACTCATCTCTTGCTGTGAGATAAGGATTAGGAGAAGGGCAAAACAGGCTTAAAACTTAAAAGGAATAAAGGAAGTTTATTAACAGAACTACAAGAATAAGAAACCAGAATAAAACCTAAAAAAAACCTTCCTCCCCCTACCCAATTTTTTCCTTTCCCAACTGACAACACAGAGACAAAATCTGGGATGTTAAAGCAGTAACAGCTATACAACAGTCTTTTCATCAGTCTCTACGGGACAGGAATTTTTTCTTGTCACTCCATGGAGACTTCTCCACAAGAAAATAGTTTTCTTGTGGCTTTTCATCTCCATACCTGGCAGCCATCCGGAAAAAACTCTGCCATCATGTTTCCCTCCCATTTTCACACCACTCAGAGGTGTGTTCATGGTCCATGAACTCAAGGGGTATTATTTTAAGGATGAGTTATTCAAAGGCAAAGGTTCTCTTCATCTGTTTCTGTGATCATCTCTGGGAACAGAGGTTTTCTCTTTTTCCCCTGGGGGCCAAGGGTCTTTATCAACTCTCATTTCTCTCTCTCTGTTCAAGCATCTCATGGGATCACAGCTACTCCACCATTTGCATAGCTTCATCAAGATACCTTTGCTCAGATTTACAGTTCATTCCCCCCAGTACTCTTTCATGAATTTTTCATGAGTTTTTCAGAACGTTACTGTTCATCTCCATGGCTCTACGAAATGAAAATTTCAGCTTATTAAAGCTCATTCTCCTTCCATCTGAGGCTCGACTCCTCTCCTACTGATCTTGATGTTTTATGTTGTCTCTTTACGTGTTGATCGTTCTCACTTCCCTCTCTATGGAGAGGGGATTAAGTCTGCAGGTCTCAGCTGGGTAGTGAAAGGGTTAAAATCCAGCCCAAGCGTGGCAGGTAGTCATGGTGTCGGAATTTCAGCTCAGCAGCCACTGGAAGGCAGCGATGGTTTTCTGCTGCTTTTTGGCCTGGAGCCATCTGTGTGGGCCATGGGAGGGGGGTGTTGGCAAGTATCAGCAGCCGTGGCCCGGCCCAGCCCAGCCTGGAGAAGCCCCTCTGTCTCCATCCCTGACCTGGGAGCTGCTGGAGTCCGGCCCACACCCCCGCAGGCTGCATAGACCCAACCACACCAGAGCTCCGATACCTTTCAAGGCCAGAAATGAAGAGACCAGCAGTTCCTGCGTTTGGGTTTAAAAGGTGGTATTCACAAAGGTGATCTTACTTTTCAGTGGTCCAAAATGCTGTCAATTCTTAAAACTGGCTAGCTATTGGCCTGATCTCAAGCAGAGAAGAAACTCCCAGCAGCCTCTTTCAGGGGAGTCACTTCCATGGATATTTCCCACTTTTTTCCTAAACGCAAAACTACCACACAAAGCTTATTAGTTTGGAGTCTACTGCGTGTCCATAATGCATCCATAATTTTCAGTGAAGCCTATCTCAGTGATTCAGTCAAAGCTACGGGACTCAAAGCAGAAACTACAAGAGTCACTTCTTTGATGCATTGTATGAGAGGTCATGAAAAGATATCTACAAGCCCCTTCTGCCTCAAATATTTCTACCTGACACTCAGAAATAACAGGCAAGGAAGGAGAACTGGAACATAAAGTACAATCCTTAAGACATGAGGGCAACTATTTAATGGTCTGAAAACACATACTATCATTCATTCTGGTTTTGGCACAATACATGCCATATGCACAATGTGTTCTATACTATCTCACAACAATTAACCTTTGTTATCTCTAAGTCTTTTATTACAAGAGGAAAATATACCAGAGGAAGATAGCAAAAGAAATAAGAGAAAAAAAAAAATCTGTCAGTACCATGAGTCCCCTGTAATGCTATGGTATTTCTCAGTTGAAATGTTCTCTGATTAATTTAAGAATCTGGTGATGTTGTCAACACTTTATCCAAAGTGTAACTACAGGCATTTGAGCAAGATCACTGTATCAAAGTACTTGAGAGCCTTCTCAGTACTCACAGCAGTACTACTACACATTCTTTCTTAATGTGATTAGTCTCAGATATCTCTCAGAAAGACAACTCTTCTTCAGTTTTACAGAAAAAGCCTTCACACATATGCTTTACTAATGACTACACAAGCCAAATTACTAAAGGTATATTGAGAAGTTGCACATGAGAGACAAAACATGCAGTGGAAGGAACTTAATCCAGAAAATGTCATGCCAAAAACTTGACTTAACCTTTCCTGGATGTCATGTAAACCACAGTACTCCCTCTTACCTTTGATTAAGCATACCCATGAAAAGTGAATGCTTTTATAGTGCAAATAGTATGTCAATCTGCACAAATATTCCTGTTTCTCTGGAATACTGTTTGTATTTTACTTACCTGAAAATGAGGTTGAAATACACAGCAGTTGACAGTACTATAATGCCCTCTAAGCATAGTTATCAGTTCTCCTGTGAAAACTGTATAAACAGCAATGGTACTTCCATACGGAACAAAGGCAAACTCTGGATTACAGCCACAAGAGATGGCAAATTTGAGTCCTTTCCTACTTTCATTACAGACTTTCCCATAGTTCACCTGCAAAATGAAAGATCACATGGATTACATAGTCAGCTATTAAAGCCACAGGAAAGTATATGAAAAGGTCAATTTTACTTCATGTTTAATACTCAGTAAAATTAATTTTGGGTTAATATATACCTCAATATTTCAAACTACCTATGCCTACAGATGCCTACCAAGAGCATTATTTTTATGCTCAATAAAATTTACTATTCTTAACATCGATTTTATAGATATTAAAGAAAAGGAAAGAAAGAAATCCCTAAAAATTAGCAATTCCACACTAGGAATAGGCTTTGCACAGGCTGTTGCATGCCAAATCTGCATCAAGCATGTAAATCCTTACTGAAATTAGAAATTGTTCCGGAATTACCACCTGTTGTGGTTTGGGAATGGTATTTTCCAATTCAGTAATCCAGCTAAAACCACTTGCTCCCCTGCCTCTGATTCAAAACACAAAAGGCAGAGATCATAGGTTGAGATAAGAACAATTAAGTACTGGAAATAGCAATAAAAAACCAAACATCAACAATATTAATATTAATAACAATATTAATTTTAACTTAATTTAATAATTTATTTTATAATATTTTATAAATTAATTTTAATTTAATTATTTAATTTAATATTAATAACAAAAGGTAGGAGACAAGGAAATTATTTACAAGTTCAACAAAATAATACTGAACTGTTTTCTCCCAGGGTAGCTTTGATAGGAAAAATTCCTAAGACGTTACTGGAGAGGTGTAAGGGAAGCCTTGCAAATTAAAATAGTTTAAAAGCACCTAAACTGGTGTCTCAAGCTACAGTTTCATTGAGTTTCAAGTTCTTGACAATTTTTACACAGATAAAAATCTCACAAAAGAGGTAAAGTTTCCAAACATTTTTGGAAATATTCTAGTCAGTTATATTAGTCTAATAAAGTCCTATCAAACATCAAAAATGTATTAATGACGAGATAGAGAAATATATTCAGGGAAACAGTATAGTTTTCCTCTAAACAAATTTAACTAAAACAAATCATTAAAATTTTGATTATTTTTTTCATGAAGAAAATGTGTTGTGTTAAAATATTTACCTGATAAATTTCACAATTTTCGTAGCTTGAAATTATTTTAAGCAATACCTCTGGGCAGTGTGTGAAAATATACTACTTTGGACAATATAACTCTGGACTTGAAAAAGCAAAACAAAGTCAAGCTATTCCATACTAGATTGGAAAACTGTAAAACAGCCTATGAAACAAGTCAATGAACTAACAGGCACAGAAACAAGAAACAAAACAGCGATCTAGCTGGTAAGAGGAGAGTACAGTAATACAGAACAAACTGTATTATCTACTTCAGTGGTGGCGATTTGAAGACAAAGTTTGTGTATGAGGTGCTGAGAACAAGCTGGCAAATATGGCTAGCATGGAGAGTAGTCTTTTTATTTAAGTATCTGTAAGGAATTAACTTTGCTCTGTTCTGAAACTAAGCAGCAGAATTAAAAGATTTCTGAGGTATAGCAAAATTTCTTTCCTGATAGCAATGACAGACTATAATTACAGCTGACTAAAATTCCACAGACACTGACTTAACTAGTATGTTCTTCTTTCAAAATAAACAAAGAAAACAATTTTCTTTACTGAACAGAAAATGCAAATAAGAAGCTTTGGCACAAATCAAAAAATTCCACAAGCCATTGAAAGGACTGGAATAGCAGTAGAAGTTTAACACAGTTCCCACCCCTCAATCCTGCTGCTGTGTTACTGCACAAATTTGGAAGGATGGATAAATAGATATTTTTAACACTGCCATGTAATTCCACACGAGAAATTCCACAGAAACAGAGAGATGCGATAGCCAGGCAGCCAGTGAAACTCTCAGATACGGCCAACTGCTCATAGTAGCTTGGCAACTAATAGTTTAAACACCCCAAAACTTTCTACCAACAGTCAACACTTATTAAAGTTTTTATTATTGTAAGAAATGTTTGTAGCTACACTCTCAAATTCATGAACTTAAGATTTGCCATAGTCAATCTTTAAGTAAATCCAGGCTTCTTCATATTCTTTTTTTTTTGTAAAAAGTAAAAGAATAGCAATATGGAAGAAAAAAATTTTCACCAAATCTTCTAGTGATGAAATTGAACAGCTATATCCTTTATAAAAATGAATTTCAAGTTCTACTGACAAGTGTAGAAATTATAAATCTCTTAAAATTAAGTGAAAGTAGAAATGCTACTGAAGTTCCTTGAAAACTTACTAAGGTGTTTTCTCCAGTGGAGCTGTTCCAGAGACGCATCCGATCATCTGTACCAAGGGTTAGCAGGTGAAGTCCATCATTTGTATAGCATAAACCATTAACTCTCCCATTGTGAGCAGTGTTCGCTGCCAAGAAAAAGAGCTGTCTCAGGTTTCTAGAGAAAAATTACTACTTTATATACATTTTTACTTCCATGTGGAGCACTGCAAGTGCTATTTAAATGGTAACATTCAGTTAAAAATAATTTAGTTTTTTGTTTATAAAAACATCTGGCCAGCTGACAGCCACCAGCAGTGCTCCTCAGGGTGCAGTTCAAGGGCCAGTTCTGTTCAATCTATCACCCAGTTGTTGATGTCTGCAGCCTGTCAGTGGTCATTTGGAAAATGCGCTCAACAACATACTGTAGCTTTTGGTCAGCTCTAAATCCATCAGGATAAGGTCTCTCTGTACTATACTGCAGTACCTAATTTAGACATACCTTTTATGTAGAAGTATGAACTGCTTTTTTTAGGATTTATTAGAAAACAATTTTTACATGCTATTTGTTTAGTTCATATACATTTCAATAAATTAAATATCCTAGCATATATGATTGATTATATTAGATAATCAAAAAACAATCTTGAACCTTTCGGACAAAAATAAAGCCAAAAAGATAGATGTTGTGATTGAACAAATCAATATGGTATTCAAAGGAATGTATAAAATGGAACTAGTTATCTTTGGAGTTACATCAAATTTTGTTTTTCATTAAACAATATTTCTCCTTTTTTGACCAAATACAAGCTTTTTTTAGAACATTTTCTTCACAGTAATTTATTGAATTTCAATAAATATATTTATAAAAAGGCTAATTCACAGCATAAATTAATTATTCCACTCACAAAAAAGGTAACAGAATTTTCCTTTTTAGAGGAAAGCCATTAAGAACAAAAACACTACTGTTGTCAAGGCAATCCCTCTAAAAAAGTCCCAAACAACAAAACCTAACTCTATAACAAAAGTAACTGAACAAAGCTGAATGGCCTCTGTTATGTACTAAGTAACAACTGGATCATCACTATTGTCCTTGCTGCTCTTAGAATTCAAAACATTAATGAAACAGAAGAATTATTCTAGTCACATATGAATTACCACATATGAATTACCAAAAGTAATACTTTGTACTACCTGCCTCAGAAGATGCTTTGGACTTTTCCCCATTGTGCTGATCAAGTGTACTCAGACATCCAGAAGCTCTCCTCACATCCCATAATTTCACTCTACCATCAGCACTAAGAAAAACAGATTTGCATAAACTAGGGAAATTGATTGCACCACAGTTCAGGAACTGTCTTTGGTCAACCCACATGGCACTTCTCTTGATCCAGCAGCTATTCTGAACCACTCATCATGTGGGCACACTCAAGTAAACAGAATTCCATTAAAAATATTTTAAGACAAACTTCAGACTTTCATTTACATGCATTAATAACTTTAGCTGGTACACTATCAGAACCTAAGAGTGAATCTTCATCTGTAACACAATACACTTGCCTCTTTGATTACAACATAACACCCTTGCACACATACAGAACCTGGGAATAAACTTGCTGATTCTTCTGTTGATTAAACTATATTTACAGACTCCAGTATTGACTGTAATGGTTGTCTGAGAATTTGGGCTTTTGTTATCACAGGTCTATTGTATGACTGCTACAAAAGTTGTCTACAAGCACATAATTTTTCATCTTCTGCAACAAGACAAACACAACATTGTCATCTGCTGTAACAAATAAAACCCACAAACAAACCCCTAAACAACACACTGTTAAAACATTTTCCAGCTTTGATGAGCCTTTCAGAAGCCTGACTTCAAAAACTAAAGGTTTTCAAATCTGGTAACTTCACTAAACTTATAAAACAGCCATTCCACTAAACTTGTGAAATAGCTATTCTTCTATGCAAAACTAAAAAACCATGCCATCTAATAAGTGAGAAGAGGAATGCCAATATAATCAAAAGCTAACATAAACGGAAGTTATAGAAAAGCCAAGAGGATTTTTTTACATTAAAAACATCCATACAGAAAACAAAAAAAGCCCAGGAATATCAACATACAATCCATATTGAATTCATACTGAATTACTGTAGTTTGGAAAGTTACATCAGCTAAGCTATTCAAGTTATTCTCTTTGACATAAGTAAATGTGATTACCAGAATGGTAATTTGCGCTAGACATTTTTTACTTTTTTACAACACGGATTAGCAATGCACACACTAATAAACAGTAAGAGGTAATAAACTTAATATTCTACCATTTTCCTATAACAGTAGTTACAACTAGAGTTTCAAAACTCTGTACAAAGTTGCTATAAAGCATGATTTGAACAGCTCTTTAGGTTTCATTTTTCTAGGGAAAAGCTTTAAAATTGTGAACAGATAAATGAAGAAAATTAACTCCAGAAGTGCATTTGAATTGAAGTAAGTCTCCATAAAGAATATATAAAATTCTTACTGACCAATATTCCAGTGCATTTAACAGTTCAGTAACATCCCTACCTTCCTGTTGCCAAAATATATTCATGACGTGGGGACCAAGACACTGCCAATACTTCTTGCCTGTGACCTAAGAATTAAATGAAAAATCTTATTATACACACCATGTTATGTAAATACCTGAAAATAAAAACAAGTATTTAGTTGTATAGGATTCACCAAGCCAGACTAATAATTGAATTGTAACGTAAATTTAAATTTTGTGAAACTATATTATTTTGAGACAGAAGTTTTTTCTCTTCTTCTTCCTTCAGTGGGATTGCAGTGAGCAGAAAATAATACACACAGCATTACCAGTGTATAATTTTTGATAATAAAGATGGCTTTACCTATGCAAAACATATTACAGCTCAGTCACAGCTTTTTGTGCAGCACTGGTATTCTCATACAGAAGGAGCTTTCCATTTATTTTTCTTCAAATTCTTTAATAATATTCAATATAAACTATATCTACCTTACATACTTACAACTAAAACTTTACTCCTTTTATCCACTAAGAATTTTGCCCTGAATATGCAGTATTTTTTTCCTTTAACTATTAAGGTATCAGTGAAGCTAGTGAAGGGTGTTGAGCACAAGTCCTGTGAGGAGCAGCTGAGAGAGCTGGGGAGCCGTTTAGTCTGGAGAAAAGGAAATTTGAGGGGACGTCACTGCTCTCTAAAACCACCCGAAAAAAGCTGAAGCCAGGTGGGAGTCAGTCTCCCAAGTAACATACAACAGGAGAGGAAGTGGCCTCAAGGTGCACCAATGGAGGTTTTGATTGGCTATTAGGCATAATTCCCATACTTTCCAAATAAAATTCTCACAGGAACAGGCTGCCCAGGGCAGTGGTTGAGTCATACACCTGTGGGGATATAGATGCAAAGGATGTATAGATGTGGCACTTAGAGACATAAATCAGTGGTGGATTTGGCAGTGTGTGGTTAACAGCTGGACTCAATGATCTGAAAGGTCCTCTTATTTATTTTTATACATACATGTGTGTGTGTATACAGATATAGTACGTACATATATATATATACACATATAACATGCCCATATAAAAATGTATATACATATATGAGGGGATTTTTGTTTGTCTGTTGTTGGGTTTTTCTACACACACACACTTTAAAACTTGGAAAGTTATGTTAAATAAATACAGATAACAGGAAGGATAAGATGTCCTAAATGGAAATGTCATAACAGAAACATATTGTTGAAAATTAAACTAAATCATACAATACACTTTTGCTAACACAGTTTAGAGGTGGTGTGAACCACTTTGTTCCTGCTGCATCTTCCAGTAGGTGCTTTCCCATTACCTGAATTAATCAAAGCACTGTAATGACCAGGCTAATGGGAAAAAACTGCAAGATACAGGTTCTACCGGATGCACTTAGAAGGCTCAGAGCAGACAGATTTATTTGGATTCATTAATAAAATTACAGCCATGCATATAATTCCACTTCAGGTGCTAGAGTTAGCCTATGTGAAAATATTCATACATATGATCAAGACACGACTGATTGCTTCAGTTCTGCAAAGAATTGCTAGCATATGCTAAATCATTAACATATTCTCCTCCCACTTATTCCTCCAATACTGCACATCAGGTAACAGGGTATTACAGGCTGTGTACAAAGACACAATAGAGCTTGTGCCTGGAAAGCATTAACTCTTCTGTAAACATTAAGAAGTGCTGAAGAAACCAAGCAGGATATTTAGAGAACTGTTTTTGTCACTGCCGTCTCTGGATCTTTTGGTTCTAGAAACCAAGAGAACCAAGAACAATCAAGAACATGAGATGCCTGCTGCAGCCAATTCAGTTCATAGGAGTTTAATGGTTTAAACTCTGTATTACGAAAAATAACCTGGGCTCCTTCTAGACTTAGCTGGCCAGTAAAGAAATAAAGCTGCATTTGCACATTACTCTTAGTGTTTCTCTACAGTTTGAAGCATGAAGATTTGCCTCATCATTGCCTTCTCTTGAGCATGTGTATATATACTGACACTCCAAAGTGTACACATTAGAAAAGGGCCACCAAAGGCAAATTCTCAGTGAAAGCCAAAAGTAATGGATTATGGAACAATAAAACCTTGCATTTAGCTGAATTAGGAAAATACAAAGGATTTGATAACATCCTTGTATAGAAAACTTGTTCTACAGCGTTGCACTGTATTAGGAATGCTGAAGCAGTACGACATGACTCTCTTGAACAATGCAGCTAAGAGAGTGATGTTGTACTGCTTCACCATTCCTAATGTAGTGCAACACTACAGAAGTCAAATTTCTAAACAAACCCACTCAAACACCTCCATGGGATATTTTGTTAAAAACTGAAATTTTTGTTTTGGTAGGGGTTTCCTTTCTGGGGGGATGGTAAGGAGTTTCTGTTGTTCTGCTTGGTCTTTTTTTTTTTAAGACCAAGTAAAACACCACTTGTTGACCACTCCATAACCCTCCAAACCAATGACTACATTTAACCATGTAATAAACAGTAATCAGTATTGATCAGACCATAAAAACGCCCAAACATCTGTAGTAACAGCTCATTAATTAGTGTTTGAATTCTACAATTCATTAGCTCTAGAAAAATTCCCAGAAGAACCTTTTGCCACTGTGTAACTTTCACTACTGGCTACAAATAAATTAGTCATGTTACTGACAAAGAATACATTGTATACAGTGTTTCTTTACAGGACTTGTTTTTACTCAAAGTAGTTATTGTTTAACATTTATGTTTCAGACTAAAAAGTACCCTGCAGAATGTGAGAACTGGATCCAGACTTCAAGTCACAGAGCTGTACTTTGGGGCTTTTGGTACCAACTGCAACAAGAGAAACAAAGACAGCTAAAAAAACACCAGTATTTGAGAGAACAACAACAACAAATTCTTAGCAATGACAAGAAAATGGAAGAAAAATGATAACTGCAAAACTGCTCATTCAGTCAGAGCAATGCTTCTATTTATAGCTTTACATTTTTAGTTCAAACAAAATCACCACATAACAAAATTTAGAAACTGGAGGTAAGTAGGACTGTAATTGGGAAACTTAAAAATACCTCCTCAAATATTTTTTTGCTAAACATAGTTAAATTGTGTACATGTAAGCAATACACAGATCTGTTTACAAAATTTACTACATTTGGATCTAATAATTTTTAAATGGTAACTCACACAATGAAAGAATCTAATTATAGCTAAGAATTTTATCAGTAAGGAGAACTGAATGATGCATTTTTTCAGAAGAACAAATATGATAGTCTTATTGACATCATCCAACTAATGGAGACTATTAGATAGGACTGGTTAGCAATGGATAGTATTTTATTGTAGAGTAAACTTAGATCTTATGAAGACTTGATTTATGTAAAAGAAGGAGTAGGGGGAAAAAGCCCAACTGAAATATTACTTGCTTATTATTATAAACCTTATCTATCTATATCGACATATGTCTGTTTTTTAAAAACAGATACACACCTGCTATTAAACAATGCTTTGTAGCAACTGGAGACATATGATGACTATAGACTGTTCCCTCAAAGTGAAATACATCTGCAGGCTGATAATAAAAACATTAAATTAATTTAAATGCAAGTATATTAGCAGAATATAAATGCTTACCATTATTTTTCAAGTAACAGCTACAAGTAAGACTAATACAAATACTACTATTTACATAGTAATGATAACGCCCCAGGTTAGAAGCCAGATTACACAAACATCAGATAGTAACAGCAGGGCAACACCAGAGCTCAAAGACGACCCAAAAGAAAGACCAAGAAAAACTGACAAACGAGAAGCATGAATGGAAATTATTACAGTTATCAAAAATTATTAAAGCTAGTAAGTAAACAAAAGGGTTATAAAATGGAAATAGAGTCAACAGGAAGAAGGCATTTAAGGCTAAGTTTAAAGCACCTTTTCATTCATGAATACCACATACTATTTTCCTAAATTCCTAAAAAAATAAACCACTCCCATATAAAACTATTACCTGGCTCATGAGTTTTTAAAACTAATGGAACATATTTACTTTAATGAACTTTAATATTTAATTTAATAAGTATAATTTTTTCCAGGTAAACTACTTTTCTTGTCTCATTTTAAAATACATATAAAAATATATATAAAAAAAAATCTCTTAAAATTGAGTTGTCTGTTCTTTCAAAAACACCATTTAGTGGCAGAGCAGGTCACTCAATAACCTTTACGTGTACACTGTGTCTTTCAAGAGATGCTCACAGAACTATGTAACTATCTGGAAACTTAATTGTTTATGAGAAGATTTAGCAACTGCAAACATAGTTTTATATCTTAAAAAAAAAGAAAAAGAGCCCAAAAAAACCAACAAACCAACTCCCCCCCCAAAAAAACCCAAAAAAAACCCCAACAAAATTTGCTCCCGATTATATCCCTAGGATGACAGAACTCTTTTGAAAAAATATTAAAAAAAAATTCTTTTGCTATGTGTGAAGCAGCAGTCAAATAGTATCAATGTAAATTCCTCTTCCCTATGAACATTTACATATGAATGATGCTATGAATCAATGTAAATGTTCATAGGGAGCAGGACAAACCCTCATGAATTTACAGTTCAACCCAAGATGTGAGTCAAAGCAATATAAATTCCAAAATAAACTGCTTACTTTTTTAATGTTAGTTACATTGGTTAGCATATTTTTAATGGTTTCTCTCATTCTCTACTGATTTTTAAAAATGGTGTCTGTAGTGTTTAAAATAGCAGAATTCTGGACCAGTATCATGCATGCCAAGACCACCAGTCCTTCAACAGTGCTTGTTATTAGACTCTGGTTACTAAAAATAGGTCACCCTGCCATACTCCCATTTGATTCAACAATCCCCAAGAATGAACTAACTGCAGACTAGACCTTGCTGGACAAGTTCACCAGGAAAAAATTTAAGTAGCTGTATTCCTGGTCACAGCAAAATCAGAAAAGAACTGTCCCAAGGGTTCCAAGTTCTCCTACAGTTTATACATTCAAGTCTTCAGAAATGGGCAGATACACACCAAGGTGGACAGGAATGTCAGGACCACATCGTCCTGCTGCTACCCACAGTTCTAACAGGTGGCTAGCTTTTGTCTTCAGGATGCATAGTCCTGTTCACCTCTGCAAGAACTTCAGATATGCAATAAATAACATGTACACAAAGAAAGTTGCAATCTGTAGAAACTCTCTTACTTGTAAAGTATTTGTATCCCATATTTTCAAGGTTTTGTCAAATGAGCTTGATGTAAACATGCCAGTGTCATGAGGATACCACTGGACTGTCTCCACACTGAATTTATGTACATCAGGATGACTCCTAAAATCAAGGAAAATATTCCAACTGGTTAGAGTTAGATAATCATCTTGCAGTTGTCTTGGTATTCATGACAGGTTGACAACATAACCATTTTTCTTAATTTGTCCTGACATTTTCAAGAAGAAATATATTTTTGTTGGCTTGATTTTCATTCAACTAATACTCATTATTTTGAAGAGTCTTCATTTCAAGAAACTCCGGGTCATTACCTTTTCAATATATGGTAACTGTAGCATATCTCAAGACACTCATAAATCATAAAAAATGTCTTTTGAAATGTTTAAGTTGCAACGTTTACAGATCTTGATGTTAAATGTGATGGCCTAACACTACAAACCATTTATGCGTCTTAGAAACGGATCCACTAAAAAATACAATCACACATACAGTTCAAAAGTTCATTAGTGTTAGTGATTACAGCTACATAGTTACCGGCAATCCCTTCCGACATAGTCACCAGAGAGCAGTAGGCTAAGTTACTGAGAGTCACTTATACTTGCATTCAGAAATGAAAGAGGAAGAACAATAGGAAACTTCCAAATGAACTGTGAATATTTAGAAACTGCAATATAATTAATAATTAACTGTGGCAGAAAGAACAGACAGCAGAGCCAATCTTGACAGCTTCAGGATACAGCGGGAACTGAACCCACAACTGTACCGACCAGATTCTGAATAATATGTCATTCAAATACCTGGTAGACGACTCATATCTGAGTTGGATTCACATGGATCCAGTCTCAGAGGCCCATAACCAGCTGTTTGCTCTCTCTCTACCCTCTGCAAGGGGATGAGGGAGAGCATTCAAATGGTGAAGGTGTGAAAAGTTGTGTATTGAGTTAAACACATTTTAGTAAGTGAAAGGGAACCAATCAAAACAAACCCTACACCTCCAGGGAAAAAAACAAACAAACCAACCAAACCCCCAACCAGTGAACTGATGCAAATGTAACCCCTCACCATAGGCTTAGACTGCAGCACATGACATTTTACAGTATGGAATATCAGTATGTCTCTGGTCAGTGTGGATCAGGTGTTCCAGGTATTTCCTCACAGCCTAATGTCCACCCCCTGAAGGGGCAGTGAGGAATGGTGAATGCCTCGACTCTACCAAGCACTGTTCAGCACTCACTAAAACATCAGTGTATTATCAAGACTGGTTACAAGTCCAAAACATACAGCTATACAAACTACCATGAAGAAAATTAACTCCATCCCAGCTAAATGCAGTACTTATGACAAAACTGCTCAACTGGCTACAACTTCAGCTAGAAAAGGGCTCACAAGATTTTTTTTTTCTTCAGCTCTTATCTTTGCATTGTTCTATCACACGTCCTGGGCTCCACAACCACTAAGTATTGCAGGGGTATCATTATGCAGAGATGTAGATTTTCAGTACTGCCATCAATAGAAGAGTATTGTACTTCTGGGTGTACCTATGCCTGGCCTAAATTTGTCTACAGCAGCACTACATAACACTACCTTTTAAAGGCAAGAGTGGATCATCACAAAGGAGAATGAAAATCAACACCTTTCACCTCTGAAGGGAATTAAAGGAGACATCATCTCAATAGGATGCCGAATTCAAAGTAACTCAATGCCTGACAGCAGTCCTACACGCTGTTGTAAGCTCCATCAGAGTGCAATGAATTACACTGAAGGGAAAAAAACATACATACTTGTTCTTCACATAAGTGTTGGCATACCTTTAACATATCCAATCCAACACTTGCGATTTGTCTTTGAACAGACCCAAACTCTCTATCGAATGAGGGCTTTCAACTCAAAATTGCTGAAGTGCCATTTTCAAGAACTCAGCCTTCTATTGAACTGTCTCCTCACACCTATAACACTGGTTCCTCCTTAGTCAAGAATACAGGTCAACAGTAAATGTTTTTCAATACAACATAGTTTCTCAAGTAAGTTGAACTGTTGATGCAGAATAATGTTTCCACTATCCAATCAGCTCTCTCACTGCTCCTGAAAACCTCTTACGCAGGATGAACAGCACAGCTGCATAAACAAACCCTCCAGGCAAACCAAGAAGGATGTGACTGGCATCCTGGGAACAGGATGGGGAGTTCTAAATTACATAGATTCTGACTTAAGTAACAAAACTAGTCACAATAAATAGTAACTTAAATAAACTGAAACACCTTTTATGATCTTCCCTTTTGGCATTGGGAACTAATCAATGGTTTCAAATCGATATATTACCTCAGTGGGAGGGAGTTAATGAAAAAGACCAACAATTGATCACAGATGCACTTAGTATAGTCCAAATGAATGTTTCTTTAGCTCTTACTTCTATCCAAGCTCAACTATGGATGCACTGATGACAGCTACAATCACAAGGGAAGGCAAATAAACCATTACTCACTGAAATTCAAAAGGTAATTTGGGATAATAAAATTGAATTTCAAAGAAATTCCAGTTCTGCTGCTACTTAGTAAATTTTACCTATGATCCCATCAGCAGCACAGCCACAGCTTTTGTGTTAACAATACACATATGTATCATATGCTTCACTACATGATATATACCCAGTCATTGCATTAGCAATAAACCACAACAGAACTATACGCATCTTCCGGACCTTAGAGGATTGACCTGAAAAGATGGAAATAAATGGGAGACTACTGATGCCAACATGTGCATTGCATAAGAGCAACATGGATGCATTTGTGAACGTAACACCATCAAAACCCAAGGCATTTGTCATGACATAGAGCAAAATATTTCTCATTTTGAGATTCATTCTAAGGAAAACTTGGAAACTGTGCATATTGGTAAAGGATGTGCTTTTATGAGACCCTCTTGTGATTTTATATTTGTGGATAACATTACTGTAGAAACAAGTAATCATTCTCATATTTATGCTAATACTTTGCCAACATTATGGAATGTACTTTTAGTTATTCAGCTCCTATTGTATCCTATTAAAATATTAGAACCTAATTATACTCTGATTCAAGACTGCAGCCTACTCCCATTGGTATGAACCTCATGCTGGTAAACAAATGGTTACAGCACAAAGACCTGATCTGCTTGTTCAAAATAAACCCCCCAAAAATGGAAAACAGACTTTGTTTATTGTCCATCACGATGTGGAAGAAATAAGTCACATGATGGAGTAGGTGAAGAAAGTGGTGGGACACCCTTTTTTGAATGGTCACTAGAAGTTACCACAATTCTCAATAGAGTGCTCCACCCTGTTGTCATTTTGTTGATGGTAACTCTCTTGCTTTTTGTTCTAATAATTATATTGTATGTTCAGGTTTGGATAATTATAAAACAATTAGCCTATTGGCTACCCTCACTAATACCAGATAACCACACACTAGAAATAAGTTAGATGATCCGCACTGTATGAAAGTGTGAAACATTCTCAAATTTTTTTTGGATATTGTGAAGTATGAGTGACTAGTCATGGGTGGATTATGTGGAAAGATGGCTAAGGGTAAAATTAAGAGGAAATGGAGAAGTTATATTCACATCCGAACAGAAGTATATAATGATATGGGAATTATAGGGTGAAGTGCAGTTGTCTCTTCTGGATGGAATGTGGTGAGCATGACTGAAAGCTATTCCACAATGACTCCCCATACAAACAGCCTGCAACCTCAAGCATCTGCTAAGGGGGATGAAATGAGGGGTGCAGCCAAGACAGCATGGCCAGGCACTGTTGAAATCCATGCAGGGAGGGGTACTTTCTATCTGATAAACCACATACCACCTGTCCACCAAAGGAGATAGAAGACGTCTTTCTGTTGAACCAGAAACTGTGGTGAAATTGCTCTTCCTGGATGAACTTGGTTCATTAGCATCTATTTGTAATACCAACACAGACCTCCATCCCAAAGTTTCAAGTCACAGAAAATTCTCAGTTGGAAGGCAGACACAAGGATCATCAAGTCCAACTCTTAAGTGAATGGCCCACATGGGAATCAAACCCACAACCCTGGCATTATTAGCACCATGCTCTAACCAACTGAGCTAACCTCAAGGTTAAGATCGCTCCTCACCAAGCATGGGCTCTCCATTTTATTGACTGTATCTTTAAGAGGAAAAGGAGAGAATTTTGCACCATTTAGTAACAAAGGTATAGTACCTCAAACTCCAACTAAACATAATGGAATAGTATAAAAGTCAGTCGAGGATGGTGAAGTTAGGGATGATTCCACTGTAACTCCTGGGATCAGCCAACAAGGTGATCTGTCTTCTTCCCTGGAGGAATGCATGTTATCAAGAACCTTATTCTATGTACACTTTACTATTAAATCTTGTCTGTGTATTGGTCTGAACATGTTTTGCCAGTCAGAAACAATCTGGCACGAATCAAACTGGCAGGCCTTAAACCTTAAGGTGTCACAATTTTCTCTTATTAATAATAAAGAATGCTATTCCATAGCTAGAGTCCTTCATGGACACTGGCGCGCACTGGCAGTGGGTAATATAATTGAATAAAGTAGGATACCCCACAGAGGGTGTCTCCCTTATGCTGTTGGTGTGTGTCCCTGAACTAGTCAGTCGATCCACCAGGACTATTCAATTAAGGGTCCCTGTAACAGGGTGCTGAGGGGCTGGTTGGATAAAAAGGTCTCAGCTTTCCCTGGGTGCTGACAGACTAATTTAACACTAGGGGCTGAGTGATGAAATATCCCTTTTCACATGCAGATCTGATTTTATATGAGCCTATAAACCTTTCTGCTCACTTGGGTTGCTAAAAAGCAAAAAAGTTATCTTTAAGAAGAGTTAGCCAGAAGCCAGCACTGACAATACTAAGAGATATTGAGTAACTTTTGAGCTTAGTTTTTTAATGACTTCTGCATTGCTCCTCCACCTCTGAGGCATATCCTAGAATGGCCTGTTCCTCAGGCACAGTGCTAAAAGTCTACAAACTTCATGCACATATCCTTCAGGGAGGTGTGCTGGTTTTGGCCAGAGTAGAATCAATTTTCTTCACAGTGCCTACGTGGGTTACTAGTTTCGGATTTGTGCTGAACAGAGCTGGTAACAGAGATGCTTTTGTTATTGCCGAGCAAGGCTTACACAGAGACAAGGCATTTTCTGCTTTTCATACTGACATGCTGGTGAGGGGACTGGGAGTGCCTAGGAGGTTGGGAGGAGACACAGCCAGGACAAGTAACCCCAGCTGACCAAAGTCCAGACCATATAACATCAAGCTCAGTATACAGAGCTGGGGCAAGAAGGAAAAAGAAAGAGACATGTTTGGAATGATGGCAGTTGTCTTCCCAAGTAACCATTATGCGTGATGAGGCCCTGCTTTCCTGGAGATGGCTGAAGCAGTGAATTCATTCCTTTTCTGCTTGCGTTTGCAGCTTTTGCTTTCCTTATTAAACTATCTCAAGCTTTTACCTTTCCAATTCTCTCCCTGATCCCACTGGTAAGGAAGTGGACAAGCACCTGTGTGGAACCTGGTTGCTAGCTACAGTTAAACCATGATAAACTAAAAATCTTTAGTACCTGCAGAGCCAGGATCAAGCTTCACTCAGTGATCTCACTCCTGGAGAGGTGTTTCTATGCACTGCAGAAAAATCTAAACCCATGGAACTTACTATACAGGTGCAGCAACTTTAAGTGCACAACACTGACTGGACTGTAATCAACTCTGCACAAGAACAATCAATTCTCCCATAATCCCCAGGGCTGAGGAATGAACAATCAATTCTCCTATAATCCACAGGGCTGAGGAATGGACTAACAAACTCTTGAGCAGCTCTGCAGGAATCACCTTTGATCTGGCTTAGTAGTGACTACATGCCTTTCAGCCTAGTTTCACATCTCAGGATGTACATTATTCCCTGTTCATTCCATATGAAGTATTTTCATCCATTACTCAAAATATCCCAGTCTTTTCTACCAAACACAAATACAGAATTAATTCTACGGATAATAGGTCACTGTCATTCATTCTTCCTAGACATGTTCTGAGTAGTAGAGACTACCTTAAAGATAAGCATTATCTGCATATTATCTAGAAACTGGTACTGTTTGGTTACTCTCAAATGCCAGTTTTTGCCAAAGGACAGCATGAAACCAGGTAAAGCTCTCTGTGCTGACTCCCAGAAAAACAGGGAAAGTTTTATTTTATTTGCAATAGTGGCCCTAGATTCTAGATGAGAAACACAAGGTAAATCACACCCTACCACCAGGAATTCTCTCTTTTGTTGTTCTATACTACTGGATCATCAGCAAGCCCAGTTCAGGGTCTGTTCAGAAACAGCTTCAAAGGGCCTCTAGCAGGAGCTTAATCTTTAAGCAACTTTGAGACCAGACCTGTGCTCTGCCCTGCAAACCTGGAAGACAGGCAAACTTCACAACATGTCAGCACTATATCCTTCAAAGATAGGACACAGACACTCAGAGGGAAAGTGTTTCTGAAGTATAAATTCATGTATTAAGTCAGAAACTCTGAATAATATTCCAAATATCTGAAGACGTATATAATTAGTAGCTAATTAGTTACAGTAAGTATTTAAAGCATACTAGGAAACTTCATGAATACGACAAATAAATAATTGATGCAAGAAACCTACGAAGTTTATTTAAGCAATAATTATCATAAGCCTGTCATTTAGAGCAGTGCCACACAAAATCCAATTCTATTAACAAAATTTATGCCTTGAGTGGTAAGAAATAAAAGATGCATCTATGCAAATTAACAGCAACTCAAGAAATAGACAACCAACTAACCATCCTCCTAAACAGAATCTTTGAGGATTGAATATCTCTACTGACCTAACTGAAGTTAATGATGGACTGATTTTAGCAGAGTTGACAGCTTTTACATTGTGTCTTGTTAGCATGAATTTCTTCAATTTGCTGCATCTGTTTCAGATTTCATTTCAGTTTTGAGATTTGGGGATGTATAGTCATTGTATGTTCTTAACTACAATTTAAAATAATTTCGTTCAAGAAGCCCAGCCACCTACACTTCTCATATTAGCTATGTCCTATTTGTCTTTTTCTTTCTTATGATCCAAGATATTGTTAAGGCCTTTTATTTACTGTTCTGTTCTTGTATACCTGACTCATGAAGACTCTGACCTTTAGACCTCAAATAATTTGTAGACTGGGAAAAAATAAGGGGAAAATGCAGCTAAAAATCTTTTATGAAGTAGAATATCTCTTTCTGTGAGTCTTAGGAGAAGTTCTAACCTATTAGATAAGCCTATTATCCAAATAAAAGAAAAAACAGCTTTTGCTAGAAGACTTAATGTCTATAATGGAAAAATTTATATTGCCTGCAGGTACAGCCTGACAAATCAATAACAGCTTTGACTCTTTTTAAAGATTACACACAGCACAGTAGTACCCTGTTCTTTAGAAAAATACATTCCATTTTTTCAGTAACACATCTGTCTTCATTTGAACATGTTCTTAAGAAGTTTTGTATAAATCACTTCTATACCTGCTGAACACCTGGTGAACTAAAAAGAGCTACTAATAAATCTGGAAAGAGAGAGAGGGGAAATAAAACAATAGGTATAAGGGTTTTTTTCAAACAGATGAAAAGGATTATGCAAATAATTGCATATAATCCTTCTTAAAAATATATTTATTCAAATATATGCATTAGATATATTTGGTGAATACAGGGAATATTTCCACATCAGTACCAAAACTTCTTTTTCAGTTACTGGCACAGAGGCACCAAATTGCAACATGAAACAATAAGAAAACTCACAGGTGAGAAATCATGAGTTAGAGGAAGGTTTGGAATTTTTTTAACCCTGTCTTCTTTTTCTAGTGTTAAAATATGAGGTTAGAGTACTAGGTCTGACTTCTTTTTGTGGTATCTACAGCAACACAAGACTGTCTAATTTTAGTTTGCATATGAGTACAACTGATATCCTTCATTTTAACTTTTGAAACTGCTATAGATTTACTCAAACGATACCAGAGTCGTTGTACATATACTCTGTATATATATGTATATGTCTGAGCAGACAAATTAGGAAGAAACAGTTTCTGCTACTAGCCTTCAAAGATTTCTGGCAGTATTTTCTACAGTCTTTTTATCCTTTTCATTCTACCCACACAAGAGCTATACCATGTACTTTTAAAAGACTTTTGGAGTACTTACCTTCCAACAGAAAAAAGTGCTTTACATGTGTAACTTGGTTTCCTGCTCAAGTTTTCAAGGTCATAAAGTACTATAACACCATCTGATCCACCAGATAACATGCTGAAAGTGTCAATAAAGCACAAAAGTCAAAAACACTCATAATCTCAATATGCTCAATATAATAGAGGGTTCAACAAGACAGAAAATCCATAGTACCAAAACTTACGTTTTTACGTATGTTAAGAATTCGTTATGTACGCTTTTAGCAACCAAAGTATATACTTACTATCTTCCCTCAACAGGCTCAATATCAAGGGTGTTGATACCACTTCCATGTATTCTTTCCACATCTCTATCTTTATTTAATTCCAAACTTAGAACCCTACTCGCAAAAGGAAGAAAGAGAGAGGAACAACAAGAACAGAATTATATGTTATTATGTAGCTCTGAAGACCTGAAGTCTAGTTTCATGCCTCTTCAATGCATTTAAGCCATCTTTGTCATTTTTTTGCAAAACTACAAAATACAGAGATAGAAATAAGTCTTGTGAAGTTGGCAGAAAAAAATACTTTGTTGTTTGGAAGGTAAGAGAGAAATACATATGTAAAATGGGATCAAAGAAAAAGCAAAACCTCATTTGGGGTAAGCATTAAACAAAACCTGGAATGTAATTTGAAAACATTAAGGAAAAGAAACATTAAGACGCTTGTAATCACCACGAATATTGACTACTTTGAAGTTTCACCATGTAGTAGCCTTTCAGGCTTCATCCTGCTTGGAACTACGGACACCTAGTGGACAAAGTAATTTAGTTTACCAAGTTTACAGTATTTCCTTTAATGAAACAAAGTATCTATGCTACATTTTCTGCAATACTAAATAAAAACTAGGCTACGCGAAATAATGAAGCTCCCGAGACAACTTTTCCTGACCTGCAATTCTTAGCTTGTATTTTAAAATATGTTAACATTGCATAGACCAAAAAGAGATACTCTGCTTCATTAAATCACACTACCCGATATAAAATTTAGCCTTGCAATATAATCAGAACTTCCTATGGCACCATTTTGTACAAACCACGACACTACCACAACAAAATTGTAACTAAGTAGGTAACTGAAAAGCTGTGACGCAGATTGCCCCTTCAGCTCAAGTGGCTAAAAATCCTGATGTGACAACCTTAGGCTTCTACAGGCAGGTCCCCAACATTATGTCTCATAGACATGCTATAAAAGCAGCAAATAATTTAAGCTCTCTTAAACAATGTGCAATATAATTATGCAAGAATTCACCTATAGTAAGAATTCTGACATACACAAGATACCAAATTTAAAACATTTGAGCTCCAGATGGAATTTTAGGAAGCAAAAAATCCCCCTGTGGAAATGTATTCAAACACGTGACTTCAAAATGCAGCTATAAATAAAATATACTTAAGACTTCAGATTTGCGGGTTTTTTCAGTCAAAATTGAAAAGTTGTGGAAGGGAAATACTAAGCAGACAATTGTCCAAGTAAGGTTAAGTCCACCCAGTACTATTACCGTTCTTAACACTGAATGCTACATGAGTGCTGAGGCCACAGAGGGACAAAACTGTTGTCTAGATGCACCCAGAAAGAAGCTTCCTGAACTACTAAAATTAATTTCAACTTTAAATATTTGTTTTAGAATGGTACAGAGTCATAAAGCCGTAAGTCACCAACACAGATCCAGAAGCTGTGTGAGTAACTGAGCTAAGGTAGGCTTTATTGGACTTATCTTGAAGACCTACATCTGCAAAGTAGACTCTGATACTGAACAAATATCACATTATATAACCTTTAGCAGGAATATTAACAAATCCCTCTATACTGCCAGCGCTTCCCACAAAAACTGCTAAGAAACCCCCTGCATCTGACTCTTTTTCAAACTGCCAAAAGGCCGGGTTTGGGGAAAAGGACGAGAAGCTGCGGGCACACGAGCATTGCAAACAGCTGTTTCCTCACAAGCGGAGCGCAGCCGCACGCAGATTGAACCCCCTGGAGGAACCGCGCCGACAGCAAGGGCAGTAACTCCGAGGCGCAGGGAGTGAGGCACAGCTTCTTGCGCTGTGCACACTCCGCCCAGTACAGGGCTGCTGACCCACCCACGCCACCCCAGCCCCGCGGGGCACTCCGAGACGAGGCGGGTGGGCGAGCACCTCCTCCGCCCCGGCCCCGCGCACAGAGGGCCTGAGGCTGTGTAGCCCCTCACCCCGCCCCGGGCCGCCCCAGTGCGGGCCGGGCGGAGCCAGGGGCTGCCGCTCCGGGGCCTCCCCGCGCAGGGACACCCGCCCCGGCACCGATACCTCCGGGTGCGCTCGGCCCGGCGCAGCCGCGCGGGGTCATCCAGCCCGGCCTGGCGAGCAGCCATGAGCCCCAACATGGCGGGAGAGCCCAGCCCGCTCTGCTCCGCGCCGCCATCTTGTGGCGGCCGCGGCCGGGATTGGCTCGGGGCGGGCCGGCCCGCGCCAATGGCCAGCGGCGTTGCTGGCGCGCCCGGGCCCATAGGCGGGACGGGGCCGGGCAGGGCGGCGCTGCGCACCGGCAGGCGCGAGGGCCGTGCCGCCGTGTCTGTGTCCCGGTGCCCAGCGGCGGAGGCGCCGGGGCCTTGCCGTCGGGATCCCGGCATGAGCCGCGCCTGGCAGGCTCTCCGTGCTCTGCGGCTGCGGCTCGTGGGGCCTGCCAAGGAGCTGGTGGGCACCGACCAGTTTGGCAACAAGTACTACCGGGTGCCCAAGCACGAGAGCCGCGCAGGTACGCACCGGGGCCCCGCCGGCGGCTGCGGGCGCGGGGGGAGCCGTGCCTTGCGCCCCTGCGTGGCCCGTCACCCGCCCGCCGCTGTCCGCAGCTAGCGGGGCGGCTGGACCGCGGCTGATTAAAAAAATAGTGTCTGAACAGTAACGGGAAGGAAAGTGCCGCGCATCGGGAAGCATGCGCCTTTCTGGTGCCCTAATGCCAGGAAAACCGTAAAGTCGCTCACTAGAGGGTTTCAGAGTGCAGCATTTACTATGTAGGTTGCAACAATTATTTAGTCTTCTTGGTGATTCTGCATAAGCTTTTAAAAGCTAGAGTCCAGGGAAGGGCAACGGAGCTGGGAAGGGTCTGGAGCACAAGTGCCGTGAGGAGCAGCTGAGAGTGTGTATCCTGGAGAAGAGGAGGCTCAGGGGTCACCTTACCACTCTCCACAGCTGCCTGACAGAAGGGCGTAACCAGGGGTCGCCCTCCTGTCTCAGGCAACCAGTGACACAGCTGGAGGAAATGGCCTCAAGCTGCTCCAGGGGAGGTTCAGGTTGGACATCAGGAATAATTTTTTTCATGGTTGTTAAACATTGGAACAGACTGCCCAGGGAGGTGGTGGTGTCACCATCCCTAAAATTCTTCACAAAACAATTGGACGTGTCAGTGCCATGGTTTAGTTGACCTGGTGGTGTTTGGGCACAGGTTGGTTGCTCTTGATGATCTCAGAGGTCTTCTCCAACCTAACTGGTTATGTCATTCTGTGAAAGTAATTCTAACAAAGAAGAAATTGATGTGATTTTTTTTTATGAAAGTGTTTTTATAAAAGTGTATCAAGTGTTTTTGTCATGAAAGTGTTTTATGAAGTGCTTTTTACTCTTTTGATTTATCCTATGTTGCAGTAGTTGATGGTACTCACTGTTAAACATGCTTGACCATGAGGTGTGGGCTTTAACATTAGTCTTTAGGGAGAAGGAAATAAGTAGAATGAAAGCAGCATCAGGCTTCAAAAACTCTGAAGATAGATAGGACATACCCTGTGAATGTCTTATGAAGAATCAGTGAAAACTCACATAGGACACATCATAGCTGTACCTCTTCCAGTGTTTAAAAGAACAAGTACAAATTGTGTGGATGAAGACCAGGAAGTATAGCAATAAACTAACTGGGCTAAATATTAAGTTTTTAGTGACAATAAAAGGAAAAACAGACCCTCCATGAGTCATGTTAACTGGTATGAGTGCTGGAAAAATAGAGGAACGAGTAATATCTCCTAAGTATATTCACAAGATAATGAGTAAAGACTGATGTGAGATTGTTAGTTTGAAAAGATATGTTTGTATCAATTTTTTTTTTCTGCTTACACAATATGTCAGTGTTTTTTAGACCTTTACGTGTGCTGAATTTAAGAATATGGGTTATGAATTTGCTATGCAGGTGCATAGCAGGCTAGCAGCTGTTCTTGGAATAGTCTGAAATGCTACCCTGTCAGATGCAGGGAATCTACCAGCTGCCTGTCAAAAGTTTTGTTATGAGGCATTTGGATGAAGAACAATAAAGTATTTTTATTACATTTAGAGGTGAAACTGTGCAGGACAAAATGGGAAGTAGCTGTGAGCATCTCATGGCAAGTCACTGTCAAAGTGTCATACAATTCAGCTAGGTTGAGATCAAGACATACCTGTTTATAAAGAAAACATATAATTTACTGGCTAAAGGGTTCTGAGTACATGGATCTACACAGCTGACAAATTTTCAGTAGGTTCTGGGTTCCTGGGTTGCTTGGATGTAGGAGATTCTATTTCCCCACTCACTGGTGACTCATTTCCACCGTAACTCATGCCTTTACTTCTGTGTATGGCTATCCTTGTGGTATCAGTTTAGAAAAGATACAAGGTTTCGTCTATTCCAGAGCAGGGAATTATGCCAGTTCTCCCTCAGCTTCATGGCTGAGAGGAAAAATCATTCTGACCCTAGTGATTACAGGTGGTTGTACCCACTGCTGTGGATGGTGGCAACTACTGTTACCAACAGCCAGTGCTGTTGCTTCTCAACATTTTTGGACAACATCCTGTGCTGTACAAACCGGTCACACTTGGCATTTGTGGGCTTTAATAACTTTGTGAAGAAGTTTAAGGATATGGATGGTGAAGGTAATAGAACTTGAGGAAGGTCTATAGAAGTTAAAATGCACACAGAAAATTTCTTACAGTTAGTTTTTAAAAGAAACTAGGAATTTAAAAGTGCTGGGAAAACAATGCTCTCTTTTCAAGTGTTGGAGACCATTATTTGTTACATTAGGAAGATCTGCTGCATATATAATTCATAAACCACCCAGTGTCCTAACCTAATGTTAGGTTAGGTATATAGAGACCAGTGCAGGATTGAAACAACACTAGAAAGAAAATGAGTTGTAGAGAAAACCAGTGAAATGTTGTGTGCAGTTTTGACTGCAAGGTTACTGCAGTGTGTCTGCACTATGGTTTGTTGTCTGCTCTATGGGTTTAGGGAGCACTGAGTAGCTCTACCACAGTGCCAGGCCTGATGTGCTTAATCTCTGTACTGTAATGGATTAAATATTGCAGAAGAGTGCAAAACACACAGATGTTGCTTTCTCTCTCCACTTAGGGTATGTATATCAGGAAAGGCTGAGCTTTGTTTCAGGCCAACATCCTGCCTTAAGCTGGAGGTGAGAGTAAAGAGTGTAGGAATTGTCTATACCACCTTCTGCTTTGATCAAAAGCTGTCTGAAGCCTTTCTTTTGGCCTGCACTGGTCTTTGGCAGGGGTTTGGAACAGAAACAGTGGAGTGTGTGGTGCAAATAATTAATATTTTCTTTCTGTCAGGTGAATTTCGTTCTTCTACACCAAGTTCAGGGTCCAAAACACTTTTGGAGCCTTAGGCCTTGTCTGTAGTAGGGAGTAGTAGGAGCAGGTCGATGTATACAAGTTGTTGATGCTGAGTTTCCTAAATGGTTAATGCTAAGTTTCCTTATACCTCCATCATCTGTGATTCAGAGAGTCTACTTCTTAAATTAAGTCTGTTTTCCAGGACTGAGTATCTGCAATATAGACTTTGAAGATCTCAAAAGGGTACAAAATGTTTAGGTATATGCTGCAGGTATAGCTTTCACATTTCACATTCACATGCTGTTATTTTTTGAAATGTTTTATAAATGAGGATTTCTTCTTTAAAAAAGCAAGTTATGCACTCAAAAACTATTTTGAGATCCAAATCAGCATGTGCTAAATAAAGGCAACACATGATTAACTACAAAACCACACTTGTTTTGATTTAACTCACTACATCAGATGTAGTCTCACTAACATCCTAAGGTCTTGGATGTCCAGGTCTAACTCAAGGTGTAGCAACTTTACCCTGAGACCACCTTTACCTCTGTCATCATAGGAAAGTTACCTTGTGTTTCTGATTTTGCCTGTCTCTGAGTAATTAGGTTCTTAGGAGAAGAGCCAGCAACTTGAATAGGTTTTGTTGGGATGAAGGGAATAATTGTGGATGTTGAAGAAGTGTCAGTGATGATTTTAACATGTGTGTAGCCTTCATTCAAAATGTTCTAATGAGTAATAGCGAAAATATATGAGTTTGCAAGAGTACTGTAACTCTGTGGGGTGAATATATAAAGGATTGGCCTTTTAAAGTGCAGGGGAAGACAGATGTAAAATAATGCTGTTTCAGCCTGGTTGTCTTATTTCTCTTGAAAGAGAGAAAGTGAATGTTAAAAGATTGTAAGAATGAGAAGCCATTAGATTCAGTAAAGAAAGCAATGGCTAGAGATAGAAAAAGAGCTAAGAAAAATCTGAGTGCCAATACAGAGGGAAAAGACCCTATAAAAGTAACTGTACTGTCAACAGGAATATGGGAGAATTCAAAATTAAAGTAGTTAATTTCCTGAAAGCATGAAACTTGAGACAAGGTACACTGTTTAATTTTTTATCAAAAAAATACTCTTTTATCAAAAAAAGTTATTTATCAAAAAAGAACTTCATCAGTTCTTTATCAAAAAATAAATTTTATTTTCAAGTGGGGAAAAAACTATCATCCTGAAAGTCAGGTCACACCTTCAACAACATAGTTTGATGGGCTTATTTGATTGTAAAAATGATTCTGTATTTAATGACAATCTGTAAGTGGTGGGTTTTTACAAGATCGCCATGAAGTGACGGCAGTGATAAAATACAACTACACCAAGCTTGTCATTAGAGGAACATCCAGCATAAGTCATTATCTCTGAGATGACTCTTCAGTTGGTTGTGATAGCAAATGAGAATAGATGACTGAGTAGTAGTGATTGATGACTCATTTCAGTATCTTGGACAAGTATTTCACTGAACAGACTAGATTTATCAATGTAAGTAATTTATTTTTCTTACTATATACCATGCTGTCAAGGGCATTGCCATAGCTTTGGTGCATGATTAATTGTTCCTGCAGTAGAACATGGAGTGAAACTTAGAGTGTTCATATATTTTTAATTGAAAAACAAATTCTTCATACAGTTTATGCATTTATAACTAACAAATATATCTTGCTGGAAATAGCTGATTCCATTTTCCATTGAAAATAATTTATACAGGCTTTTAATAACTATTTTAGTTTAAAAACACAAGAAGATACTTAAGATCTGATATATAATTTTTTCATCAAAAGGCTGATTAATGAGGAGGTTATATTTAAACTTTTTCAATATCTTCATTTGCGGTCCTATGTATTGTAATGATTAAGAGTTAAAATGAGCACTGTAAAGTAGCACCATGTGCAAATTTTTATAAGAACAGTAGGTCATCATCAAGAGGTCAGTTTATTTCAAAGATTATGTAGGAGTGTTAAAAGCATGGCTTGAGTTTTAAAGTTCTCTTTATGGGAGCAGCAAGCTCAGATTTTATTTGATTTGGACCTTCAGCAATTACCAGGAATTTCTGGAAAAAGCATGAAGCATTCTGTATTCCGTTGGTTTTTGTATGTTGTACAAGCTCTGCATTAGGGGCCATATGTGGCCTACACTTCTGATGCTATGAGCTTTAAGAAGGAAAGTGATAAGCTAAAATTTCTCAGTACTGTTATCAAATACCATTGAGAAATACATGTGGCATTACCAAGTTTCAGTGGTAAATTTTGTTGCTAATAATTGAATGCAAGAACTGACTTCTGTGGGAAATATTTTCTTCACCTGAAATTCCCACTCACATTTGCATAAGCCTGTATCTCATGCACTAAATTCTCAACAAACCGGAAATGCATAAATAAAGAAGAATCTGTATAAGGAAAAGTACTCCACATTCAGTTGCATTTTACATATAAATATAGGACATATGAATTGTCCTATATGTGATTGAATCCAGTCTTCAGTAGAAGTATGTACACTTTCATTAAAAGTTTTTTAGAAAGATTTAAGGTTCTGTTGAGACTAAAGGAATTCTCCATGATAATTTTAGTTGCTCCTTCTTTCCTATTTTACGTACTGGCCTGTCACCTTCCTGCGCATCAGAAGTTTAGAGTAGAATTTCTACTTTTCTTCAAAATCTTTTATAAAACACAGCTTTTTATTGAAACTGAACTGAAACATTCCTGTAATGCTTTATGATAAATGGGAGAGGGTGGAAGAAGCAACAAATCTCCAATGCATATCTTCAGAGGTAAAAGCTATGATTTTCTTCTGAGTCTGAATGTTAGCTTCCTCACCAGCAGGAATGAAGTCTGAGGAAGAGACAGAAACTGGTTTTGATGGAGCATTTGTAAGCTGACTATTGAGAATTGCAGATAACTGTGCATCATATCTGAACATAAAAGGTAGTTTCTCAAGTTAGTTTTTCAAATGTTGGTGGAAAGCTAATAAATTTTAGTTTTACATGTCTAATGTTAAGATACTAATGAGACACAGAATTTTAATATTGATCCATGAATGGAAAACTAAATTTTAGATTTCATTATCTTGATTATGGAAATAATTCTATGGAGAAAGTGTGAGGATTTTTTCCTGGATACAGACTCTCACACCACAGCAATACCTGGCAGTTAGAGGTTTGTCCAGGTGGTGGCAACGTTGTTTCAAAAACAGGAGCAGCAAGTACTGACAGCTGAGTATTCCTCTACGGAGAGATTATAGAACACAGAAACATAGTTCTAAAATAATTGTGTGTTAGTATGTTTTTACAGAAATAAAACTTGCACTGCAGACTGCTAGATTGTAGGACAGTAATTCTGGAATGACAAAATAACTTTTCAATCTGGGTGATACTTTATGTAGCAAAGCAATTACACTTTGAAGACCTCATTGCAGATTATAAAAGTGTTAATATTTGAAAAACCTGTGTGTTTTTGCAGTGATATAGAGTCATAAAAGTATGAAAAAGACTTCTGAGTTCATTCAGTAAAACCTTTGACCAAACACCACCATGTCAACTAAACCATGGCACTAAGTGGCATGTCCAAGTCTTTGGTGAATGGTTCTGGAGATGGTGACACCACCATCTCCCTGGGCAGTCTGTTCCAGTGTTTAAGCCCTTTCTGTGAAGAATTCTTCCTGATGTCCAACCTGAACCTCCCCTGGAGCAACTTTGCCATTTCCTCCAGCTGTATCACTGGTTGCCTGAGACAGGCAACCCCTGGCTACACTCTTCTGTCAGGCAGTTGTGGAGAGTGATAAGGTCACCCCTGAGCCTCCTTTTCTCCAGACTAAACACCCCCAACTCTCTCAGCTACTCCTCACAGCACTTGTGCTCCAGACCCTGCCCCAGCTCCCCTGCCCTTCTCTGCACTCACTCCAGCCCCTCAGTGTCTTTCCTGCAGTCAGGGCCCAGAACTGGACACAGCACTCGAGGTGTGGCCTCACCACACTGTGCCCAGGACAGGGGGACAATCCCTGCCCTGCTCCTGCTGGCCACACTATTGCTGAGCCAGGCCAGGATGCCATTGGCCTTCTTGGCCACCTGGGCACAGCCTGGCTCATGTTCAGCTGCTGCCACCAGCACCTCTAGATCTTTTTCCTCTGGGCAGCTTTCCAGCCACTCTGCTCCAGCCCATGGAGCAGAGTGGGGTTATTGTGACCCAAGGGCATGAGCCTTGTTGAACCTCACACCATTGGCCTCAGCCCATGATCCAGCCTGCCCAGATCCCTCCAAGAAATAATGCTCCCACCCAACTTGGTGTCATCTTGGTGTCATCAGTGTATTCAATCCCCTCATTGAAATAATCAGTAAGGAAATTGAGCAGGGCTGGCCCCAGTACTGAGCCCTGGGGAACTCCACTTGTGATCAGCTACCAGCAGAATGTAACTCAATTCACCACCACTCCCTGGGTTTAGCTATCCAGACAGTTTTTAGCGAGATAAGTGGAACTGTCCAAGCGACAGTGCCAGCATTTCTGGGAGATTGCCATGGGACGCGGTGTTGAAGGCTTTACTGAGGTCAGAGTAGGATAACATCCACAGCCCTTCTCTCATCTACTAAGCGGCTCACCTGGTCATAAAAGGAGATTGGGTTGGTCAAGCAGGACCTGTCTTTCCTAAACTCATGCTAACTGCATCTGATCCCCTTGTTCTCGGGGATGTGCTGCATGAGAGCACTCATGATAATGTGTTCCATATGTTTTTCTTTTAGCTGCCAGAAGCAAACTGGCAAGAGGCATGGTATGTTAATCTCTCTGACTTGAAAAACCAGGAATAGCAATAAGTAGTCGTGTAGACAGGTAGTAACTTGCGTATTATTTGGCTGTTGCTACAGCCAGGTTTGATCTTCAGTGTGTGCACAGATTAAACTGAGATGCTGATCTTGTTGAATTCTGCCTGCTACTATTAACATTCATATGCTATACATTCATAAGTTAGTTATTGTACATTTGGCGTGAAAAACTCTTTTGATTATTTCAGTAGAGGTGTGTGAAGAGGCAATGGTTTGACTTGATATCCTTTTTTAGGTTTCTTCAATTGGGAAAAAACCAGATAGGAAAAAAAATAAAATATTTCTTTGTGTTAGTAACTCTTGTCTGCAGTGTATAGAGGAGAAAAAGGTGGTGTAGTGCTAGAAATCTCTTTTTAATAGGTGGAAAAATCTTAGCAGTGTTTTAGTCATAATGATTTGAACAGCTGACACCTGTAGGACTGAGTTACAAACATGATCATTATATCAATCAGGATTGCTGACATATCATCATGCCTGCTTTGTGACTAAATTCCATGCCTTTTAGTTTCGTTATTCTGAAATAATGGAGAATTCTACTTACTTTTCTGGTTCTAAACGGGAAAAAAATCCATCATTAATATGCATATAAAGAACAAATCCCCTTCTATGTGTAAAGTTTTAGGGTTTGAAATCATGTTGGGAAATAACAGATTTTACAGAAGAGTGTGCAAATATGCCATTATCAGGTACAGGGAACTTTTTTTCCAGTATATGTGTGTAAGCAATTTCAGTGCATTATATATATATATGAATTTGAGTAAACAAGATTATAAATACTGTATACATGCTTTGTTATGATTCTGATGTGAAAACTTGCAGTGTCCATTTTTGCTGGTATCTAATTTGGAGTATCTTTTTTTAGGAATTGTTTGCTAGTGTAAAATAAGAGTGCATATAAAATTAAACATTTAAATAAAAGTGGTGGGGCTACCCACCAGTGGTGTAATTTTTAAAAAAGAAGAAAAAATTATAAAGAGCTTAACAAAAGAGTGTAGTTGAGAAACCATGAGATTAAAAATAGCTGAGTAATGTTGGCATGCTGCCCTATGGGCCACTGTAACCTTTTAAGGTTCTCCTGAAGAATAGAGAAAGTGGTAAAGAATTAGGTCTGGCTTCTGCTTTGAACAATACCTTTATTGTGTTATTTATAATTCTTTAAAATAACAAAGTTTCTGTCACCAGAGGCTTTATAGTTTTAAGGTCAGGTTTGCCAATACAAGATACAATACAAATGCTGTGCTTTGAGAAGAGGGAAGAATTAGTTGCGCACTCAAGCTCTGGGCACAGGGGCTGCACAGAAAGGAAGAACATTGAAAAATTAATGTGATAGGTTGAGGGTATAGAAATTATGAAATAGGGAGCTGAGATCTTAAATTTTAAATGTCCCTTGTTTGTGGTGTGTGTATGAAAAACAATACGTTGTTTCATCCTTCTTGAAGTGAATTAGTGATTTGACTAGCTTCTTTCAACTAGAGATCTGGAGACACTACCAGCAGGAATTGCAATCAGAATGAAATTTAGAAGAGATCAAAGGTGGATTCTGTCTGACTTCTGCAGACAGTGCTCAGTGCTGTAGGAACTGAAAATGTCACTAGCTTTGGAATTATTAAGCACATGTAGTGATTGATATTATGTGTCTGTATGAGGGATATCAAATTCCAGGTTGAATTAAAAACAGCTACAAACAGGAAGAGGGAATGGAAGATACATTGCAATATGCAGCAGGATGTCCACTGAACATAACATCCACTACAGATGAAGAAGTGATGTTTCTTCAAGTAGAAGTCTATGCAGCAGTGGGGGAAGATGTTGGAATGATCCCTGTATTCGTGGTTAGTGCCTAATTTTGTACCACACAGTGCTTAGTACAAGTATTAGAGGTTAGTGTGGCCTTGTGTTAACTCTTTGTTGTGACTAATAAATCTTGTGACACCTAATGCTTCATTGTTAATTTATATTGGTGACTAATATGTACTAGTTGATGTCTTAGTTTTGATAACAGAGTGCTGGAGTAAAGAGTAATAAGAGAAGTGCGTCATAACCTGACCACATATTTGAGATACTCTCAAGGAAAGAAGATTCATCAGAAGATCTGTGACCATAAAAGGGAATTTTGAGTAATGGGATGTTCCCAAATGTGAACAGTGGTTGTCCATTTGTGAGTGCATTGCTTCTATCAGACATGGGGGAGCTTCTCACAGCTTCTCAGGGGAGGGAAGGTCCCTGTAGCTGTCCCCTCCACTAACAGAACATGACCACACAAGCCCAATACATGTATATAGTACTGATTCATTACTATGGTCAAGAATACCCCAGTTTAACAGTTGTAACAGGAAGATACACAGTGTAATGAAAAAATTCAGATAAGTAAATTGAGCTCTTTAATACCATGTTTTGCTCTCAGTATTATAATGTGCTGCCTAAAGACTGATAGCAGTCAAGGTGAAGGTTCTGCCTGAATTGGGGAGGAATTCATGTTTATATATCCATGTTATACTCATGGGAGTATAATTCATGTTCGATTCATGTAAAGCTTAGTCATGGAGGTTGATAAATAAACCTACTGCTCCATTGTTAAACTTAAGTCAGCTGAATATTGATATTGTTTCTCTGAATGTACAGTGCATAAGAGAGGAATTAGAAGTCTTGTCTCGAATTCAGCATCTTCAGTATAATAAACTGATACTCAGAGGAGACTGCTGGCTGCTTCTGCTCTTTCTTCTGTAATGCAGTTGTACTGATTAGGAATTGAGGAAGGGGGAAATGAAGTTCCCAGGCACTCAGAATGTCAAGATCTGTGTTTCCCAGTAGGACTGCTGGCAGTTATCTGGAGCAGATGCATCCAGTAACAGGGTACTCAAGAAACACTTGTTCCCCTAACCAGACATCACAAACAATTTAATTTGTAAAGAAAAACGGTTGCTAACAGTAGCAGTTATTGTGGGGGGAGGGGGGCAAAACCCACAAAAACAGGCAATTTTAAAAGACCTTGCAATTGAGGATAATGGGTGTTGTCTACTTCATGGTCCTGCACTCTTACTCCAAGTAAGAGTATTACTACTTTTTCAGGCTAGCACAAGGCCAGCCAGGCACAGCAAGTTCAGTGTTAGCCTATTTTGTTTGCATCTAGCAGCCTTCCTTGTTCTCCTATCAACAAACCTTCATTTTGTGTTGAAAGAAACTAAAAAAACAGATAAGCCTACTTCATGCAAAAAGAGCTTCTTTGCTGTATGAGAGTTGTGAAACATTCAGGCAGAGCAAGAGAGAAGCATCAGAGCTGGTTATTACCAGGAGACTGTAAAGCAGAGTGTTTAAATATGCCTGAAAAGTGCTACAGTTAATATTTAGCTATCAGGCTTCATTTACTTGTACTTTAGAAGTGGTGGCTTTCCCTTGTATGTTAGCTACGGTGCTGGTTAGTGTCATCATCACAAAATTGAAACAACTAAAGCTTCAGATGGAAAAACTGTCAATCAACTGCTGATTTTTTTACTACTGCAATAGTATAATAGTTTATATCTCTGTAACAGTTTCTTCAGATCAAAAGGGAGACATTTTTCCATGCTATTAAAATGCACTTGATATTTCTATATGGATATTTTCTAATTTCAGGGAAAAAAATTTTGCTTAGTCTATCCCTGATTTGAGAACCAAGAATCAGTATCCATAAGCATTGACATTGGTTCAGCGTAAAGTAGCAAAACTTTCTAAGTTTTTATTATTCTTGAATTATTCTCGAAATAATTAAGTGGGAGATTACAGGTAGGTTATGAAATCAGATGGTTTTGTGACATTCTCATCATCTTAAATTGAAAAGACATGCTGTGTAAGCAATTTGTGAGCTAGAGCTGGAAAATGGGCAGCTCTGGATCTGTGTCTGACCCAGATATGTAATAGCATGGGAAAAATTCCAAAAACTGGAGCCAGAGTCTATTGTGAACCTGAAGGTAAAATGAGGTTGACTGTATGGATTAACATGAGTTTGTCATTGATGAAAGGGAGAGATCTTATTCATCCTTTACCTTCTTTTCTGCATGCTGACAGTAGCATTCATGAGAGCTGTTGCTGAGCTAGTTTATTTCAGTTGAAAAAGTTGAACATGTGATTCCATGAGTTAAGAAGGTGGGACAAAGAAAGTGGGTGCAGTCTTTTGATCTAAAAGTGGAGTGGGAGGCTGGTGACTCTGGGTGGGGGAACCTAGAAGACTGCCAGGGGAATACATGCCTCCTTATGTAGCTCACTCTTTAGTGTTTCTATAGGACTACTGATGAGATTCCGATTTTTGTTTTGTCCTAGTTTAAAACAGATCTCTTGTATGAGAAAGAGGTGGTAATATTTGATGTACAGTACAAAGTTATATTACCTCTGTTAATCAAGACAAAGGAACTGGGGATTAAAATACATCAACTTGTAGACTCTGTCCTCTTTTGAGCCGAAAGTGATTGTGTTCCTTCTCATGTGTTCTTGAATCCCTGTAGCTGTATTATCCTGGTGTAGAGCACATGAAGGAAACCTTTCTCTAGTAACAAGGTATTTCATAACATGACACAGGACTACAATTACCTAAATGTAAATGGGCAATGAAGTGGAAATAAACTGCATGAGCTAGAAGAGAAGAAATTAATAATCTGTGATAGTAACACAGTAGAAACCAAAGAACAGCTGTGTCCTGTTCAAATGTGTGAATTGTAAATGTGGGTCTTCTTTATAGAAGGGTGAGTGAAGGAAATGAATTTTACTTGCTGTTCTCTAAAATTTGTTTTGGTTTTTTTTTCTTCTGTTGGCAAGCATGTCCTGAGATCATGTCTGACTTTAGTGTCTAGCTTCTTGGCTCTTTAGGTGTAATAGATATATTAGCTAAAATAGTTGGGCATTACTTAATGATAAAATTACTGCTGCCAGATCATGTGTTCTGCATGTTACCTAGTGTGAAATTATAGAGGCTTGTGGTTTAATTCCAGCCAGCTACCAAGTCCCATGCAGCCACTTACTTCCTGCCCCACAGGCAGGATCAGGGTAAGAACTGAAAGGGTAAAACCTGGAAAACTTGAGGGGTGAGATAAAGATAGTTCAATAGCAAAAGTGAAAGCCATGTATAGAGGAAAATCAGCATAATGGTTACTGAGTTATATGACTGGTTAATGATAAATGCCATCACTCAAAATGTCCCCTCCTCACTCCTTTTTGCCCCCACTTTGTATAATGAGTATGATGTCACATGGTCTGAAATATCCCTCTGGTCATTTGGGGTCACCTGTCCTGGCTGTGTCTGCTCCCAACCTCCCAGGCACCCCCAGCCCCCTCAGCACCATGGCAGTACAAGAAGCAGAAAAGGCCTTGGTTCTGTGTGAGCTCTGCTCAGCAATAACAAAAACATCTCTGTATTATCAATCTTGTGTTCAGCATAAATCCAAAACACAGCCCCATACCAGTCACTGTGAAGAAAATTACCTCTACTCCAGCCAAAACCAGCACAAGGCTACTAAGTAGATTATACGCATCATGACTCACACACTGACATTGCTCAATGTACTGCAATAACAGTGATGATTCCTTGTCATTTTTCTGTCTCTCTCCCTTAGTATAGCTTTCTCCCTTTAGGTGCTAAAAACATCAAACAAAAAAGTAAGTTAGGAAATCTAAAATATTTGACTTCCTCCTTCCTGCAAATTCATTATCTGTAGATGCCTGTCTTCTGTCTCCCATATTCTACCAAACAAAAAAAAAAAAAAAAAAAGAAAAAAAAATCTTGAAAATAAGCAGCTTCTTCTGAAACTAGAATGAAAATAATTAAGTTGGAAGAATAGTGATGTTCTGTTGCTGCTGATTAAATGTATTTCTTTATATGCAGTTATTTCAAATTTTCTGATCTTATAGTAGGAAAACACCTGCTGTAGAACTACTTCAAAAGTTTCTGTACTGCTGAGGAAAAAACAAGAGCCATATCTACTTTTGTTTTATCTTCCTGGATGCTGCAACATGATTTTTTCCCATCTGTGTTTAAATTTATTTTCAGGTTTTTATTATGCCTACGAGCCACAGCATTGTCTTGCATCTCTAGTATCTGCTTGGTCATTGAGATGGAAGGATAGCCTTTATCCAAGGTGTTTAAAGTTGATGTCTAAGAAGACGTACTCTAGATAAATAGGGATAGTAATGGCCATCCTTATTAGCAAAAACACATTAGCAAAAAATCCACTCATGGTAGAAATTTTATGCTTCACATCAAATAGAAGGTGAAAGAAAATTCTGAAATTATTTTGTGGATATTCATGGAGTTCTTCCATTTGAAGAAGGAGACAGAAAATAAATTATATATAAATAAATAGAAGTCCACCTGTTTCAGGCTATAGAAAGATGAGAAGGGTACAGAGGAGGGTCCTTCTTGCATAGGAGTTTCAAGACAAAGTACCGTGTAGTCCAAGTGAAAAATAGAAACCCTGTAGAGGGTCTAAGAATACAATTGAGTTCCCACAGTTCCTGACTAGATAACCTGTCTTATACAGCAGTGTTATACATTCATGAGTAGGGTGATACATATGCCATGTCAAGGGAAAATTATGTTATTGTAGTTATGCCTGAATGGAAGATTTAGCAGGGCAGAAAATCAGGAAGGTCTTACTGAAAATATCTTATGCAGAAAGAACCTACACATTGGAGAGAAATCCTGAGTACCAGAAGGAAAGGAGAATGATGGCAATCATCATGGGTATATGGAAGGGGAGTATAATAAGACATGCTTCAGACATGCTAATTCTTACATGAAAATTATACGTGGATTTGCAGGAGCCAGAGAGAGAGAGATAATAAGACAGGAGGAGGCAGGACTAAACTCTAATGGAGAAGGATTTGTTTCTATGTATAGGATGGGTGAACATTGATAGGAAACTCAGCAGAACTGTGGAGCATGCTTAGCAATAATTTGAATCAGAAAGAAATAGTAAAAGTGATTTATGTTGTGGTATCTGTACTACAGATACTTGTCTGAGGGGTGTTTATGTTGCAAAGATTGCAGTATCTTCAGAGGCTGAAACATGGGAAGACAAGCAGGGGTGAGGGACAGACAGTGCCGTGAGGCACTTGCCTTTTAAGTACTGAAAGATAATTATTAGTTACATATTTCTGAGAGTAGCTGTTAGAACAATTGCTGTAAATGCAGCAGCACACTGGAGCTTTTGTAGCTCATCTTGCTCATGCAACAGAAAAAGCTGGAAACCAACGAAATAGCACAGAGAGAAAATGTAACTATAGTGAGAAAGTGTGTGGTGGTGTTGGTTTTTTTTTTTAAAGCAGTATTGTTGACAAACTGCATAGAGGAAATATCATGAAAGAGCAAAAAAGTAAACATTGGCAATAAGGTGAGAGGGAGAAAAGGGTTGTATCCTCATCAAGAATATAGTTTAAAAACAAATGGAATTAGAAGGACTGAAAAGTTTTAAAAAGCACTCTTAGGTGGAAGTTTTAATGTTGGGTGGTGGTTGGTATTTGTGATTCAGTCTATTTATAACTGGTTTTGGAACCAGTAAAACAGTTCACAGAGGGAAAGTGAGCAGAAATGTATGGGCTTTTGAGATTTAGAGGTGTCTCATGCTGCAGTGTTTTCTTTTTTTTTTTTTTTTCCTCTGCTGTCTTGGTTTGACCCTAAAGGTGAGCACTTCAGAATGAGATGCCTGCCCTTACAGGTTCAACCTATCCCTCCCTTTTTAAGTTCAAAGAATTGCACTAATAAGGAATGACTATGAGTAGATACAAATGAAAACAGTAACAGTTTACTAACAAGCAGAGCAGCAGCAAGAAATAACAGCAGATAACCACCAGATACAAAATTGCTAAATCTGACAGACTCCCCTTAATTAGAGGCACAAAATACCATGTACCGGTGACAACCACCAATATTAAATACAGGTGCTTCCCCCCAAATTAAACCACTGTGTATTAATCTTTAACGTTTAGTTCAAGTATTGCATAAATGTATAATGTGGCATAATGATGTTAGCTCAATCTCTGCACCACTCATTATTTTTGGGATCGTGCACATCTTCTTAGAGGGCAGTATCTTTCAGTTTAATTTGAACTATATTTTAAGTATTGGTTCAGTTAACAAACAATCAGAAATTTCACCTGTTCAATTGTGTAGAAGAACATTTAATCTCTGAAGCACGTTATAATTTTGAAAACTGACAGCATAATCTGTTGGGTGTTGGGTTGAGTTATATTAAGTTTTATTTAAGGTGACTCTTGGTATAGTTCTGATTCAAAAAGAAGTGCTTTTATCTTTAAAACTGACCAATCTCAAATTACAAGCTTTTTTTCTGTCACTTCTGTTTCCCTGCAGGCCACACAAATTATGATATGTATGCAGTATTCACTAGACTTTTTACCTACCTCCTCGTCGTACTCTCAAGCTGTGAAAAGAATAGCAACCACTGTGTGTAATTTTGCTAACAGTTCACATGTAGCAGTAACATTTTACCCCTTTTGACTACCCAGCTTGTCTGTAGCCAGCATATCTCTGGCTGCACACACCTCTTTTTCTCAGGGTTGTTTCCCAAGGCATGTTCTGTAGCTAGCCTTCTGTCATACTGAAAGAGCTTGCAGACAATGAAGGCAATATTTCTGTGAATTTAGAAAATTTTGTGTTCTTAGATGGCAGTTTGTCATTTACTTATTGCTTTGAGTCTCTTCAGAAGGCATTCAGATTTATTTTTGAAGAGTTATTGGCAGACTGCAACTTTTTTGTTACAGTAAATTTTACACAGTTGGTTAAATCATGGCTATTTAATCCTTTAAAGTGTTAGTATTTTAAAATAATCATGTTATCATGAAATCATATAAATAGAAGACCTCATAACTGCTAGTGAAATTGAAACAGTTTAAAGGAGGTAATTTCTAGGCAGGAGTGGGTAGTTGCATGAATAAGATGGCAGACTCTTGAATTGACATTGGCATAATGGGGTTCTGATGTGTTTTGTAAGTGAACAAGTGCAGATGTAGAGACTCTGAGGTGTTTCTGTAAAATGCTGAGCCATTTCTATGCAATGAGGCTCAAGAATACGTTGGCTCTGGATTTGAATCTGTAGGTATATATGTCTAGCTATTTAATGCACTTGGACAAAATGACATTAATTCAATTAGATCAGTAAACTGTGGAGAAAAGAAGGGACTAGGAGGAAGATTGAGCTGACTAAAAAAAATGGTGACATTGTTAATTAGGAAAAGACACAGGATAAAGAAGTTGGCCAAAAGTATAAAAAGGGATTTAGAGTTGACTCAAAAGAAAAGATACAATTGGATGCATCTGAAGATTTGTGTAAATGTGATGAGTAAAAAATGGCTGAAGATGAATGAGAATTGAAATACAGTCTTTAATTCTCTGTAGAGAAAAAAAGAACCTGCAATTTGTTGTAAAATGAAAGACAATGCTAAATATATTTAATGTGGACAGTAGAATTATTGCTCATTAGAATTGATTTTTGAAGTATGATAAAGACCTAACAAATAGTGTATCTGCATCTGAAAAACGACAGAGTAGTGGATTAAAAGGAAAGTGATTGGTAGTTTCTTCAGTATAGTATTAAGAACTGTTTAAATAGTATACCTAAGAGATGTTTCATAGGAGCTAAAGAAAATAAAATGGTGAAAAAAATTTTTAGAACTTTAGAACAACTTGCTTGCTGGGAGACTGGTATAGAATGGTATGATGTATAGAATATGATGTTGGCTTAGTCTGATAGCTACTATCAGACTACCCTATATCGTAGAAAGGCCTTCCACTGTTTGCCTTCAGAAAAAAGGCGGATCTCCTATGCTTGCCTCTTTTTTAATCCAAAGGTGTAGAAAGCCTTGGATGGGAGAATCCATACAAGGAAGTCCACAACCCTGTTTTCACTTTTGGTGCTCTCCTTTTGATACTTTAGAGGGCAGTACTCTGAACAGGCTATTTGTGATGCAGACTACTAGAGAAATTTAACTTAGAGAGTCTTTAACATCGCTGTCTGCATAGTTGACTACTAAAGTCTGTAAGACTCATGCCCTTCAGGGAGGGAAGTTTATGTAGAGGAGATGCAATGTCATAGGAAACAACTGTGAAACAGTTTTTTGATGGTACATGGTTAGTTGGATTTATTTGCCCTTTGTCAGGAGAAAAACAGGCAAATAACAAAGCAGTTTGAGCTAATCTTTGAATAAGTGAAAGAAAGACATTGAAACTTCTGCTAGTTTTAGTGGGGATACTATTGTAAATATTAATGAACTTGGAAGGCTAGGATTTGATGGAAAATACCTAGAAATTGTTTAGTTAATATCTTTTTTCTTTAACGTCAAGCTTTAGAGAACTTTTATATTGTGCACACAGCCTTTTTAGGATCTTTTCATGATTCTAAATTCTTTTTGTTGATCATCTCATTGATGGAACATATTTGGAAATTACACTTAATGTGTAGAATATCAGAAAAAGGATAATGTTTGCTTTATTATGCATTAATTAGCGTGGCATCACTCCAGATGAGGCTTTTGAAGCTGTCATAAATAGGAATACTGGAGATTACTGAGTAATGTGATTATTCTTACAGTTTTGCTAATGGTTCAAAGGTCTGGAACACAAGTATTTCTGGAAACCTGCACACAGATTTCTGTTACACTGAGAATTATTTTTTGGGAGGCTGGCTATTAACCATGTTTCCTCTTAAAAGATGAACCTTGTGTATATTAGGGGTGTTGAAGTGTTACTATAGATGCCATTATCTAAGCAATGCTTATAGAATTCTAGAAATCAATCAGGTCTTGCCTGAGGGATAAACTGACATTTCCATTCACTTTTTAATTTCCCTGGGACTTTACTAGGTTAATATGACAATTTTTCTCTAGGGATCCATCAGCTGATGGAACTACTGTTATTCTGTTTCCTTCTCCCTCAATGATAACAACTGTAATGTTTCTTTTTTCTCTTCTTGCTGGCATCCAAATGCTTTTCCACAGGCTTTTCCTGAGAGAATTTAGGTACAAGGTTATGGCGCTGGGAAACTGGCCACTGTTGCAGTATTCTTTGTGTATCACATCCCCACTTCCTTGTCAAAGTGACATAAACTGTGAAGGCCACATGGAGCATATGAGAGTTCATGTTCTCAGAGAGGGTGTGTATTTCATGCCAATGATAAATCAACTGTCTGTCCTCCAAATAAGACTGTTAAAAAACTGTATGTGTCTGCTTTGGAAACTATTTTATTGTTCGTTTTATAAGACTTGGATAAACTTCATATCAATTTTCAGCAAGTTGTTTTTCAAGTTTTTTGAATGGAATGATTAGATTACATAGGGACTGCCTTGAAACAGAATACTTTGAATGAGAATGTTGTGGATATTTTGTTTTTTCATTATTATTTACTTCATTTGTGCCTGCTTCCAGTATTAGTAATGATTATGCTATATTTTAAAGTACAAAAAGCTTCATAAGGTAGTAGTGCTTCCAACCTTTTTAAGTAGTCTTGTCATTTACAAACTTTTCTAATTGTCTTAGGAAGGAGGTGAGAAAAAGGAAGTCTTCATGAGTTTCTGTGCATGTATGTGTAGGAGGTGTTATTAAACTAAGAGCAAAGCTTTTAATATGGGAGGGAAGTAATGCAATCTGTAGGTGATGTACCTTAATGCCATAAAAGTTAAAAATTTTGTTAATTTGTGGTACTTCTGATACCCTGCCAAAATGTAAGTTTAGTGTCATCCTAGGTTATATTGGAAAGAAAAAAGGAATCATGCTTCTTCAGTGGCTTACAGTGCAGAAGATGGCATTGGGGAAATACATCATACTAGGTTTTAAAGGATCACAGTTGGGTTTGTACTGCTAGGGGTTTTCTTTTACGCAGCTTTGTGTGGTTTATTAACACTGTTTTCAAAGATTTGAATCAAATATTCAATATTGAATCAAATGAATCAATAATTCAAATAAAGATTTGAATTATTTTGGTGTTTTCAGTTTTGGTAGGATGCCGAGAGGTTAGCAAGCTGGACTCCACATATAAATTGGAAAATTCTGCAATTTTAATGTACTTGATGGAAGTTTGATCAGCTTCTGTTGGAAGTATTTCAACACCCTGCAGTTTAATAAAGTGTCATGGCCTAGAACTTGGAAGATACAGATAAAAAAAAAGTAATTGTTTTTGGGAAATGGTGAGGTTTTGAAATAATGCAAAATGAAGTTAAATCACAAAGAGGCCGGTTATTATACAATGTTTAATACAATTAAGAAGCATTCTTTGTTCTTGTGCTTTGCAATTATTACTAACTCTTATCAATAGTACTCTCAATATTTTGAGAAATAGAGCTAGATTGTCTTGTTATGCCTACCTTCCTTTCTGGTAGGCTCCACAGATAAAAATAACCAAATAATACTCAAGAATCTGTTCTAATGAAAACTATTATAATACATTTAGTAATTACCATTCTTACTACCTACCCAAGCTGAATTTATAGCTAAAACTTGTGACTGGAAACAATGTGTGACAGAACATCTGCTTCACTATATAAAATTACTTTTATTAGAGGAAAGATTGGTGGGTGTCTTTGTTTTGCTGTTAAAGCTTATAAGTACATGGCAGTGTAAAAGTGAAAGTATCAAGACTACTAGATCTGGATGTTGTAACTCAATGAAACTAAATCAGAGTTCTGTTGAAATAACATTTTCAGCAAAGTTGAGGGGTGTTTTTGTCATGTTGAGCAGGGAACAGTCTAAGAATAGCAAGTTTATAAGGGCCAGTCTAATAAGTGTAGGAAGCCCAGTAATTTTCCTCTGAATGACATGCCTCTCCGACCTGCCCGTTTGCCAGAGCATAAGATTTCACCTAACTAGTGCAAGTCCTTCTCCAGCTGCATACCAGCATTCTTTCCTTGGGTGTTTTTTGGAGACTATCTGTATTTTTGACATAGACTAGTCTTCTTGCACATTTTTTGGTTTTCAAATCAGTGAATTATACGTAAGTTTAAGAAACCAGTCAGGAAAAGTGTATAGATCAGTTTTGAGGGTTTGGAATTGTGAACAACTCTCAGGTGATTCCAGTTCACGTAAACCAGAATGCAGGGCAGGTAACTGAAGAAGGGGGAAGGAATGGGGAATGACTCAGCTGAAGAAATGATGTAGTGATAAAAGAAATAGAAATGATAAAGTGAAAACCTTAGTACATTGAAAGTCTTCTGCGACAGAATTACTCTGTAGCTCACCTTTAGGTTTCTTTCCTCTTTCTGATAATGAACTGAAAGTTTGGTGTATATAAAAAGAAGACACCCATTTGAATTTTCTCTGAACTGAAGGACAGTCTTGTGTTTAGAATCTGGTATTTGAACTGAAACATGAAATGCAGAGTCATTCTTTTAGTGATGGTGAAATGCAGTTCAGTAAACCCTTTGCTCATCCCACCACAATATTTATCCCCAGTGAGGAGAAAACACACAGAAATTCAGTTAGTTCTCAACTACATGAATAGATAAATCATCATTAATAGTGAATTTCTCAATGTAAATTTTTCTTGCTTGATTTCTATATAATAAACAGACTAATTAGTTTGCTTGTAAATTGGTAAAGTGGTATTGTTTTATATATTTCATGTCAGTGCCTACAGAAGAGAAAAACAAATGTTTCTCTAAAGCAAAATATTTGAACTGCTATAATAAACTTGGTAAGCTATGTGTGCCTCCTAAGCTACTACAAGAAATGGTAATTGAATGAAAAACTTGGTTTTATTGTATTCAGAAAACAGTAAACAGTTAAAAACTCTACTAAATTTTGATTTTTGTAATTTATGCATCTATTTTCTGTTTTCCATCAACATTTAATGTAAGATGGGACTTAGAAGAAACCAACTATCTCTATGAACTATTTTGGCACTGTAGGAAATTAAATATTTAAGTTCCAGTGCAACTACTTCCTGGGGGTTTAACACTGCAAAATACTGTAAAATAATAGTAGGTTCAAGTAACTGATTTGAGAGTATTTGGAGTATTTTGAAGGCCTATTTTTGTTCTAAAAAGAACAAATGGGATTAAATTTTTTAATGTAAGATATAAAATAAATGGTTTTTGTGGTTATTTTTAACCCTTTCAATGTCACAGTTGAGATAATGAGGGGGAAAATTACTTATCTCAATCTGGCAGGCACTATATCTGGGCTGGCTCTATTTTAGTGAGGCTCAAACTCTAACATGAGGAAATTGCAGAAATTCACAATTCAAAGTGTGTTTCATCAGGGAGAAATCCACAGATTGTTTTGACACTCAGTTAGAAATTCAGCATGAAGATGGACGTCTCATGAAATTTGCAGCTCATGATTGAATTTATATTTCCATAAAGGCCATCAACAATAGCAGCCTGCAGGGGAAGTGGGGGGGGAAAATGACAAAACTTGTGAGGCTAGCGTTTTTCCCTCAGCCCTATAGTAACAAATTACTTGTAATATGGTCCTATACTGACCATGATTAAAGAGAAATATAGGCAGCCATAAAGGAAAGATTTTTCAGTTTAAGTGATTTGAACTAAAAATGTCTCAATGCAACTGTAACTCAGCAGTGTCCTTAAACTGAAAAATAAGACTCTTAGTGATAATTACAGAAGGTTTATCATACATGTAATTAGATTGTATAATAAATTCCCAGGATAGAAAATGTATTTAGGTATTTAAATATACTAAAATAGGTTATTTTTATTAGGGGTGAAAATCTCATCTCAACTGTGGCATGCTCCCTTTCATTCATGCACATACAAAGATAGGAAAGAATGTGTAAGATTTTAGTTGATTTTTCTGGGTAGCAAGTCTCATTATATTGGTCATTAAAAAAAAACAAATGCACTGACATAAGACAAATTTGTTATCAAAACAATTACTAAATGCCATTGAGACAAATGCTGTAATAGAATGTAACACATCTTTTTTGGTTACAATGCTTTGTATAATTCTGTCTCTTTCTGTTTTTTTATGGAAGAAAGAGGGCAGGAGAAGGAAAAGGTCAAATATTTCTGAAGTATCTTCTTTTTTGATAGAAGCTGTAAAGCAGTGTCATTGTAAATCCTCTGACAACTTTATTTCAGAACATCTGTGCATCTTAAGACTGTGGAGAAGTTCTTGGTGTTAGAGATTTCTGCCTGCAACTCTCAAGACAGCTACACACACCAAGATGTGTCCAGAAGGCTTTACCTCATAGTTTGTAGTCTGCATTGGTGCCATGCTTTGCTGCATTTAAGGAAGGTCAACAAATATGAGTTTTAGGGTCAGTAAGCACTGAAGAATTGCATAAACTAAAAAGGGAGTTCTCCACAGCTGGACAATGCAGAGTTGTGGTTTAGTATGGTGAGACACAAGTCATGTGATCTTGATATTTAAGAATTAAAGTGCTTGTGTGACATCTTTATATGTCACACATAGGGATATGGGTATCACATGTCATAGCTGCTCACGCCAAAGAAGAATGAGTTAGAATGCTAATTCAGTTAATTGAGCAACTTTGCAATAATGAAAATCTCTATGAGTGTCTTTATTTCTGAGAGTTTGCATTCTAGAGATTAAATTGATAAAGCATAAAAGAGTAATTGGTTTTAATTTTACTACTGGTAGGTTTAGGAACCCACTAGTCTTTGATGTACAAAGAAATGAAATTGTTTGGTTATAGAGTTTGTAAGTATCACAGCTTGTGTTTTTGGTGGCTGTAAATTCTGTATCAAACACACGTGTTACAGTTACTACAAGCTATACAATTTTAAAGGTCCCCATCCAAAAGCAGTCTTCTTTTCTTTCTCTGGCATCAGGGTAAATGCTTTGGCATAGAAATTTTTGTATAAACTTATTGACAACTATTGAAATAGTTGCACCTGGTGCAATACTCTTAAATCAATGAGGTCAAATAGGGATTTAAGTACTTAATTTTTAGGATCTTATTTACTGTGAAAGCACGTTGACCTCAATTTTTTTCTGTTTAGTCTACAGTTCAGTTAAGCCGGGACTGTGGAACTAGAACACGAAAAAACTGTCAAGTGTGGGCTCTGTGTTGCTTTTTGTGTATGTATTTGCTCTTTCTAACTTGAACAGAGACCACAGGAAGTCTGAGAATTGAGTAGAAAATTAAAATAAAATAATGGGTTGACTCAGATATAAAAAGCTTTGACTTAACGGTTATTAAATCCTTGTTCTCAGCTGTTGCACTTTAAGCTTTTTTTGCTCAAATTAGCTTTGAAAGCAGACCAGGTGTAGCTGCAATTCCTTGGGTATGTGAAGGTTTTTTTTTATTTCTTCACCACCTACACCAGTCTGAGCATACCAAAATCAGCTAAACTATGAGTTGTTTTTTTCCTCCAGACCAGTGTTACTGTGAAGTACATCAACTAATGGGTGTGTGTACACAGGCAAACTTTTAAAGAGAGCTTTGTAACTTAGCAATGTAAAGGTAGAAAGTAATCACGAAAAAAACCCCAAAAATCTGTTGAGTGGTAAATGATTTTACATTGCTATTAATCAACTAAATTATTGCTTACTAGTATGTATTAACATTGTTTCAGAAATTACCTTTGAAATACTTGTTTATCTTAGAACTCTAACCAAATAAACTATAAACATTCTTTATTTCTGTATAAATGAAAGATGCCATTTTGTAGAAAAGAAGAATAATGTTTAAGGCTCTTTAAATGTTTGTAGGATATGCATATACACGAAATGGATAATACATCTCAAGGACTTTAGGTAACTTTTATTCAGAAGTTGCTCTATTGGGTTGGCTGTGGCTGAAACAGATGAGTGTTCTTCCCTAACCTCCACAATGAAAAGCAAACACAGTTAAATAATAGCACCAGTGTTCTTTAATCCTTCAAGTGCAGTACAGTATTAGCCATAATTGTGTTCAGACCTTGTATAAGACTGAATTTTCTTTGCAAATCTTACACCTGCAATCCTGTTTTAAAATTCATTAAAATATATGTGCTGGACATGCTGGAGCTCCAGTATGAGCTGGAGTCCAAGGCAGCGAAGTGGTACGCCACTATTGACATTGCCAATGCATTTTTCTCCATTCCCCTGGCAGCAGAATGCAGGCCTCAGTTTGCCTTCACGTGGAGGGGAGTGCAGTACACCTGGAACCGACTGCCCCAGGGGTGGAAGCACAGCCCCACCATCTGCCATGGATTGATCCAGGCT
>NC_031799.1:18669070-18701581 GCF_001522545.3 Parus major
ATGGTAGAAGCCACCACAGGATGGTTGGAAACCTACCCTGTGCCTCATGCCACTGCCAGGAACACCATCCTGGGACTTGAAAAGCAGGTCCTTTGGAGGCATGGCACCCCTGAGAGGATTGAGTCAGACAATGAGACTCATTTCAAGAACAGTCTTATAAACAGCTGGGCTAGAGAACATGGCATTGAGTGAGTGTACCATATCCCCTACCATGCACCCGCTGCTGGAAAAGTTGAACGGTGCAATGGCTTGCTTAAAACCAGCTTGAAGGCACTGGGTGGGGGAACTTTCAAGAACTGGGAGATTAATTTAGCAAAAGCCACATGGTTGGTGAATACCCAAGGTTCCACTAACCGAGCAGGCCCTGACCAATCTGAGCCCTTTAGAATGACAGATGGAGATAAGGTTCCAGTAGTACATATGAGAAGTATGCTGAGAAAAACTGTTTAGGTTAATTCTGCCTCCAGCAAAGACAGTCCAATCCGTGGGGCTGTCTTTGCTCAAGAACCGGGTTGCACTTGGTGGGTGATGCAAAAGGATGGAGAGACCCGGTGCATACCTGAAGGGGACCTGGTTTTAGGGTGAACAACCCATGACACTGTGCTTGTATCTGTATATGCATGTACATATGTATATAGTTAAAGTAGTGTGTGTTTGTGTATAATTTAAAGGTTTAATATTTGATGTAACATTTTGGTATGGGAAAAAATTCAGGGTGGATAATGTTAGGGGTTAGGTGTCCTTTTTTTTAGTTCTGGCTTGCCCATGGAATTTTTACCCATTATGTGCTGGGACAGCCTAACTGTGGGTACTTGGTGGGTGCTCAACAAAAGACAAAGAGTTTGGCTGGGCCCAGCAGGGGGGAAGGGGGCAGGAAAAAAGGAGGTGGGGACAGTTTGGCGGGTTTTGTTCAGCTTCAGAGAAGGACACGTTGGGTGCAGAGCTGTTGCGGTGGGGAGAAGGGAATTTCGCCATCACCCAGACAGAGCTGTTGCTGCTTCTCCTTCTCCCCTCTTTGTTGGTGGCCTCGCACCCCCTGTCCTGATGGGACGTGTGGCAGTGCCAGGCACCACCGCGGAGCTGCTGATACACCTCAGCCACCGGCCCAGGATCTCAGCTCGTCCCTGCTGTTCCAGCTGAGTGTTCCTCAGAGCCCTGCAGGAGCACCGGGACTGACTGCCCGAGGGGTTGTGAAGCAAAGCCTCTCCTCCATTCCTTCCCATTTCGGCCGAGAAGGCTGTCACAGGGTCCCTGGCTCTGTTTTGTTGATAATGCTGTAGTTATTGTTGTCTGTGTTCCTCCTTATACACACCAGTAAAGAACTGTTATTCCTATCCCCAGATCTCTGCCTGAGAGCCCCTTGATTTTAGAATTATAATTATTCGGAGGGAGGGGGTCTACATTCATTCCAAGGGAGGCTTCTGCCCTCCCTAGCAGACACCTGTCTTCTAAAACTGAGACAATATACTAACCCCCAAAAGTAGCATTAGTACCCTGAGAATGTATGTGCAGCTATTTGTAATAATTCTATTTATTGTGGAAAAAGTGGAGGTGGTAAATGAGTTTTTGCAGAAGATTTCTAATTGAAAAGTAATGAATCACCCAAACCAGTCTGTAACACTGCTGTGTTGGGTCACATTCCAGAATGAATGTTCTTCAGAGCTGTGTCTTTCTTTTCATTTTATTTACAATTCATACCCTTGGTTTAATTTACCTGTTTCTCTTCCCACTTTTTTTTTTTTTTTCACTGCCTTTTTGTTTATCTCCCTGCAATATGTTTTTATTTATAAGAGTACAAGTTATTGTGCACTTTCTATCTGCTTGCTAAATTCCCTTTGTAAATGCTAAGTTCCCATTTTAAGCCATTTTCCATACATTTACGGAATAAATTCAGCATCTCATTCTTGGATTTATTCACATTTTGACAGTAATTGGTAGAAAAGCCTTTCTTGAATATGATAGACCAAAAGAAACCAAAAGAACAGTTGGGAGAAAGCTTTTCTGTGACAGACCACTGAGCTTCCATCAACTCTCCAAGGAACTGCCATTTGTACTGGTATCATTTGCACTTGTGTTCACAAAGGAGTGTAATGTTGCATAATTCTAGAAGGCTTATTGTAGACTCATTTACAAAACAGTGCTTCTTTTTAGAGACATGGTATGTCTTTAGCTTCACAGATGAGGAGGAAGATGTAAGGCTTTCCAGTGAGCAGGGAGTGGGAACTGGTGGTGCTGCATCCTGCTGCCAGATTAAGAGAGCTCAGGGGCTACAATGGCAGTGGATATTTGGCAGAGGGATTTGTCTGTCCCTTTAAGGAAATTGTTTCTCCAACAAATGTTGCTTAATTTAACTGCCACAGCCCAAGACACAGCAGGTTTTCAAAACATAAGATTTGTGTGAACATACATAAACTTCATGGGCACTGATCCCAGAGGAAGTTACTGACTGTCAACTGGTAATTGTTTTGGGAAGTGAAAAGAGACTGTGATGTTTATAGGGTATATGAGTCTTTTTCTTTGGCAGTACATATTCCCAGAAATGGAAACAATTTCCCTGGCTTCAAACTTTCAGTAAAAATGAAGAAACATGTGTTCCTTTGGGAAGAAATTAGTACTTGCAGACAACTCTGGAAAGCCAAATTTTTGCTGTTAAAATGTAAATGTGAATTGCAAAATTGAAACACAATTTTTGACCATGAATGCCTCATTCTTTTATCTTTTTTTGACTTGTTGAGTCAGCACTTAATAAGTGTAATATTGTTTGATCTTGCCTTGCTGTAAAACTGGGAATCACTGATCTGGTTCATTTCAGGTTAATGGAAATCAGATCCATCTGTGGCATTGCTGCTCGTAAAAACTGAAATGTGTTCCTGTTATGATTTTATAAAGCATAAAGCATTTTAGATTATTTCAAGTGTGTTAATTATTGGAGAAAATATAGCCACATCTGTGAGTGATAGATGTTAGATGCAAATACTTCTTTGGTATTTCATGTTCATTTCAATTTTAATTGGTATTTCAGAACACTGTATTTATTTTGTGACTGAATATAATGAACTGTTGGAAGTTATTAATTTGTCACTAAGCAAAAGTTAATTAACCTCCTAGAAATCTAAATTTGGAAAAAAATCCATAATTATTTGGGTAAAATATGTTATTTTAAAATATTTACGTCTTTCCTAAGGTGAAAATAATTATTGCAGAAACACTGGAGTTGTGACCATGAGATAACATTAATACAGTCATCACTGAACAGATTCCCTCAGCTAAAAATCTATGCAAAGGAATAGTGGCTTTCACAAATTAATACTCACCTTTAAAAGGGTTGTCTTTTATAATAAACTTTTTTCCCTTCTTCAGTGGAGATGAAAACTTAATCTTGTTCTGACAGTGATGGGCTGCTCCTGCAACCTATAGATATGTAAAGCTACGTTTGTTACTTCTAGAGAAGTAGCTTTTCCTCTGCTTTATATGAAGAACTGCTCAGCTGAGTTGCTTTGGTAATTTAAGTACTGCTTTACATTTAGCAAAAACTACAGTTTATTTGGTGGTTTCCAAACAGGAAAGAAATGGGTGGCCTGTTCTTTGAGTGTTGTAAGATACTGCTGAAAAAAATTTTAGAAACCTTTGTTTTGAGTTTATTTTGGGTTACTGAAAAGGAAATGATAGGCTGTTAGGGAATGAAGTACAATTTAAAATCTCTTCAAAGTACATAGTACTTCAGTAAAAATGCATGCTTTAAAAATGCTTCTTTCATTATGATTTAGAGTGCTGCTGTGCAAACTGAAATTTAGGCCACTTGCCTTAAATTCACAAAGGCTACATGTTCAGACTGTGCATTAAAAAAAAAAATAAAATCTTAGTAATGTGTTTCTTCCATGGACATTTAGCATGCAGATGTTGCCAATCAGCAAGCCAGAAGAGCCCTGGTTCTGAATTCTCATGAACATCTGATATTCATTCTGTTTGAATGTGAGCATGTGAGAGGGAGATCCCATTTCCATCTGCTGACTGCAAAACATGCAGATGTTTTATACCTGGCAGGAACTCATGTTCAGGTGGCTCAGTTCAGGTACCAGAAACATCCAGCTCCCTATTGCTGGTCCTGTTTCTGCTGTCACTGATTATGTGTGCCATAGTTTGTTTAGCTGTACATACACATTGTCCAGACTTGTTTGAGGGTTAACAGGAGATCTTTTCTTAATAATGGTTCTGTAAACAGTGAAAATCAATCTAGGGTTGCTGAAGATCTTTAGAATAGTGTGTATACTTATTGTTTTTTAGAAATTGGTATCAGAATAGCAATAATTTGGTTATAGAACACCACAATTTTTTAATTAATTATTATTATTTTTATCTGGAAGGTTCTTCAATAATTTTTTCTAAACGTAAATACATACATATATATATATATATGTATATATATAATATTTAGTGACTCCAGTGGATTAACTAGGATATTTTGCCCATTGAAAGACTTCTCTAGCAGTTACTGAAAAATTAAAATATTAATTTTATAACATCTGTGCATATCTATTGTTAACCATGGGTTTTGTTGTGAAGATACAACCTGGTTTCTAGGCTCCCTACTCTATAGATAAGGCTGTAGAAAGTTAGAAACTGATTCATTATGCCATTGGCTACCCCTTTATGTTTCACAGAGTATTTCATTTGCTGGCTTTGACTATCCCCTTCTTATGCCAGCAGGCCACAAAACTTGTGGTAAACACTTTTGTTTTGGGGCTTTTATACAAATTCAATTCAGTCATGATGCACTGGTTTTCAGGAAGACTGAAATGGAAAGGTTTAGGGAAAATATGTAAGAAAGTATATAAATGTAAAATGTGTAAATACTGTATCATTTGCTGAAAGATATTTCAATTACTTAGGCTTCTTGACCCTTTTGCTGTCTGGAAAACTGCAAAACTGCAAATCTTGGCAACTTTGGTGTTTAGTGTAAATGATGTTGTATCTGATATTCTCTGTGTATATATGGTGAATTCTGTTAGATTATAAGGTGGCCTGCTTTTTAAGACAAAATTGGATATATTGTGTTATGTATATAATCCCAACTTGAAGTATTAATGGTTCTGTGTTTCCAACATCCAATTGATGAAAATGAGGTTAAATTTAAAGTTAAAACTGCTCTTATGGTTCTATTTTTAATTGTTTCATATGTATGCTTTTACAAGTCTCTTGCATTGCTGTAGCAAAGACCTAAGTATTTCTTTAAAAATATGGGAATGAACTAATAGGAAGCAAAACAGTCAATAAAGTCAATCTTTAGTATGAAAAAACGCTTCCCTAAACTCTAATATGTTTTAATTACACCTAAAGAGGCCTCAGTGCGATCTCCCCTACAAAACCTATGTAAATTATTTGTCACTGGTGGTCGGCCAAAAAACACTTAGGGGACAAGGCAAATCAGACAGTTGAAGTTAATTAGTGTCATGTGTGCATCACAAATGCAGAAAGGCTTAAAAGCCACCATCAATACTCAAATAAATCATTCGGGAAATAATTTCTGAGTTTGGCTCTACAGTGTGATTTGACTGTGGGATCTGGAAGATTAATTTTTATTTGAGTTTTATGAAAGCTTGCAGAATAAGAAGTGGTATATTTTGTTAAATAATACCAGTCACAGATTGTGGCGGCAGTGAGAAAAAAACAGTTCTTCACTACCGTTTCTAATGGCGGTTTATTCAGATGGTGTAATACTCAGATTATGGACAGTTTTTTGAAAGGTGTTGTTCTAACTGTAAAGTCTAGTAGCTTTACAAGATTGGAGGAGTTTTTTTTTCTGTGACTGGTATAGGATCAGCCCTGATTAGATACCTCTTCAGCTTTTTTGGACAGTCTTCTGTATGGGAAGAAAGTAATTCTGTAGTTTTGTTTTGCTTTATAGATGAACAGCATAAGAAATTAAATCATCCATGGTACTGTTGAAAAAAGTTAAGTTACAGCTAGGCACAACTATAATTTCATCAGCATATAGGAATTGTATACTTATAAAACAAATAAGCATCAATTGTATAACTTCCAACACTGATTAAAATATTTAATGTTGAGGATGAATGTTGAGTATTCTTTTCCTGATGGAATATCTTGAAACAATAAAAATGTTGCATTGCTTAAAAATAAAATATAAAGCTCAAGAAGAATCTTAAAAAAGGATTTTCAGATTATATACACGTTCTTATTTTACTGTATTAAATACTTAGTAATGAATAATACTGTGGAGTTTAGCTGCTAATGGTTCCAAGTCTCAACTGGTATCAGTTTTGAAACAACTTCAGTTGAAATACTTGTTGAAAGCATACTGAATGAATGAATGAATGAATGAATGAATGAATGAATGAAGCATCAATCGCTTCATTATGAAATAAAATTTTTTATGCAAATATACTTCATGTTTCCTCAAAATGTCAAGTTTTTCCATATCAGCACCCCAGGAAGAGAAAAATCTGGTAGAAAAAGCCTAGGAAATATTGTTAGGTTTTTCCCTATGAGGGATGGGAACCTTGCATATTTTTCTAGCACCTGCTATTTTAAAAAGCAAATTAAAATACTCTTTCTTCATACAGTAGCATAATATCTGACAGTCAATCTGCTGTGTACCACCTTACTGTTCCAACTGTTTAATTCTTCTTTGGCAGTAATAGAAGCAGAATGTGAGATGTAGATTCAGCTTCCCCATGCCATCTCCCCCTTCAGTACACTGAATGTTCCATATCAGATTCCTACCTAATGATTTTTGGTTTTTAACAAAGAAAATATTTCATTTATAGACAGTTGTTAAAAATCTCACAGGCACAAGGCAGTTGCCAGTGATTGGAGGTGATGTGGCCTAACTATTTTGCAAACCTAACCAGTGAGCTTTGAGTGCTGTTTTTCATCATCTATAATACAAGTCAACTTGGAAGTAGAACACATAAACTTTCATTGAAGCTATTGAAATATAAAGTTTCAAATTAACTTCTAGATGGTAATAATTTTCTCAGTATTTTAATCTAATTTTTATCCTGTATGTCACTGCACTCACATGAATAGCTACAGTTCTTTCAAACTGATAGGGTGATCAGCCATTATAAATTTATATGGAAATACATAATATATACACATATTATATATACATGTAAGTACAATTAAATATTTGATATATGTTTATATATATAGTTAAATAAAAATTATATATAAAATATATAATATAAATATATGTGGTTTTCTTTCTTTTTTTTTTCTGCTATAGGGCAGACTATACCAGAAAGAAGATTTGTAGAAACAGTAAATCATGAAGCATATAATTATCAAATTGGTGACTTTCCAGCAGAATGGGAAGGTAAATATTTTGGTTTTATTTCAGGATAATTTTGCCATTGAATGTAGACTGTATTTTTAATGGAAAGCCTGGCTATGTAAACAAGTAATTTGTTAACTTTCCTTTTGGATAAGGCAGACTTTTATTTAACTGGATAACAATTATGAATTCTTAAAGTAACTTCTTGAAAAATGGGATAAATTTTGTTTGAGAAGTCAATACTTAATAAAAGCCTGTGTGGAAATGTCGTATTCCTATTACATATGAGAATATTTGTGCCCATGGAGAATCTGACTGAATGACCAGCATTAAATGCATTAAATAACACAAAACTTCCTTATTATTTCTTCAGTGCAGTGTAATATATAGGTTGACCTACATATTGGTGGTACAGTGATAGGGCTGCTTTTTTCATGGTGTATTCAGTTTCCTATACTCTCCCTTGTGCAGTCTAGTAGAGAGTTGGAGAACCTGTTAATTAACCATTTTGTCCAACTGCTACTAGTTATTAAATTCTTGTCTGAAAATCTGGGCTATAATAAAAATTTCAGGGAAGTTAGCTTGTTTCCTTAGGATTAGCTGATCAGCTCTTGGAGAAAGAGAGAAACAAGAGAAGGACTATATGTTGGTCTTTGAGGTTGGTAGGTGCTTGAGCCAAGTATGGGATTAAATGTGACTTGAAATCCAGAACTCTGCAGCATAAGCAAGGAATTCCTGAAAACTATTGTTTTATAGTATGTACTAACAAGGAGGCTACCCAGCACTCAATATGCTTTTTGGAGAGGAAAAATACCTAGGCATCTCCCTGAAACTGGTAGGTTCAAAGCCAGGAGATTTTAAGCAATATGTATTTAAGCTCTGCAATTCCTCATCATTGAATATTCTGCTTGCTGGAAGTTTGCATGAGTTCAGTAAGAGATTAAAAGTATTGGTGGAAGAAAAATTGTTCTTGCACACAGATACTACTGTGGTTTAATTTGTCAGTGTGATGCAAATGAATTGAGTATACAACATGTTTTGAGGAAATGTCTTAGTATACTTGCTTTATACTTGCTTTACCTTATTCTCTTTCCTTTATGCTTGATGCTCCTCTCTGAGGGAGATGATACTGAGCAAAGAGAAAACTTCAGGCTCATTACATCCCTTCATGGAATCAATAGAAAAATAGAAAACATTACCTAATATTTTATCACTGTCATTACACTAATTCCTAGGATTTTTGCTACAATAATCTGAGGCTAGTATTAAGAGCTGAAGGCATCTAGTTTGGCAGTGTTTGCCAACTAGTGAAACCACAGTATCAACAGTGTCTGTCTTCTACTGCTGCAGTACCCACAGTGGGTTGGCAAGTCTTGCTCTATTGTTTCTCGTTCTTTATAGCCATCCTCTGAAGGAGAGCAGCAACTTAATAGGCTTGTCTTAACTAAATCTTCCAGTGCTTGAATGGACAAATCCCACTTTCTGAAGGTCTTTTTCCTCATCCAAAAGTGCTCAAGTCATCGGTGCTTATCTTAGTTCTCTGTGACTGTCATGCAAGCACTGCACCACAGACACCGAGAAGCATATATGAAGCTTCAGGCGACTGCTCTCCTGTGAATGAATTCTCATCCAGGACAATTCACTAGTCTCTGTTTGCACTTGGCTGGAATTAACAGGAGCACAACGCATACAGTCAGACTGTCTCAGATGGGTGTAGGCTAATCATCCTTTCACAAATGGTCTTAGACTGCATTGTTCAACCAGATTGCAATAGAAACACATTGTTTCATGGTATTGGGACCTGTGAAGCACTAAAAAGCGATTGCTATATCTCTCTTCAGAAATTTAGCACAAATCCATGTGATCTGACAGTGTGTTGCCTGGAAGGTTGCAGCTTTTTAGGAGGTTATGTGTGACAAGACTTTGAAGTCAAATATCACATACCTTCATGGGCATATGGGCTTGCCTACAAAGCTGCAGCTGCCACACCTGAGACACACTGTTCAAGTCAAGGCATCCTGTTCAGGTTTGTTTTAGAGAAGAAACAATTAACTGGCCAGTCCTGTTTTTATGAGCTATGTTTATAGGTTTGTTTATAGGTTTATTGCTTAACTTCCTCATCTTTGTAACTGTGAAGTTTTCTGTTTGTGATACTGTCAGCAAATGCAAAGAATTCACAGATGAAAGGAAAATTTGCAGTTTGTAGATTCTGCAAATTTCCTCTTAAGTACTTGTCCTGATTTTGGCCAAGGACAGTTAATTTTTTGCAATCGCCAGGAGGGGGTGTGGCTGATGGGGTGTGGCCAAAATCCAGGTGTTACACAATACCACCTCAGGTTATTGCTGGGAGTAGGGGAAGGGGATGCTGGCTTCAGAGAAACAGGGTGTGTCCTCTGGTTGGGAAAAAACATGGCTGTGATCATTTCAAATCATCCTTGGTGAGCATTTTGCATGTAAATTGCCCTCTCTTTTGTATGTTTTTATTTTTATTACTAATACTAATATATGCTTTCTTATCTCATTGCTGTTTCCAGTAAATTGTTATCTCACCCTATGATCTTTCCTTTTTGTGCCTCCCATTCCCTCCACCATCAGTGGGGAAGGGTGGAAGAGGAGGGCAGAGGGAGCAAGCAGGCAGCAGCTTGGTTTGAGGGGCTTTTGTGGGAGAACTAAATTGGGGACTGCTGTTCCTCAACTACAACAGTACTGAATTTCTCTAGAAAGAAGAGATATGTGCATGCTTTTTTCCCTGGTGCATTTGTTAAGCAGAATGGATGTGTAGTGTATGTGTAGTGTATGCTTCTGAGAGATAAAGATGGGAATTCTGGTAAAAGGCTAACCTGTACTTTTTTGTTTTGTGGATGTAGAATTTTAAAAAGCCAAAAGTAGTACTTCTGCTATAGGTATAGAAGCTGTTCAAAGAACTATTATGTCTTTGCTACATATTGTGGGGTGTGAGGGATGTAGGATGCTCTGAATTTCAATTCATCACTACTTCTATTTTGCCTTCTGTAAAAACAAAAAAATCTGTATTAGTTAAAAATGTAAAGGAATGGAAAGTGGATAGTTCAAATACTACCATAGAAACAAGTTATCTGAGTAAGAACAGTTTAATTCAAGATTTTTAGACACTCTTTGCTAAAATGTTCATTCCATTTCTGTCCCAATTTTTTCCTCTTTAAGACTGGTATAGAAGTTTCCCAGGCCCACAGGACCTGTGCTGAACTTTCACTGTGTGTCTTCTGTCCAGATGCCTGAAAATTTCTCAGTACATTCTTTCTGTGGGTGTTTGCATTATGATTTGTGCTATTATGGATGCTGATCATTCCAGCAAATAACTTTAGACTTTGCTCAAGACTCCTTTTTTTAAAGGAGTTCTAAAATACTTGCCATTTCCTCTGAACAGTAAAAGATGAATATAAGGTTAGAATCTTACTTCATATTTCTTACTTTGTTTTCTCTTTGCTCTTGGACTCTGCTGGGCACACACATCTCCAGGGGCTCCTCTCCAAATCCTGTGTATGTTCCTTTGACTTCCATGGCCTCTGCTTAAGTTTTGGCTGGCTCTCCTTCCTCTCCCTTTCAGGCTTTTCACTTTTAGGACTGTGCTGAAGAGTTTGTTGCCTTTTCTCCTCCTTTTCTTGGGACCTGTAGAGAGCTGCTTTTTACCAACTGTCTTTGTTCTGCCAGGACTCAGGTTTTTTTACTTGTGGACAATTCTTAATTTCCACCTCATTTAAAAGCAGTCATCCCAGCATCATTTCCCTTTCTTTGTTACCCTGAAACTGTAGGACCAGAAAAAGAAACCTCTTGTCCCCAAAATTAATAAAAGTTCCATTCCTGGAAACACAGGCATCACTTGTCTGCAGAGAACTTTCACAAAACCAGGGACAAAGGATAGGGTAAGGAGTGAGAAGAGACTGTAGAGAAATTGGAAGGGGGCAGAGTTAAATCTCATTCTGTACCTAAGACATTCAACTGTCTGGTACAGCTGATAACCTAAGGAACTGATTCTGGTGCTTTGTTTATCAAGTTTTAAACATATAATAAAGGTAAAGGAGACCGGGCAGAAAGCTATTAAGTGTCACCCAGATCACAGGCTCAATCTGTGTAAGCTGTTTCTTTGACTCTGGAGAAGGTGGTGTACTGGGTCCTGGGAGCTTACTTGAATACAAGGCCAAGGGTTTACTCCTGAATGACTTAAGAGGAAATTTTAGCCTAAACATGTTAGTTTTAAGTGCTCTGCAGGATTGAATTATGTACATTCTCAGACCTGTGAATTTTATGAAAAGTTCTGAAATGTCCATTGAGGCTTTTGTAAAACTAAAACAGAATTCCTTGTGTTATCCTTAGTGTTGGCTCTTTGTACACATAAAATTCAATTAATTTTAATTTTAAAAATCCAAAACTGTATTTCCTCCGATACTATAGTTTTAAATTTAGAATGCAATCCATATGTATAAAAGAAATGTTGCCTGGTTTTGTTTAGGTGAAGTCTGTTATATTTTACTTCAAAGTGTGAGTACCTATTTTTCCTCAGGAAGTATGGATGCACACAACAGATAATGTTTCTTTATTTTAGTTCTGAATGTTCACCTGTTGAGGAATGTGTAATTTACCTCCTCAAGATATGTCAGTAGTGCTCATGAGGGGAGAGCTGTAATTTTATATAGCATAGAGATGGCATGTTTCATGCAGCATTTTGTTTGTCATCTACACCTAATCTCTCTTTTTCTTGGTAACATTTAGTGATTCATGAGAGTCATAATTTGTATGCTTACTTTTATGGTCATTGCAGAATATTATCTGCCAGTAGGAGTCTTAAAATTCAATGAAAATTTCATGCATACTAATAAGGATACAAATGAGTGCTGATGAAAGAATGTGAATGTCCCAAGGTAGGAAATGTCCAGCTAAAAGGAATGCAAGATTCCTTTTAGACAAAGGTGGAATTAAAATGAGTCCATCCAGACAAAATTAGAAGCAGCAGTTTTAAATGGAGGCAATGATTCATTTTGCCAAAGCCTTTGGGTGCAGGGAAGATGTTTTGGTTACACTCAGTACATACATGTTACCTTCTCTGCCAGGTTTAAAACATCTTGGCTGACAATGGTGAAGACGTTTTGTTTTGTTGGCCTGGGAAATGGGAATGTCATGTAAAAGAAATTTCCCAGCTATAACAGTCAACTTTTAATTACCTATATGCATGTGTGCATATGTTGTTCAAATAAAATGTAATAAAGCACCTACCTACATTGTTTCCATCAACAAATATTTGAGATGGTATAAAGCTGTTCAGTAATTTTAAAGTGCATTCACCAAAGGTATAATGCAGATCATAAAGAAAGGTACAAGAGCTTTTTCGTTACTCAACTGCCTACACAGATACGTTTTCCAAAGAGAATGCGAAATATATAAACTTCAACATATTATTTACTTGAATTTTGTTAAACCTAGTGCTAACTCAGTAAGAAAATGGTTATATTTTTGTACACCTTCATTCTCCCTTTTCCCTACCATTAATTTCTCCTACACCTGAGTTATGAGGTGTTGGTGATTTTTTTTAATTGTGTGTTGGGTGCTCAAAATTTTATTGATAACTTAAAAGTCAAAGATTTGAAAGGCTTTTAAAAATCTTTCTGTCTCAAAGAAAACTACATAAAAACTGGTGAGAATTATATATATTAGTGTCCTTCCATTCTTATCCCCAAAGATTAATGAGTGGTTAGATGAATTATTAGTAAATGTATTTCTTTTGAAAGACTGATAAAATTATTAGATGCTAAACTGCAGTGTGCTAAAATATATTGAAATTAGATGATGTTTTCTTTGCTTTTAAACTTGTATTGCATCTTGAGCTTTATGAAGAATATTTGAGAAGTGGATTTGCGCAAAGGAATATGATAATGTTATATCTAACTAACTTCATCTTATGGATACAAAAAAATTTTAGTAAATTTTCATACTATATTGTTCCCTCAGCTACATGGCAATGAAGACATCTTCCATTAAATAATGACTTTTTTGTGCAGTTCATGAGAGATATTACAATTGAATTATTTGCAGTAGTTCAGAAAACACTATCAATATTTGTGCCAACAAATTTTATGTAGTGTTAAGCTGAAAAATATTTGTACTCCTGACATTTATTAAAAAAAAGATAGGTTAATAGCTCCAATAAAACCATCTTTCAAGTGTTGTTATAACTGGAAAAAAAGAGCACAGTGTTAGAGCTGTGTGCATTATTTATGTATTTAAATAGATAGAGTTCTATTATGGAATGTTTGATACGAAAAATCTTCCTAACTAAGGTTTGTTTCTTTGCTTTTGAGTTTTGATAGTGAGTTCAGTTAATGAATGAAAATGTATTGTGTAGTGGTCCTTATTTCACAGCCTTTGTTCAGAGCACATATGTGATTGTGTTACCCTTCACTGTCTTGTTTGCAGCTTTTTAAACGAGGTATGTAATTAAATGATCAAATCATTTACTAGGAGTATTCCATTCATCTGAAAATCATCTGTTTCATCAAAACAGGGAAACCAGTTGCACTAGCATTTTACAGTGCTAATCCTACAGGGAGTTGCAGCTATGTCTTTTTCCATAAGAGCAAGCAGAGAGATATTCCACAGTGTCTTTCATGCTGATGAGTTTGTAAAGTGTTTAGAAACAAGTTTGACTGCTGATCTGTCTATGCAGATGCATGCACACACATACATGACTTGTCTAGTAGTCAAAGAAAATCTATTCTAATGTTTATATGTGAGCAGTACTTTCTAACTGCAACTTAATTTTTGGAGTATTTAAATGTTTTTCTTTAGGGATCAGTTATTATAATCTGAAATAAAAATGCAGCTGGCGTTTTAAGAAAATACTGCAATTTGAAAAAAAGTAAGCCAAATTTTACAAGCTGAGAGTTGTGGGATTGAAAACAGTGGTACTGTCCTTCTATAGGTCAGAAGCAAGTTATGGTAAGGTAGAAGTTTATATTTTGTTTAAAGTAATCTGTTAAATTTTGATGGTTTAAAGCTTTACTTTTTTATGAGACATTTTGAACAAGTATTTTTCCTTTCTTCTGTTTCTCCAACTGCATCCTTTATTGATTAGTGTCTAGTATAGGTGCTTTGCTATATCTGAAATCTCTACTACATTTGCTTTTCTTGATGATGTTGCTAAGTGTTTCAGTATTCTGAAACTGTTGCAAAATATGGACAAAGGTAACTCCTGTCAGGAGGAAAGGCTTTGTTAAGATTTTCTTCAATAGCATGGTTGGTTTTTTGCATAGTGTATGCAAGGCTGCCAGCTGAGAAGTGTCAGTCTCTGTTTAGTCTCTCATCTTCCCAGAATCTGCAGTTTGAAATCCTTGTAAAATTTAAGTGTTTGTAAGTGCTACAGCTACATGCAAAAAGTTCTATAGTTCTACAGATTTAATAAAAAAGTCAGTTAGTTGTATTTTGAATTATCTTACTGGGCTATTTTTCTTTCCACTGACATAAAACTTGGAGAAAGGGTGATGTTGACTATTCATAGCTCTGTCACTTCTCCACAATGACAGATTTGGATCTATTTTTTGTTAGGAGCACTGAGAAGAGATGACAGGGAATGCTTTTAAGAAAAGTAGTTTGAGAGACGTTTAAAAGTACATATCTTCAGGAAGTGGCATCTGATAGACAAGAACCAAAAGGATTACCTTTCTTCATATCTTTACAGGTATTTTACCATTAAACTTTACCATTAACCAAGGCTGTTGGCCTTGACATCCTGGCTAAATTCCAATCTGTTCTACCATTTCATGTAGCATTGTACCATTTCCCTTTGTTCATATGTTAATTGGAAGCTAGTCTCCCTAAAACCAGTTGCATACTGCTGCTGAAGCCATGGTGTTAGTGTTTCATCTTCTATGTAATTGCGTTTTCAGAAGCAAGATGATGTTATGACTCTGTTTAGGTTTTAGTGTCTTAGGCTTGCCTAAAACATCATTCCCTGGTTCCCGTCAAAATACAGCACAGATGGTATTAGAAAGTTAAAATACGGAATAGTTACTTCTTAAAGCATTTCTGAAACTTTATAGATGACAACAGGTGAGGCCAGGAATTTGAGTGGGTTATATGAAAATGTTATTTTTGCTCTAATTTTCAAGCATAGTAACAAAAATCTTAATTATCAAAACAAACATATGAAATAACATTTTGCTGCATCTCAGCACTTGGAAGTGGCTTTCCTTATGTTTGTCATTCTGTTCATTACTGGCTACTGAAATTCTGCTACTAATTAATTTGAAAAATATGGCAAGATGAATGTCTTAGAAGTATCCAACCAAGAACCTACCAATTGTGTGGATTAAAATGGTGTGAAAAAATGTTACAGTAGTGATATTTCTAAAAAGTGGTGTCAGATCATTCCTCTAAATAATGTCTGTAGTACTTGGAGCTTTCTCTCTTAATTCATTGACTGCACAAACTGAGACCTGTCAGTGTCTGCGATGGAGTGTCTGGATTGTTGCCTCCTGACAGTCCCAGCTAACAGTGGTGTTAGTGATGGGAGTGGGCAAATGTCTGTGGATCTTGTTCAGAAAACAGGAGCTATAGGACAATTGTCACTGCTATAGGACAATTGTCACTGCCACTGCTTTTATTCCTCTATTCCTCTGCTGTACTTTTCCAGCATGATTTAACTGAGATAGAGGGACCCCAGTCATGGTACCCGCCCCTCCTGGAAGTGAGTAATCCCACAGAACCACACAATATGTTTCAGTCCAGGATCTGCAGTCTCTCAGTCAGGTCTGGGTCTGTACCTTTCATACCCATAAAGGAATTCTACCTGGTAGTAACATAAAAAAAGTTTTCAGCTTCAAGAATGTCTGAAGCATGTGCAGGAATCCTTTTTCTTTAGAGTGGTCTAAGGCTGTTCTTACTTTCCATCAGTCAGCTTGTCATTTTCTTAGGGTGTACTCTGTTACTCTGTTTTTCAAGCTCAACAATAAGCCTGTGCCATAAGCCCTGCTTTTTAAGCTCTGTTTTGACAGCCAAAGTAATATGTAAACCATGCCCAAGGTGGTGGCACAGAGGTGACACCATCCCCCCACCCCTCCCTTCTCTGAAGACTGAAACAGGAGATAATATCTTGTGCCTACAGTTTGGGAAATGACAGGTTTGCCAGGTTGTGGTGAATTCTATTGTAATTTTTTCATAAACTTACTTTTTGTTACAAATTCATAATGATTTTGAGTTTTATTGCTGTTTGTGATGTTTTAAATAATCCATTTGATTTCTTTTTCAGCATGGATAAGAAAAAAAAGAGAAGATCCACCCACCATTGAGGTGAGATGAAATGTCTTTAAATTTTCAATTGTTGTAATGAAACTACCATAATTAATTTATAGTGGACTCATCTGTGCAGTAGTCTGTCACTTGTGGGGGAGAATTTAGTATATTCCTTGCCTAATTGGTGAAAACATGCACTGACTAGGTTAGAACACTTAGAAAAATGTAAAATAAGTAGAAATATAAACTCCATTATTCTTCAGTCGTTCTCTGTGTGAATTCTTTTAAGGTGGTATACACAGGTTCTTTAAGATTATCATAACCATTGAAGAGTATCTTCAATTAAACTGGTTCTTAAATTACTGTTACAGCTTTTTTAATTAATGTAAAGTTTTTTTCACGGTAGTTGATGTTAAAACGTGGGTTTCAAACCCAGCTGCCAGTGGTTTTATCAAAACAAGAAAACCAGTTGCACTAGCATTTTACAGTGCTAATCCTACAGGGAGTTGCAGCTGTGTCTTTTTCCGTGAGAGAAAGCAGAGAGATGTCCCACAGTGTCTTTCATGCTGATGAATTTGTAAAGAGTTTAGGAGCAAGTTTGACTGCTGATCTGTCTATGCAGATGCATGCACACACATACATGACTTGTCCAGCATTTCTACTGCAAGTTTCTAAGGAATGTGAGACATTGTTTACTGCAGAAGATTCCAAGTTGCACCCATGGAGGCAGATACTTGACTTGCTTCTGGAGTAACTGTGACACACTGAGAAAGAAGATACGTTGGCATCTCCTGCCATTTGGGTCACTGAGATCTTCTGGAACGTCCTGGCCTGTGAAAAGTTGTCCTGACTGTCTGTGTGTTGAGATGACCTGGGAAAGATTGTCACCTGATACTGACAAACTGTAGCTCATTGAAACAAGCTCCTACACAATATACTAATTATTTTTTAACTAATTATCTCTGCCCCTCTTTCACACTGAGACTATAGAGACAGTAAGGGCTATAATAAACCCAAAATGAAAGAAGTTTAAGTTAAATTCAAGTTAAATTTAAGTTTTAAAGTGAAATTTATTTAATTGTATTTATCTATTATTATTTTATTATTAATTATTAATAAAATTGCTTATTAATTAATATGTATTTACTATTATTTATTATAATATTTATTGTTATGGTATTATTTTTATTTATTTACTTATTATTAAATTTAAATTTATTTAAGTTAAATTTATTCTTAAACCTATTCTGGGAAGTAGTAAATGTGGGTTTGTTTTTCTATTTTTAAAATTTTTTTCCCTTCTCCCCCCAATCTAGTTACTTCTGTAGAGCCATGGAACTGATACTACAACAGTTTTTCCATCTAAGTTTGAACTGACCTCATTTTAATTGCTTCTCACTTATACAACTTGCAAACAACTTTTGTTGTTGAAATTACCACTTAATGTGATACTTGAAGATGGGGGGGGTGTTTTGTTCTATGATTTCTGTAAGCCAGGCTGCTGTGATAGTTGCTCTGAGGTAAACCTGCTTCAAGGCAGGCAGCCTTGGCTCTGGAATTGGTGGAGTAAAACTCCTTCTGGTGCTAGAAATGCTGGTTCATTTTTGAATTAGGGAGCAAGAAGTCTCCACAGGTGAGAGAACTGTAGCACAATAGTGTTCTAAATATTTTACCTTCAAGAAAAAGCAGTTTATGGAGAGTGAAAGATTGCTGTGACTAATGGTGCATTCAGAGTTACAGGACTCCTTATATTTTTAGTTTCATGAGGTAATAGATCTGAGAAATAATTTAGCAGCTAGGTACTTTGCCTGCAGGGCTGTGCATTGACCGTATCACAGAGCAGAAATGATAAACTAGGAATTTGAAAATTGTTACCTTCTCAAGTAATCTCTAAATAGTATTTTTTCTTTTGTAAGAAAAAGTAGTTCAAATATATATATGTTAAAAATTCTTGCTAATTTTTGAAAAGAGTGCTCCCATTATACTCTTAGAATGTGACAGTAAAGCCTAATTTTTTTTCTCTGTATTACAGAGAATAATATGGGGCACTATATGATCCTCTTTTCTCCTAATTTGAAACTGGCACAAACCCTTCCATCACAATATCATTATAAATATAATTATAGTATTGAAATACATATAGCATATTGCTTGGTCCCTGTTTGTAGGGCTGATTTGCTTTGGGTTTTAGCTATATAAACTTTACTGGCTGCTATTCCATGTTATATTCCCCTTTTGACAGTAAAGGTGGTATGGTAAACTGCTGTTTGGCTGCTGTGAAACAAGGGAATGTATGTGGCATATTCCATGTTGAAACCCTGTATTACAAATCTTCTTCTTTCGTGTATTTGTCATGAGACCAGACTGTTTCTGAAGATAAATGTAAAGCCCACAAATTTTGCATTTTTGCTTTAATGACGTTTTGCTGTCAACATCTTATTGTAACAACCCTAAGTTCCCAAAGCATAAATTTCTGGAGCTGTGCCTATGTTCCTATCTTTGCAATCTGTAACAATACTTTTTTGGATGGTTTTCCTCTCTTTTCTACCCTAATGCTTTCTAATTTCAAATGACATATGTTAAACTTTATTACAATTTCTGTTTCACTTTGGCTAGCCCACCATCCCCCTTTCGAATCTTATATATGGGTTTTTTTATATTTGTCTATCTTATCTTTTATTAGCTCTTGGCTATTGATGGTAGAGGTTGCCCAGCTGCTCAGGTTTCATGATGAGGTCTATTACTAATTTTTAATTGAAAATATTGCAGAGATACAGCTTCATAAAGCAGTTCAGTCTTATGGATCACACTGCTGACCACATGTTGGGAACCAATGATTTGGTAAATACTGTAGGCTAACCAAATGTCATTCATAATCATCAGGACATGTCAGTCATTTAAGTGAGGACAAATGTGAGCTGTTCCTCCCTGACAGTGGTAGAGTAGTTGGATCATGACATCAAACTAAGTCTGTTGATTGTTTTCTCGAGACTGGATCATGTTTTGTATTCAGACCATTCTTTCTTCTACAAATGCTTAACTAATATTTTTTGTTAGTTTGTTTGCTTGCTTGTTTCCATTATAAAGCTTTCACTTTGCTCAGAATAAGTGGCTTTACCTCTCTCTTTCTTCAGTTTCTCCCCCCCTTTTTTTTTTTTTGTAATGGAGGACTATTTGTGCAGTGTTAAATATACCACATCCCTAATGGTTTCTTTCCTCTTTGTGCACCCATCCCTTTTCCCCCATTTTTGAAGGAAGCCACTTGGCCTTCTGTGTCTGGCTAGACATAACTCATGAATACTGCTCATCACCTTGGTTATATCTAACCTGGCCAGTTCCATAAGGAATGTTAATGCTAGAAGCCTTGGGCTTGAAAATAACTTTCTGGGATACTGGATAACTGGTTGCCTTTTGATTTTTTTACAGCTTGAAATATACCAAATCTCAACTTAGTTATGTTAAGGATGATATTTTGACAAATTATTGCAGATCACCTTGTTTCTTATGTTCTGCTTAAACATACTCTGTTCCTATGGTAATCAGGGAATCTGTCTTGATACAGAATTCTGGATCGCGCCTTTCCCAGGTCTGAGCATGTGTACAATATGTGTACAGTACATATATTCCTTAATAACAGTGAGAATATGAGCTTGAATATGTATATTTTTGCAGTACTGTAGCATCCCGTCTTCTGGACTTTTATATGTATATTGGAAATGATTATATATGGTTGGCTGAGGAAAATCATTACCTTTATTCCTGTGCATCTCTAAATTAAATTTTAACCAGTTTAACTAGGGCTTAATAACTAAGTTGACTAATAAATTTCTTTATTATGTATGTAGGAAACTAGATGTATGTAGCAAGTGTTTTGGCAGATAGGAAATATGTCATTGTCCAGGGACATTACAGTTTTAAATTAATGAAAATGCTTTGAAGGCTACTAATATTGAAATAATTTTAGTCAAATGCTATTTTGTGGAAGAAGATTCAGTAATTTATCACTTTAGATGCATATTAGTTCACCTGTTAAGCTTTAATGTTGTCAGAATTTATTAACAAAAGTTGTCCTGAGATACAGCAGTTGTTTTATAGAAAACATGTTCCATACATGCAAGTTGTTTCTTTAAGAGGCTATTATCTTCCATTCTTTAAGCTGTAGTATACTTTCTATATAGCTCATCCAAAAATTTCTGAGGTAAATGTAAATATGCTCCTACCTCCCAGTTTTCCTTCTGGCTGCAAATTTCTCTGCTGACTTTAAACATGGCACATTTGTATTTTGGATTTTTCACATCTTGTTTGGAAAAGAAAGAAAAGATGCTTATGAAGGCAGGGAGGATATCTCTCTTCAGGCCTTTCTGTGCCTGACTTCTGTTTGATTTTTTCTTATTTCAGAGGGCATCAGATTTGTAGAGGCTTTTAAAGAATCCTGCCATCTATAACACAAGATACCCAAATATATTTAGAAATCTAACCCTTATTTTCTCCCATAACAGATCTTACAGCTACAGACTACTAATGACTGTGTCCTGAAGCTCAAGGGTATCCTCTGAGAAACCTGGCCTTGTATAAGGCCATGTCTGTAGAATGGAGATAGCAATAAAGTTTCTTGGGGTGTCAGAAAACTAATGAGGAAACTTGCAATTGTGGCAATACTGAGAGAAACTGGTATGGAGAGAAATGTGGTTTATCTCTGAACCCACCAGTGTGGTATCCTGAAAGTGGTAGATGTGAACCCATAGTAACGCATCTATGTGTATAGCGATCTTTGTACTAGATAGTGCTTCCCTGTTGATAATAGATGCTGCTTCCTTTGGAGCACAACACAGAGTTGCACAGCCACAAGTCTCAGTTTGAACTGAAACCTTTCTGTTGGTCTGTATGCATGTGTGTGATATATTAATATTTCATGGGAAGTAAAGTAGAATTGCATGTTCCTTTAATTAGCATCAAGATCCTGAAAATAGTTTGAAATTGAAAAATGTACTAAATGACTGCCTTTCTCCTGCACTATGTACTTGTTACACAGTTATAAAATTCAGTGAGTTCTGAGTAAGTTGGATAGAAGGTGAAAGAAGCTAAAAAGAGCTAAAAAAAAAAACCCTCTGTGATGATGCCTCTATTCTTTCAAATTATTTCTAGGGTATCCATAATTATCTGTTTTGGCAAACTCCTTGTCAAGTGAGGAAAAAACATACTTCAGTGAGTTGTAATAAGCATAAGGTTTCTTTCTCTCAACCCCTGAACAATTGCATTGAAATTAAATTCTGTTTAGTTCCCACAATGTATATATACTCTTCCCATTTGTTTGATCATAAGTATTACTTATTTGAGAGATGGTGTGATCAAAAGTAGGTTCATTCATTCAGGTAAGTTGACACAGAATTTACATTCCCTTAAGGAGAATGGAATGCAGTTTAGAAAAATGCTTTGTTTGACACTGTTGGGATTGCATGGTATAGTTTTGCCTCTGTCTGCTTTCAGAAGCTTCAGCTGAGAAGTTGTAAAATGGGAACACTGACATGGAGATTGGACATTCTTACATAGAGACTAGGGCTTAGCACATGAGTAATTTACTCCTGAAGCCACCAAAAGCTGCACAGTATGATTGACAGTCCAATATTTTAAAAGCACAGGGATAAACATTTCTCCGAACAAAATATTTTCCACCACTGTTATCTAGAACCACAATTAGGATTTGGGCCATATTTAATAACTTAGGTTGCACTAAATAGCATTTTGCATAGTAAATTATGTGTGATTCCAGAGAGCATTATTATTCCATGCAAAAGGGCAGCAAACTGAGCTACAAAGACTTTAAATAGAAGGGAGTAGTCATAGAAGTCAGTAAGAAATAATAAATAAAGCATTTGCAGAAGCCATAATTTTTTAGATTTTTCCTGTTGTTCGTTTTACCTTTCTCTTCAAGTTTGACGTATAACTACTTGTCAACCTCCACAGAGGAATATTGGGGCACCAGTTTGTCCCATTGCATTGCTTCCAAAATTGCCCATGCTACAGATTCTATGACTGCAGAGGAAAGAGCTGCTGCTGCTCTTCTGCTCCTATCCATGTGGGAAGGAGTGCATGGAGCACTGTCTCTGTGTCCTGATTCACTGACAGCACAGCTGAGCGGGGGAGGAGGGCAAAGTGAAGCGTACCAGGAAAAGGGCTGGTACAGATTACATCATACGTAGATTAAGGGAAGCAAGGCCCAAACTGCGACTGAGTCACAGCTACAGTTCCTTGTTTGCTCTGTGGGGATCAGTGCTGTGCATTGCCCTTTATGCAGGGCAGAGTGCAGTGGTGCCAGGCTAATTTGTGGTTTTTGTTGCTTCTACACAGTTTCATCTGTAATCTTGAATATATGTGTAGTTCTGGACAAATATCTTTGCAGAACTGTAAAAATAATTCAGGCACAAACCTCTACTGTCTCCATGTATTGGTAATATGCTTTACAGTCCCGTGTCTCTTCCTTTGGCCACTTGCTACCTTTTCTTGCCAAACAAATGTGTGCTGTTGCACTGTGGTGCCCTAGAAACTATGTTAGCTCATGCCAGAGATTCTGTAGTTCATAACTAGCATGGTAGTACTTCAGTAATAGTAAGCACTGCTTGTCTGCAGATTTAATTTAAACAAAAATTGCCGTGAATTATGATTACTATTTAACTGATTTAGCTTGGTAGTAAATGTGCTATTAGCACTGCTTGTAAAACTAAATATTGTCACTGATCAGAGATCAAAAAACTGAACCTGCATAAAGCAAATCTTACCTTGATTTGATTAACATTGTTTGTTGACGGACCAAGCATATAAAGTTTATGTTCTTTGCAAAATTAGCAGTCAATGTTTGATTTAAATAACTATTTTGGCTAATCCAGATAAGCCTTTCTATTTCAAACTGCCCCTCTGTTTTTGCCATGCAGTGACAGCTTTTCATTTACGAAATTATTTCTCATTCCCAAACTGGTACTGCTGGTCTCATGTTCAGTTGCTGAGTTATCAAGACCTGCCCTGGATCAGAACATACAGTGCTTCCCAAAGATGAGGTCCTCTCTCTGCCTCCTACTCTTGAAATATGATGTAATAGCCAATTACTTCATCTTGCCTATTTAACTTGTCAAACTGGAAAATGGAGTTTAGTTTAATTGTTTGATGATGTTATAAAAAATGATGGTTCAGCTTAACTTCTAGCATTTCGCTTGAGTTTTAGCTAATTTGATAATGAAGAAAAATTCTGACAAGTTAAATTGTCTTACATCAATATTTTTAATACTCTGCCAAAACAATTTTTTAATTCCATTTGTTATTTTTAAAATTTTTGTCAACCTACAGGTATGAATTTTTAACAGGCAGAGTTCTAAGTTCAAATTAATTAATGATTAAACATAAAATATTCAAACTAGACATGAAATGTAAGTATTCTATGAATTGCGCTGTCTACAGTTGAAAAACAATTAATCTGTATAGCTGTTTCTCAGTTCTGGCATCAAACAGTCACTAGCTAACAAGATTCAAATTAAGAGAAATCATGAGTGTTTCAATTTACGATAACTTGGGAAGTTGAAATAGTTTCTAATACAACATAAAGAAGCTATTTATTTCTAATTTAATCAAAATACAAAGCAATCTGAAAAGAAATGTGACATTTTTCTCAAAATTAGTAATAAATAAACCCCTTGTAATTAAAGTGTTAAGTCTAGTGTCTAGAAAACCTTCTGGAAGGTGCCAATCTGTTAAAATAACATTGAAGCCCTGCCCCTTAGACACAGTACTGTGTATCTGCATGTACGTGCAGTGATGCTCTGTTCTCAACTTTGGACTCAGGAGGCTGAAAATGTTTTGTGGGAGGCAGGTGCTGGCGTGGCTGTGGCTGGCTTGAGGGCTGAGGGGGATACAGTGAGGGGAGGACTGGTTCCTCAGGATGTGAGGTTGAGCAGGTGCTGCAGGGTAGAAAGGTTTCAGTAGTGCTGCTTGCATGTGGAGAAGAATAGCAAGAAGTGTTCAGCCAAGACTGGTCACTACTGAGCCTGATTCTACTTGGAGTAATGATTGTATGTAGAGAACCCTCTTTTGTATTCATGACATCTTCCTTCCAAGAGGAACTAATTTTATTTGTTCTAGAAGGCTACTAGTTTATTCAGGAAGGGGAAAGGAGTGACAATAGGAGAGTCTTTAAGAGCAAAAGAACACTGCATTCCAAATATTGACCCTAGAAAGCAGGTCTTCCAGTACAGTCAGGTAGGCATCTAAAATCCTTTGTCTGGATTTTTCTCTTTGTGTAGAATGGAGGTGAATACAGTTTCCACACCACAGAGGATACTTTGTGATACAACTCAGCTGCTGGAGTTACATGAGAGCTTTGAAAAATACATAGTTTGCAGCAAAAGTTAAAATTTCATGCTGGTGGCCGGAAATACAGCCCCATGGCTTTTGCAGAAACACCCTTGGAAGACAGCAACGTGTCTTGAGCTGTGTTGCTCCTAGAAGCAGGCCATCTTTCATTCTTTGATCATGCAGCTGTTACCAATACTAAGATGTCAGATTATGCAGAAGCCAGCAGTTTTGTGGATGAAAAACAGCTGCCGCAAACTCCACAAAGGGCTACTTTGGTATTTCCTTAATAATAATGTTCTTCAAGAAAACCTTACACATCACTTTTTTAAACTCTGCCTTCCTAAGGAGGGAAGACATGCAGCTCCAAACATTAGAAGTGTTAAAAACATCATACAACTTAAAATAATTACTGAAGCTGGACAACCTGCAGTGACAAAATGTCTTGTTTAACTTTCCACCTAAAAATAAACTGGAGAACATGTAGTTGAACTTAGCTCTTGGCATATCATCCTATTTCATATGCTGGGAGCTGATGCATTTCAAAGTGAACATCTGCATGTATGGATTTCAACTACATTAAAATATGGATGGATATCTTAAGGCATTTTTTGGTTTTTAGTTTTGCAGCATAGCCCCAGTTCTTAGAGTTTTCTTGTGATAAAAATTTTGGAGGACATTTTTGACACTCTTTAGATGCCATGTACTTCCTGAGAATTGCTGGTTCAAAGAGTTTATATAATTTATTTGTACAAAAAGAAAGTGTTGGAAGAACAAGCTAATCCTTAAAAAGCTGCAGCTATCTGAAAGAGAATATGTTCTCTGGATTGGATAGAAAGATTTTGTACTTCCCTTAATGGTCAGAGCACATTGCATATTCATATACTTATATTTTAGTAGAAAATTTATTTGGGGCAGTTTATAGTAAAGATAGCCATTTTATAAAGTACTGTGATTCCTCTTAGAGGAGGAGAGAATATAAGTGTTCTGAATCTGACAATGTAACTTGAACAAAGGAAAAAACTCACAAACTAGCTTTTAGCCCTAAGTTACTTTTTATAGCAAACCAGACAGTAAAGGATTGGGTAGCAGTGGAGTCTCAAAGTGAGAATATATTTGACCCAGTTTTTCTAATATGCCAATTGACCCAGTATATCCAATTCATATTCCAGTGTACATGTTAGCGGCATGAGTTTAATGCCAAAAATTAATGTGTATATTTTGTAGTAGAAAAATTTTTGTCCTGGTCGATTGTATAGAAAATTCTGAATAAGTCACTTCAGTTTAGGGTGGGTTTTTTGCATTTGCTAATAAGAATAATTTCTCATGTTGTTTTGGCTTTTTTTAAGATCCACTTTTTCATTTTACTATATCACAATTATACTTTGTCCACAGAAAGCTGATTGAAAGAGCCTTTTTTGAGTCTGAAAGAGAACCGATTATGTATCAACATTTAAAATGGACTTGGAGCATTTGGCATTTAGTTACAGCTGCTCTTACCTGACTAAGATAACTTTATGTTGAAGTAATCACTTGAAGAGATTTTAAATTAATAATAGCTATTCTCAGTAAGTAGGTTATATTTATATTTTAATATATCACTTCCTATTGTTTTAGCAGAGAAAAAGATTCAGTCTACAGTTATCACAAAGGTGTTTGCTTTACTTGTTCCTTAGTAGTAGTTTAATACAATCGGCATAGGAGTAATCCCCTTGAAATCAATAAGGTTGTGGTGGTTTTAAATAGGCATGTGGTAAATGAATAGAACTGAGAGATGCCACAGAGAAGTTTTGCTAATACAGACTACTGAAAATTTGATCTTGTTATGCTTGGCAATATTTCTGTTTGAGCATGTGAGAATTTTCACCCCTCTTCAGTTTGCAAAGTCATTTGTATATTGTGTATTTCCATTCAATTTCTATTTGTATGCAAAGTGTTCTGCCTTTGTTCTGTGCATCTCTGAATTTAAGTACAGAGGCAACTAAGAACTAAGAAAAGGGGTTACTTTCTGTGGTACCTCTAATATAAGGAGTACTGGGTTTGTATGGCCAGGTTTTGGTAGTGGGACAGCTCCAGGGGTGGCTTCTATGAGAACCTACCAGAAATTTTCTCCATGTCTGGCAGAGATATTCCCAGCCAGTTCCAGGATGGACATGCCTCTAGTCAAGGCTGGGCACATCAGAAATGGTGATAGTGCCTCTCTGATGGCATATTTAAGGAGATTTGAAAAAGTTTTGCAGAGTTGCAATTGTGCTGAGAGAAGAGCAGGGTGACAGCATGTGAGAGGAACAGCCCGGCTGACACCCAGGGCAGTGCAGAAGGAGGGACAGGAGGTGCTCCAGGCCCTGGAGCTGAGGTTCCCCTGCAGCCTCTGGTGCTGATCATGATGAGGCCCCATGCTATGGCCCTGCAGAGACCCTGGAGGTCCCTGGGGATGCAGAGATCCACCTGCAGCCCCTGGAGGTCCCTGGGGATGCAGAGATCCACCTGCAGCCCCTGGAGGTCCCTGGGGATGCAGAGATCCACCTGCAGTCCCTGGAGGAGACCCAGGCCACAGCAGGTGGATGCCTGAGAGGGAACTGTGAACCCATGGGAGGCCCGTGCTGGAGCAGGGTCCTGGCAGGACCTGTAGGGGACCCACACTGGAGCAAACTGTGCCTGAAGTACTGCACCGCATGGAAGGGACCTGCATTGCAGCAGTTTGGGGATGACTGTTGCATATGAGATGGATTCATATTGGAGAAGTTCATGGAGAACTGTCTCCCATGGGCAGGATCCCATGATGGTATAGGGGAAGGACTCCTCTCCCTAAGCAACAGCAGGAATGTATGATGAACTGACCACAACTCCCATTGCCTGCCTCCCTGCACTTGCTAGGGGGGGGAGACAGAGCTGGGAAGGAAGAGTGTTGGGAGGGGAAAAGTGATTTTAAGATCTTGTTTTACTTCTCATCATCCTGCAATAGGAATGAGTCTGTTTTGCTTGTGTATTTGGCCAATGGGATCCTGTGGGGCATTAGGAAAAGCTTTGCCAGCAGGTGGAGGGAGGTGATCCTGCCCTTGTACTCATCCCTAGTGATGCCTCACATGGAATGCTGTGTCCAGTTTTGGGCTCCTCAGGACAAGAGACATGGAGCTCCTGGAGCAGATCTAGCAGAGGGCAGTGAATTTGATTAGGGGACTGGAGCATCCCTCCTACAAGGAAAAGCTGAAGAGAGATGACTGAATGGGGACATGATCAATGTCTACCAGTATCTGATGGGAGAGCGTCAAGAGGTTGGAGCCAGGCTCTGCTCGGTGGTGCCAAGCAATAGGACAAGAAGCAATGGGCAGCAACTGATGTACATGGAGTTCCACCTGAATGTGAGGAGGAACTTCCTCACTGTGGGATTGACTGAGCACTGTAACAGACTGACCAGAGAGGCTGAGGAGTCTCCCTCACTGGAAATAATCAAGCACCATCTGGACACAATCCTGTGCCGTCTGCTCTGGCATGACCCTGCTGGAGCATGGAGGTTGAATGAAGTTGGACCAAATGATCCACTGTGCTATCTTCCAACCTGACCAGTCTGTGATTTTGTGATTTTAGTTATTTATTTTCTAGTCTTGCACTAGGCGAGACCCCAAAGGTTGCACTCTGTCCCAAAACTGCCCTAAGGCACAGGTACCTAGCGCCACAGGCATAGTGAATTACAGGAAGAGATGCAAATGATAAATAGCTGTAAGGATCAACTCCTACATAGGAAACAAGGAAAAAAGTAGCCTTACTTTTAATATACTTTCACATTTCTTGATAACTGTATTTATTTCTTGATTTCTTCATTTTGCTCCAATAGAATAGTGAAGCAGACTGTGGTGACAATGCAGTTTTTCTTCAACAAAATGATCCACATAATCTTCTAAAATAAAGTTGAATTTGCAGTTGTGAAAAGCCAACTAATTTTGCCACATTTTATTTTACTTTAATACCTGAAAATGGGGATTATAAAAATAAGAAAACAAATGACTGTTTAAAATGTTTTATTACAACACTGTGTATTGCATTTGCTTCTTACTGATCTAGTTATCTTTCTACTGTGTTCTTAGGAGATTCTTAGGAATGAAAATTACAGAGAAGAAATGAAGCAGAAAGTCAAGGATGTATCTGAAAAGGATAAGCTGCTTCAGGCCAAGGAGTATGAGGAAGGACTTGTTGCTGAACCAAGTCATACTCAGGTTAAAGGCCATGCATCTGCCCCTTATTATGGAAAGAAGGAGCCCTCACAAGACCCCACAAGCACTGCAAATACCTTCCAGCCAGGTGCCTGGATGCCACCAGGCAGTGGGAGTGGTCAAAATAAATAAGCAATTTAACAGACAGATGTTGTTAATGGATAAATATGGTAACAGACGACATACACAGTTGTTATATACAATAGTAAAATAAAGCAGTATTATAAAGCAGTTTCAGTTACTTTTGCAGAACTATTCAAATAGGCTTAATCACAACAAAGTATTTGGTTTAGTGAAAAACAGGATGTGTTTCTAAGTTTGGTTATGACAGTTGCTGTTCATCAGTTACTCTTGAATTCATAGTTAAAAGACTGTCTAAATTTCCTTAAATTCTAAATTATTTTTTTTCCTTAAAGACTAATTTAGTTCTAAAACTGTTCTTGAGGTGAGAATTGTAGTCAGTACACTTATATTTTCCCAAACCTTGGCCAAGATCTCTCTTCAGAATAAATCCCTTGGCAGTGCCTGCGTGCTTTCTGCTGGCAAGCAGACGGAAAAGTTGATTAACAGGAATCACTATGACACTACACTGATTACACACTGTACTCATAGCAGAGACATTCTAGTAACTTACAACAGTCAACATATTTGAATGTTTGATTTGCAGACAGCAATTTTCACAGGGTAAAATCAAGTTAAGCTACATAAAACTGCTATCATGGAAGCTAGAAGTACTTGATAAAGCTGCTGGAAAATAGCACTAGGTCTGGGACAAGGGACTGTCCTGAATATTTAACTAAATAAATTGGTTTTTATTCCTGGTATATCCGTGGACTTCCCTGGATGTTTAGATAATTTTGGCCATAGTTTAGAGACATAAAATGTGCAGATGATTTGCTTAGAGACGTTTGAGAACTTCAAATAAAAACAGAGACCACACAATTTTTTTTCAAAAAGTATCAAATTTATTTACGGAGCGTATCCCTCATCCGTTTTCTTCCCTGTTTCAAGCTATGTAGGTATCAAAGGTCAGACACATTTTTTGACATATTTGACAACACCATACAAAACATGGAGACTTAATCTCACATATTTATAAAATGCCCAAATGTCATATTCTAATAATGCTTGCTTTCACCAACAAAATTGAAAGGGGATCAACTTCACACTTACTTAAAGTAATTTCAGTTAGACTCCCCAATTCTGATCCCCCTTGGTGTCAGCCAGCTCTTTAAGTCTCTTGAGTTGAACAATGGTATTATTTTAAGGTTTTATTTTTAAACCTGATCAAAGAGTAGCTGCTAGAATGCACAACTCTATGCTGCTGTTTAGAAATATGTGAAATGTAAAATCTCAATGACTGCTACAAGTTCTTTTGAACTAGACTATGTAGAGGCCAACACAGACTATTATTAAAAAATTATTTGAAAAATTACTCAGTTCTGTTTAGAACAGATTTATTGGAAATAAGGTTAAATAATTTTGATGTATTTACAACACAAACCTGACTTTTTTTTTATTATGTCAGCATCTTGCAACCTGTAAGGCAGCAGAGTTTCAAGGGCCATGAGAACAAAAGTCCTACCTAAACTCAATCCTTAGATCAAAGGTAGCCAGGTTAGCAAGCAGAACTACTGTCACTGCTTGTGCATCATCCTTGCACAGCCATCGTCCTTGCACAGCCATCTGCTATAGTTCTCTGGGACTCAGAACACTAGGCCACCTGGGTCTTTGGTCTCACCCCATTTATGGCTATTCTTTGAGACATAAGGAGTTCATGAAGGCAAAAACAAATTAGTTGTAGGTGGAGCATTCAGGTGATTGTTAGGGAAGACTAAAAAACAGTACTGTATTTTACAGAACATGAGTGCCTTATGAGAAGTGAAGCTAATAAGAAGCTAATACAAATGAGCAATCAGTTTCCTAGAACTTGAGCTAAAGGCTGATGATGGCTTATAGTTCAGGAAACAGGAAAAGCTAAGGTAGGTTATTTGTGCAGACAAGCACCACCATCAAAGACACTGCAGCAGCCACTGTGGGCACACACAGCCATATGCAGTGACCTTAAAGGAAATCAGTCATGTCTGCTATCTAATGCTACAGCTAGCTTGTCTCTACAGCCCTGCTCAAGGTATGCCAAAACTTGCATTCATGTAATCCAGTTTATTATTCACATTTTCCCCTAAACTTGACAATTTTAGGACACTTTTTAAGTCATAGCTCAGCTAAGAGGAAAAAAAAAAAATCTACCTTCAGAGCCACCCAAGAGGTTAACTTTTTAATTTAACATGCAAATTTAGAAAAGCAACCTGCACTAGAATACAAGTTGTAAATTAAATTACTCTAACAAGTGTCACTTGGGCAAATTTTAACACAAATCAGCAGGAAAAAAAATACACTGGAAGTATTAAATTTCATACTTCAAGAAGTAACAGGATCAAGTATTAAAGGACAGTTACAACACAAAATGTACAAGTATTTCATTTTAAAAGTGGATTCTTTGCACAAGGAAGGCCATTTTGCCCGTTTAATCCCTCTTTGTTCGTTTGGCTTTTGCAATGTTCTCCTGGCGTTTCTGTTTCTTCTTTTGCTCTCGTTCCCGGGCCTCGATCATTTTCGCAAGCTTCCATGACAGTGCCGCGCTAATCACAAACAGCGGCGTGAGAGCCAAGATCACGGTCGTGAGAAAGCCGTAGGGGTCCTTGGCAGCCCATTCCACGATGTACTCGGCCCAAGCCTTAATATCGAACATCTTTTCTGTTTTCCTATTGAGAAATATTGTGGAGTATTTGAAAGAACAGTACTCAGCAAAATGAGTACTCAGCAAAATGAAAGCACACATACACAAGAACAAAACACAAGAAGTTCCACCTTCACATGGGGAAGAACAACTTTACACTGTGGGTGGCTGAGAACTGGAACAGGCTGCCCAGGGAGGTCATGGAGTTTCCCTCTGAAGATATGCAAAGCTCACGTCGACAGGTTCCTGTGCCACCTGCTCTAGGCGACCCTGCCTTGGCAGTGGGGTTGGACTGGCTGATCCCCAGCGGTCCCTTCCAACCCTAGGATACCAAGTGCCATTTTAATATAAGTTGTCGTTATTGATAGTTGTTCAATATCTAAGTGCAGGGCTGTTTTTGCTAGAAGTTAAAAGCCGTGCATAGTATGTGAAAGTGTAATACAAAGCATTGATCCGACATTAAAGTTCAGTGCTTATAAGAATAATTAGGCATTTCATCCAACAGAGTTGCAAATGCTACCAAGAATATACTGCTAAGTGGAAAAAGAGGCGGATTGTGGCTCTCTGGAAGTGAAGGAAAGCCAGCCCGGTTGGTTTGTCTCTGTAGGTTTCACCAGGGAGGCGCGGCAGTGTCTTAGGTGCAGCATGCCGGCAGCGGGGCAGCC
>NC_031799.1:18702046-18777393 GCF_001522545.3 Parus major
CCCGGCGCCAGCCGGGCTGCCAGCCCATTGAGAAAAAAAGCTGTAAGCCGGGAAGAAGGCGTTTCCGAGGTACCCGGATGGGTAGTTCACGGTGTGGAATAGCCTCTGGTTAAGCGGGAATGCCGCTGGCAGCGGAGCCGGGAGCCCCGCGGTGTCGCCGTGCGCTCTCCGTGCTGGCGCCGCTCGGTGCGAGAGAGCAGAACGCGGGTACCCTGCCAGGACCTCGGCGAGATGTCGCCTGTCTGTCCTGGTCCTTTGGGGACTGCTGACCCGCACCGTGGCTTTTCTCGGGGCCACATGGCCGCTGGCTATTGCACTGTTCCCCACTGGACTGACCTCAGCAAAAATACTCAGCCGACCTCCATTTATTCTGAGCCTTTAATATGCTCGTACTGAAAAATCAATTTAAAAAAAATAAATCCTGTTTTGCCTTTGTATGTTGTACCAAGCCTGCTACCTTTGCACAGGCACACAGATATGAATAACAGCGTCGTTATGTTTCCAAGGCAAGGAAAAGTGTAGATTAGCATATTAGGTTAATGCATGAGAGAATGTTGCAATCCCTCAAAACAAATCCTGAACAGGATCAGTTCTCTGTACTATACCGGCAAATGCCACCACCGAAATCTGCTTTCATATATATTTTTTTCTGTGTTAATATTTATTAATATTAATATATTATAAATACTATAAATGAAAATATATAATATAATACATATAATAAATATAATAAATAAAATCTATTTTCTTAAAGAGTTATTGACAGGACACCCAACTAATAATCTAGATGGCTTTAGTTTCAGTCTGTGGAATGAATTTTTTACAATGTGGAAAAATCCTTTACTTCTGTGTTGTTATTAAAAGCCTGACTTGAGAGGAGACTCGAGGAGACTCGAGGAGACTCGAGGAGAGGAGACGAGAGGAGAGGACGGGAGGGGAGGGGAGACTCGAGGAGAGGAGACGGGAGGGGAGGGGAGGGGAGGGGAACCCTACAAGTAGTATCTGGTACAATTGCCTGGCCACTGCAGGGCTGACCAAAATCTTCACCATGTTGTTAAGAATTGCACCCTGAGGAACACTGCTGGTGGCTGGTCACCAGCCAGATGCAGCCCCAGTCACTGCACCCCGCTGAGCTCTGCCCTTCAGCCAGGTCTTCACCCAGCACACAGTGAACCCACTGCTGGACATCATGTTCAGAAGGATGATGTGAGGGGCAGTATCAGAAGCTTTAATCCAAACTTAATCCATTAAGAATCCTTAATCCTTCCTAAATCCAGGAAAACTACATCTACATCCTTCCCTTCACCCACTAGGCAAGTGACCTTGTTGTAGAAGGATGTCAAATCAGACAAATTGGACTTTCTTTTTGTGAAACTTTGTTAACTCTACCTGATGATTGCATTATTCTTCAAGCACCTTTCAACAGCCAGTGTGATCTCCATAATTTTTCCAGGTACTAAGATTGTACCAACAGGTCTTGCTGGGTCTTCTCTCATGCCCTTTTTGTAAATTGGAATAATGTTGGCTAGCTTCCAGTCCAGGGCACCCAGAGACTCCAAAATCTTTGGGAGCTATCTCTGTACCCCTGTTACTCACCTGTTTATGTGAGCATTAAAACTTTCAGAGAAGTTATGGGTCCATTTCTGGTCTATGGTTTGTAAATCTTGTCAAAATATAACAATATCAATTTACTGGATCTTGGATACTGTTTCTGAGATGTTGTCTCTAATGGTATCACAATACATTTTTGGGTGGCTGTGTAGCTAAGTTAAAAGTAGGTGGGCTATTACATAAGTATATCCTATTTCTGGTAAAATTGCATATTCAGCTAGAGGGGACACAGTTACGTTTCTGATGCTTGAATGTCAGATTCATCTGACAGATACAGATACATCTTCCAAAATAAGCACTGACTTAGTCACCAGCTATATACAAGCTTTTTAATATAACCACTGCAAAATTAATTTCCAGTTCCAGTCTTCCACATAATAGAAATTGTCTCATCTATCTGTCTTTCAATGTTTTCTCTGCCTTATTGTTTTAAAGTGGAAAAGCACCTGATTCATTGTGGTAGGGAAGAAAAAAAAAGGCAGGGATTTTAAATTCGCTTTTCCTCGAAAACAGATCTTACGTAATTTCTTTTCCTGCTGTCCTCTCCCTAACAGCTTGTGAAGCTATTCACTGATTATATTGGAAAAGTTCTAGAAGACTTGTACATAAAAATTTTGGTCCTTTTAAGATCTGTGAAAACACATGGCTAGGTAGAGAAGACAGGCCCAGACTACCACCTCCACTGAAAGCTGCACTGCATCTTTAATAGGAATGAAAAGATGTTATGAGAATACTACCAGATGGGGAGGCTTCATTTGTGGCTTGCACTTTACCAAATTCAGAATATTTCAACCACAAGGTTGATCAGGATACTTGTTTTGGTTTTCTGAATTTATCAGCTGTTGTTTAGGTAATCAAAGGGATAACAGAAATTTCAGAATTAACTACAACTTCAACATAACTTCACAACCCTTAGTACACCATTGGAATACTTAAAGACCACATTAAGCGTGTGTTTATGTAAGCCATCGTTTTGTCACTGAATTGCTACTTTGCAAATCTGCTCTTTCTTTTACATCTAATCTAGAATTCCTTTAAGTGAACCTGTTCTGTTATTTATAGTCATGTATGTGCCTATACATACATGTATGTATGTATTTTAAGACAGTCATTAATTTTGTGTCTGTCAGGGAAGGATCCACTGATCAAAGATCACAACGAGGGAGTGGGCAGGGAAATGGAAACAGCACTCCAAAAATCCAGAAATAATAAAATAGGATACTTGCTGAAGATCTCTGTTTTTAGAAGAGATATGTAGAATTCTCTTGCAGACAGGTAGAGAAATTATGGAAGGCCTCATAAAATCAAGCCTTGCTCTGCTAAATTAATAGCTGGCCTATTGTTTCGAAGAGCAGGTAAGTACTTTGCAGGTTCCCATTCAAAAGCAATCTTGGTATGAGAGGTTTGTTAACTCAACAAACTATTCTTGGGTGAAAAACAAGTAGCTCCTGCATAAACAGCGAGTTCTGTCTCATGAGAACCAGTAGAAAAAATATGTAAACTCACTAAAAATACAGAAGTTTGATAGGTAATGCAAAATACCATGTATCACAGAATCACTAGGTTGGAAGAGACCTTCAAGATCACCGAGTCTATCCCATGCCCTAACACCTCATCTAAACCTACCAATGAACTAAGTGTGAATGTATTGTCTACCAATAAGACCTGACACAGTACCTTCTGGTAGTCTTGTAAAATACAAAATATGAACTACACAATAAATAAATACTTGGCTTCATGAAGAAAATGGAGTCCTGGATTATTTATTACAACAGAATTCTTGTGCCATAGCACAATGGTAGGGTTTTTTAGACATTTTAAAGATGTGGTTGAACAGTAAAAAGACTTAATTTTTTTCTCCAGCCTGTTGAATAGCTTATCTGTGAAAGCTTTATTGACAGTTTTTTGACCATGTATGATACATTGACAACATGTGCCAGCCAATAAAAATTCTGTTTTTCATAATTGGACTTAAGCCTACAAAACTCTTTTGCAGCACTGTGAATTAAGGATTTTTTTCTACTACAAATCTTTAAGAACGTTGGTGTTTCATGTTGAAGTGGATTTTCAGTCTGTCTTTATTCCGTAAATTGCACAATCAACCCCAAATATTTGTAGTTTGGCTATCATTCCCAACAGTTTGGTCTGAGTATTCAAGACGAAAGTGGTGAAAATCATGATTAATACTGCTGTACTAAATTCACTTCAAACAACCCTTATGAATTGTTCTACTCCTATATATATTCAAGGATAGGACATGTTGGGACTGTGCATGACCCAAAGGTTAACATGTTGCATGCTTTTCTATACAAGATACAAAACCAGAACATAGAAGTACATTTGTCTAAAATTTGATTAAGAATGATCAAATGCTTCTGTGCTCTAGGTGAACTCATTTATGTAATAGCATTGCTTTTTCTACTGTTGTAATGAATATTATAACTGAAGAACTAAAGTGAATGATGCCTTACTCTAGCCTTCATTTGTTCCTATTATAGGTCTTACTGCAGTTCAAAGAGGAAAAAGAATTATTCAAGATAGAAAAAGAAGCTATTCAAATGGTAGGGATCTTTTAATCTTCTGAATCATTACTGCATTCTGTTCTGTTCATGATTGATGCAGGTATTAATTGACTTCTAGAATTGTGGATTATATTAAAGGGAAGGAGAGAAAAAAAAATCATTCTCTATAAACCCTTATAAATCCTCAGACCTTTTTCCAGAGGGAGCTCATTGTAGCAGGTAAGAAAGGTAAGAAACAGGAATCAGACATACCAGCTGTGACATTTGGCTTGGGCTGGTTTGGAAAATGTTAGGCATGCCCAAAAAAGTCTCATCTACATTTCAAAAAAGTTGAAAAGCAATGGAAAAAGATTAGTACCTCTGAACAGTAATTCAGGCCCTCCACAATGCAAATCAAACTCTGAAGTTGCCTGCTTGTGCTCACAGACCGTGGATGGTCCTAAGGACTGAGCTTCAAATACCTCAGTGAAATGCCAAATTGAAGTAAAGGGAATACAAACCAAACAGCATATCTTCCAGTGAATCAACTCCATGTATAGTAGGTGCTAATATTTATTCACTTTCTTGAAATACTTTGAGGTTTGTGAATGAAAGAAAAAGTGTTAGCATGACTATTAGTTAAACTTCTACAATTCAGGTTTTCCTTGATGTTGTAGAAGCTTGAGCTTAACAAGCAATTTATGTCTGTTATAAAGCTATGTGAAAGTAAAGGTTTTAAATACAACCTTTTCAAGTTCAGGAAGTCAGGTTTCATTTCTAAAACTTCTATTAATGTTCTTACCCTATTCCTGTTTGTAGATGTTGGTATCTCTAATGTGCAGCTAGACATTGCAAAACTGTGTACAACTGAGTTAATTTTTGTGGCTTCTTCAGCTGACAAAACAAAATTGAGAGAAGTAATTGACATTTAAGTCTTAAATGACATCCTTTTTGAACTGGACTGACGTAGACTCTAAGGTAAGACAACTAGAGTGTACATAAGTCCTTTATATGTTCTGAGAACTAGAGAACAAGAAGGCACACTTCTATCCAACCACCGCATTTCATCATGGGAGAGCTGAGCACAATTATTGTTTTCATACTTTCTTTCCAAGAGCAGTAAGAAGTAACCATATTGTTTAATTGAGTGTTACAGCTGCTTTCTGCAGGTCAGACTGTCCCTAACTGGAGCTGAAAAAATGTCCCAGGGTAGTGTCTGCAGCAACCTCTTCTGTTGAATCATCATGATCCGCATATTTTGCAATAATGAGTTCCTGATACTTCAGTAACAATAATAATTGCACTGTTTATTGTTTCAGTACTCTGAAGTGTTCATTACATCGTCAGGGTACATCTCACAGCAGATATAATCACCTCCCATGACTTCCTTTCTTTTCAGGGCACCAGGTAATCCAGGGTAGAAGTGAAGTTTGAGACTCTCATAATAAGATATACTTTAATGAATCAGGACTGCTGTAATAGCAGGGCACCCTAATTCTAATTCCTTATTCCTTTTTGGGCAACTAGACATCATGGTACATTTTTCCTGTGTGTTTTATATCTGTCATTTTCCATATGAACGTGGCAGAACCTTTTTATGTTTATGTGTGCTTATAAAGTTTACATTTTTTACAAAGTATAGCGATCTCTCTGCTGTTGAAAGACACTGTATAAATCTTCAGTATTGATAATGAGGGCCCATTCCAGAATTAAGTTAACTTAGAAAAGTAGTATATGCATGAGTCACTGAGATCTGAAAGACAGCCAGGGTTGTTGGCTGCTTCCTGCTCTATCTTACATGGCAAGAAACTGTTCCAGTTGGAGTCTGTACCTTATATGAATTCTTAGCTCTATGAAACGGAATGTTTTAGCAATCTGTAGCATTATGTGTACATCCCTCTTGCCTTCTGCTTGTTAGCAAAGAAGTCCTTTACAAAAAAAAAAAATTCTAATAAGTTCCCTTACTTAGTTTTCATGTTAGAATTAAACACCTAAAGCTAGAAGCTTTTCAGCTCATTCTTAGCAAAGAAGAATGATTAAACATAAAGAAACCTCACCACAGTTAGAATATCTAAACATCAGCTAGCCTTGATGCTGATTTTGTTGTCTGAAGTACCTCAGCCTCAGGATCACATGTTTAAATTTTACTGCATGCTAAAAAGATAATCAGAAAAGAAAAGGAATTCCACTACTATGGAATTTGTACTCTTTTATCTCTTCTTCAGATTATAGGAAATAGTGTTCTTAAAAGAGGCTTCACAGCTGAGAAATCTCACAGACGTAAATTTACCTTCATCATAACAAGGGGGGTCAGTTTTGCCAATGTAAAAATGTATGTTATTGAAATTGAATTGCTTATGATGCACTTATCAGTTTGGGTAGGCATCAGCTTGTCTGTCCTTGCCTAGGTTTGCCTGTGCCAAACATATGGAGTATACTTTTAGAACAACATCACTAAGAAAAAACAACCAAATAAATGTGTATAACTTAGATTGTCACCAAATACAGTAGCATACATCTGATTTGTTTAGAACCAGTTTGACAATGTAGCTTACAAAGCTCTGAGACTGGAAAGTTGCTGTCAGGATGTTTCATGCTGCAAAAAAATCAAGTGCTTTTCCCTCAACTATTACTCCATTCTAAGGCATAGAAGAGCAGTAGATTCCAATGTTCATCTGACTCTCTTGGTAGCAGAAATTCTATGTAAGAGGTCAGGTATGCTTTTAAAGGTAGAGGCATTCCTCTCTTATGCTTTTTAAGAGCTCTGCTCACAGAACTAGCATGAGGATTTGTTCTGTTCCCTGCCATACTGAGCAGGGCAGGCCATTTAGAGAGCAGACAAGCCAGGGCTGAAGGCAGGCAGGACACTGGCAAGGGTGCAGTCCCACAGTACCTGAGCATGAAGAGCAGAGCAGGTCTAGTGATGGCATCAAGGCTCAGATCACTGACCAGACCACCAGGCAAGCCCGTAGGGATGAGGCAGTCCAAGATCAAGACAGAGTATCCAGTGATCAGGTCAGTATCCAGGATCAGAGCCAAGGGGCTGGAAGGTGGAAGAGCAAGCACAAGCAGAGACTGAGAGCATGAGCCTGAGCTTTGAAGCAGCTCTACAGCAGAAGTGGACAGAAGCCCACCACCTTTTTCTCACACCTTTGTTTCTAGGCACATTCTGACTCAAGGTCACAGAGCTGCATGAAGCCAGTGGTGAGCTTGAGCCTTAGGCAGCTAAATCATAGAATCATAGAAACACCAAGTATCTCCAGCTAGAAGGGACCTTGCAGGATCATCAAGCCCAACTCTCTGCTTCTTGCAGGACTGTTTAAAACTAAATCTAATAATGACTAAAAGCATCCTCCATGTGCTCCTTGACCTCTGGTAGGCTTTCTGTCATGATCATTGCACTGGGGAGTCTGTTTGAATGACTGGCCACCCTCTCAGTGAAGAACCATTTCCTAATGTACAGTCTGAATTTTTCCTTAATGCAGCTTGGTTCCAATTCCTTGTGTCCTATCACTGGGACCAGCGAGAGGAGATCAGGACTACCCCCTCCACTGCTCTCCTGGAGGTTGTTCTGCCAGGAGTTTCCCCCCTCACCTTTATCTTCTCCAAGCCAAAGAAGCCAAGTGAACTTAGCTGCTGCTCCTAAGTTTTACCCTCAGGATCCTTCCCTATCATGGCCACTCTCCTCTGGACATACTCTAGTGGTTTGATGTTCTTCATATATTGAGGTGTGCAAAACTTTGAACACTCTTTGAGGTGAGACCATGGTTCCTGGAGAAGAGATGCACTTGGGGCCCTAATAAAGCTTAGTATTCCATCTGCATCTCTATTTAATCTCAGTTGCCCTCCTTTGATGTCTAGAGAAATTAAGATCCATACCTGTAGTTTTGGCTGTGATAAGGTGAACCCATAGCTGAAACAAGTTAATAAGCTGGTCCCCAGCATTACTCACCAAAGCTTTCATGTGAGGGACTCCCACCCATATGGATTTATTTGCTCTCTGACAGTTCCGTTGAAATTACCTGGTTCAGAAACCTGCTTGAGATAACCTGCTTAGGGACTTCTTAAGATGAAATGTATAATTTAACAGAACTGGGTGAGGGAACAATTACATATACATCAATGCTGGTAGGCCTTTAAGGGAGGCAAACAGTGCAAACTGACTGTAGCTTCAGGATGAATGAAATATCTGTACATTCTTCATGCTTTAAAAGTCCTAGTTTTGAAAATTAAGACTAGAAACTATCTTCTGAGTGGATTAGTCTTACAAGCAATTGTGTGAAACTGCCTTCTAATACTTTTGATAACACATCAAATTCAATCTCTAAACTAGGAGGAAAATTCTGTTACTGCAGAATTTCTTTATTTTGAAGGTTTTTAACATTTAAATTTCTGATCAGTGTTTATGGCTAGTTTATAAGGGTTGGTTAGTTGGTTGGTTGGTTGGTTGGTTGGTTGGTGGTTGGTTGGTTGGTTGGTAGGCTGGTTGGTAGGTTGGTAGGTTGGTAGGTTGGTTGGTTGGTAGGTTGGTTGGTTGGTAGGTTGGTTGGTTGGTAGGTTGGTTGGTAGGTTGATTGGTTGGTTGGTTGGTAGGTTGGTAGGTTGGTTGGTAGGTTGGTTGGTTGGTTGGTTGGTTGGTAGGTTGATTGGTTGGTTGGTTGGTTGGTAGGTTGGTAGGTTGGTTGGTTGGTAGGTTGGTAGGTAGGTTGGTTGGTAGGTTGGTAGGTTGGTTGATTGGTAGGTTGGTTGGTTGGTTGGTTGGTAGGTTGGTTGGTTGGTTGGTTGGTAGGTTGGTAGGTTGGTTGGTAGGATGGTTGTTTGGTTGGTTGGTTGGTAGGTTGATTGGTTGGTTGGTGGTTGGTTGGTTGATTGGTTGGTAGGTTGGTTGGTTGGTAGGTTGGTTGGTTGGTTGGTTGGTGGTTGGTTGGTTGGAAGGTTGGTTGGTTGATTGGTTGGCTGGTTGGTTGATTGGTTGGTAGGTTGGTTGGTTGGTTGGTTGGTTGGTTGGTTGGTTGGNTTGGTTGGTAGGTTGGTTGGTTGGTTGGTTGGTTGGTTGGTTGGAAGGTTGGTTGGTTGGAAGGTTGGTTGGTTGGTAGGTTGGTAGGTTGGTTGGTTGGTGGTTGGTTGGTTGGTAGGTTGGTAGGTTGGTTGGTTGGTTGGTTGGTGGTTGGTTGGTTGGAAGGTTGGTTGGTTGATTGGTTGGCTGGTTGGTTGGTTGGTTGGTTGGTAGGTTGGTAGGTTGGTTGGTTGGTTGATTGGTTGGTTGGTTGATTGGTTGGTTGGTGGTTGGTTGATTGGTTGGTTGGTTGGTTGGTTGATTGGTTGGTAGGTTGGTTGGTTGGTTGGTTGGTTGGTAGGTTGATTGGTTGGCTGGTTGATTGGTTGGTTGATGGTTGGTTGGTTGATTGGTTGGTAGGTTGGTTGGTTGGTTGGTGGTTGGTTGGTTGATTGGTTGGTAGGTTGGTTGGTTGGTTGGTTGGTTGGCTGGTTGGTTGGTTGGTGGTTGGTTGGTTGATTGGTTGGTTGGTTGGTTGGTTGGTGGTTGGTTGGTTGATTGGTTGGCTGGTTGGTTGGTTGGTGGTTGGTTGGTTGATTGGTTGGCTGGTTGGTTGGTTGGTTACTTGGTTAATGGTTGGTAGGTTGATTGGTCCAACATCATCCTCTAGGTTCACAGAATCACAGAATGGTTGAGGTTGTAAGTGATCTCAAGATCATCTAGTCCAACTTGAGCTAGAGTAATCTGAAGCAAGATGTTCAAGACCATATCCAGCAGAGTTTTGAGCATCTTCAGGGGTGGATACTCCACAACCCCCCTGGGTAATCTGTTCCAGTGGTCAGCTGCCCTCACAGTAAGAAGGTGTTTTCTTACATTAGGAAAGGAATTTCCTGATTCATGTTCATTGCTGCTGGTTCTTCCTTTGGGCACCAGTGAGAAGAGTCTGGCTACATCTTCTCTGCCCCCCTTCTGTTCCTTCCTGATCAGGTATCTGTACAGTCTAAGAATATCTCTCTGAGCATTCTCCTCTCCAGGCTGATCTGTGCTGGCTCGTGCATCCTTGCTTCACATGATAAATACTCCAGTCCCTGAATTATCTTTGTATACATTCTCTGGTCTTGCTTTGATCTCATTGTCTCACTTGAACAGGAGAATGTAGAACTGAGCACAACACTCCAGATACCCAGTTTTGTCAAAAGACTTTACTTTTTATTCCAGACTTATTAATAAAGAAAATTTTAAAACCCAGTTTTTCAAGGTTAATCCATTCAACTAGGGAAATTTTAACTTTATTTTTCATTAGTTAATGTTGCCACCTACCATTTCTTTACCTGCAGTGAGCCCCTATTTTTATTCAATTTATTTTGCTTACAGAATTTCTTTTGTTAAAAAAAAATGTGTTGGGTAATATGTATCTTTCTTAAATTGTGTTTCATATCTTCTTCCTTCATGAAAAAATATTGTAACTAATTAAAAGATAAATAAATTATTAAAAGGAACAGAGAAAGTATGAATGATTTTAGAAATTTTTAAAGAAGTTTTACTAGATGGCCCAAAATCAAAAATTAGATGATGCAATCTAAAAAAAAAAAAACCATATAGAGAGGAAATTAAACTCACTGCTTCAGAAATAATATATATCAAGAACGGGAAAACAAAGCATTAATTCTTATTCTATAGCAGAAGGTAAGAATTATGGAAAGGTGGTAAAACATGCAAAGCAGATGAGCTTATAGCCAGCAGAGTTAAGGGTAACTTGGAAGTTTGATTATATTTTCTTCTAATGAAAGAATTTGTCTGGGATGGGTTGAAATATTTAGTAAATATTTATTATCTACATCTGGTGAAGAGCCTTGTTTATGGCCTAATATATGTGAACATTTATTTATTAAAGGATAGGACAGGTATACATATCTCAAAAGGACCCTTTTATGGGGAAAGAATGATTCTACAAAAAGCTGGTTCAAAGAAATCTCATAGCTGGATTCAAACAGCATCTCAATGGGGTGGCCACAGGGGACTTCATCTATTACATATTTAGTGAATATTCTGTTAAATTGAAACCAGTGCTCCTAGTGGCAACAATGCCTGTTGGTGGTGGCAGCTAAAGAAAATTTTTGTCTCCTATATGTAGTTTTTATTGCCAATAAAAAACCGTAATTTTATCACTACTGCTTTTGAAACAGTCTTAGTCAATAGTACGCTACACTGTGTAATAATCCTTCAGATTAAGAGACAGGACTTTTTTGTGAGTCTGCTTCACTTTATTTCCCAACAATGATATCTTTCATCTAGCTTGGATGATGAGGTTCATGCTCTGTGTCACACCTCTCCAAGCTGTTTGTTCTGTTATTGTACACATTATATAATGTTTGCTGGAGAAAGCCAAGTGCTATGACATCCTTTTTGTATGGAAGTCTTTCATAATGTGTTTGAAGACTATGATTCAGCCCAACCTTTAATGACATGTGCATACTGAATTACCTGCTCTCACATTTCAGGAGTCACTCAGCCTAATATGACACAATGCCTTTAATTCTGATTCCTGCCAGTAAACTGTGATTAACAAAGAAACACCTGCATGACTAGGACTATTTGTGCATTCAAAGTTTTGCTTAATTTCTGTTCTTAAATTTTATGCTTTTTCCTCCAATTTTCTTCTGAAAGGGAACCCTTTTCTTCCCTGCTGCCATCAGACATGCACTATAGGAGGCAATGTGTTTTCTCCAAGGAGAGCTTTCACTTCACCAAAAATACCAAGGAAATATTCCAAAAACCAGAAGGCACAATTTCCCTGCTCTGATTTAAAAGCATTTATCACATAACTCAAAATCCTTTTCAGGGTAGGGAAAGGCATGGCCCCTAGTTTTGATTCTTGAAATACTTTGAACCAATCAAGATATTTGTACCCAGTCCTGAAGTTTAACTTCTCTGTGTTTGTTGTGTTTATTCAATTGCTCAAACATTTCTATAGAAAATTTTGCTCTCCCTCTTTTGGAATAGAGAACAGAAAGATATGTGAATTCTTCTGGCTCCCACAAACTGCTCCAAGCAGTGGAAAGATCAGCCCTCAGACTCCTTGGTCAGATGAAGGATATTCATAACTCCTAGTCCAATTCTGCCTTGCCCGTGCTGGTATTGAATTTTCTATTGACTTTATTGGAATGAGAAACAAACTCACAAAAATGACATTGAGGTGCATTGAAGCCTTTCATTATTCATCAAAATTCATTGTTTCCATCATTTTGGAGAGGCAGGTGTTGAATTGTTGGGCTTTTTTGGAAGCTGCATCTTCATGTCACACCACTGGTGAACCTTCAGAAAAATGAAGTTGAAGGCAGAGGAGAGGACTGTGTGAATTGCTTAGAGATGATTGCTGAATTTCATATTGGGCAAGTGCTTCACAAAAATGCCTGTGCCACAGAGAGACAATAAATTAAAACAGATGCACATAATCAAGACTGGTAAAACATGTAGAAGGACATCTTCTTGCACTGCCTTTTCCTCAAAAAATACAATATTGTTGTGTTCCAATATCCTGTGTCAGGGATTCAGATAAGATCCCTGGCAGTGGCTGACCAGTGAGGAGATATTCTCAGATAATTTTTCTTTCTTTAACATTCTGGTGGTGCCAGAGAAGTATAAAACATCTTGGAACTGAGGATTGGTGTGCCACAATGATGAGTTTGTTGATTCCTTCATAGGAAATGCCTATATTAATAGTCCCATAAATCACAGGTAGAAAAAATTGTCATTTTTAAATATTATTTTAACTGTTAAATATATCTACATTTATATTATTTAATAGAATATAGATTTTATATACTTATAAAATTAATTATTTATATTAATGTAAGTGATATAAAATTAACATTTCAAATTAGTTATGTAAAATAAATTGATATTTTAAATTAATAGTTAATACTTTTATTTATATTACATAAATAATATCGATTTAATAATATATTTTTGTATTATTTTAACTTTTAAAAAATGTTAAATACCACCACATTGCTACCATGTGGCAGAACTTGGGGCCTTACTTGATATTGGCCTTTTGGAAAGAAATCAGCAATCCTTCATAAAAGGTGCTGATAGGCCACACACAATCAGTTCTGATCTTTTTTCAGAAATCTTCAGTCCTGATTCCAGTATGTTCATTGGAAACAACTTTTAAAAGACTGTGACTTTCAATCAACTATAGGCTGTGCAAAAGTCTATTGAAAAAAAAAATCTATTGAAAACAAAACAGATATTGAGTGCAACACAGTAAATGCAAATGTAACAAGATAGGAATACCTGCCACTGCTATTTTAAAGGCACTTAGAATTATCCTATGTGAGCACCAGAGGGAATTAATTTAATGTCTATGCAGAAAGTGGTAAAATAGGAGGAAATTTAATTCTATAAGCACAATTTTCAGACCAAAGCTTATTTTAAAGGACCTAGTTCTGTCTGCTTTTATATCTTCTTTAATGTCCTGGTATTTAGTTTGTATTATGTAAAGGAGACAAAATATGGATACAAACCTGTCTTTGTAGCTAGTATTATTGCACTTGTATTAAAGGTTTTTACTGTTTTGATTTTGGTTTAGAGGGGGAACCGTATATAATTGTCTATTACTTGTTTGGTTAACATTTAGAATATAAGCACAATGCACTAAATTACCTCATAGGCTGCTGAAACTAGAGACAGTTCAGACTACTTTAGCTTCCAGACCACTTCAGTATTACTTTAGCATTATTGTCTGAATCTTCCTCAGCTATGATTTGTGATACTTGAGAATGTTATTCTGATTGACCACAATTCCCTCAAATGTTGCATGTGACTTTTTCTCACTAAAAAAAAAAAAAGGACAACATAGTGGACTGTTTTGTTTTTCAGTCTACATTCATTTTTATTTATTGATTTGATTTCTGCAGCACCAATTTTCTTGTAGTGTATAAGGATATACCAGTGTCTCTCTAAATCCCTTGTGCAGCTTTTATTTACTCAGTTTAGTGCTTATAGTGCTAATAGTTTAGAGAAGCTGCCAGAAGCCAGCCAGAGCAGCAGCAGCATGCCTCTAGCTGTATCTTGCATATTTGTGTATTATTTAGCAAGTGCATTTATTTGGTTTGTTTGATTCACTTATACTGTGTGGTTTCTCCATACTATCTTCATTGTGGACCAAGTGAAAGACCTACAGTGACCCACAGCTTTAAGCATCTGTCAGCATCTAGCCTGGTGAAAGCTTTCAAAGTTTCAGTGCAGACTTCAGTTCATCAGAATCTCCCATTCTTGATGTTACTATTTACATATTTATAGATATAGATACATATTGTAGAATATTTACCTATTCTTCCAAAAAAAACCAAAGGCACTCTGGGGACCAGTGTTATAATTAACATTGTTATAATTGTTATATTATAACATGTTATATAACACGTTATAATTATTATTAACAATGTTAATAATAATTATAATTATTATTAACAATGTTATATAACATTGTTATAATTATATAATTATTATAAGTTTTTCTTCATCGTTTCCAGCCCTTCCATCTCTCAGGCCTCATCCTCTTTGAGGGCCAAGACAAGAGGAACTATGTAGCATGCCTGGAATGTTTCTAAATCCAGGGACTAATAGACCAAAGAAGGAATCAGATCCCAGAGCTTAGGGCCTCACTTGAGGAGTACTCTTTTATTTCTGAACTCCCAAGTAGTTTGGGAAGTGTCAGGTTTGGGCCACATCTATCTAACACATATCTAGTGATAACATACAAGAAATGTAAAGAATAAACATAAATACAAAGAAGGAAATAAGGGATATTTATTTTTCTCAGTACTACTTAGCATTTCAAATTCTGAAGGCCAGAAGATTTTACTGATAGAACCACATCTTCACAGATAATGTATATATAATTGTTTTCTGCTTATTAAATACGCTCTCATTGCTTAGATATTGAAAGAGGAGAATTCTAAATGAAACAGGAGTAAGAATATGAAGGGCCCATCTGGAAAAAACATGATTTTTCTATGATTTGACTGAGATTTTTTCTACCTAGAACACATGATGCAGTGATAAGGGCCAAGTGTTTGCCCTGTACTTTGGTCCAACATTGAAGATCTGTGCAGAGACTGGGGAAGACACAGTCTTCATGGACTTGATTGAAATATCTAATTTCTTACACCTTGCAGCCTTTCCTAAGAGTCATAATCAGAATCTGGAATTTCCATTTTTTTCAGAAACTTTTTCTGAAACAAATAATTACATAATTTCAAGGCACTTACACTGTGCCTAAAGCAGGAATTGAGATGAGTATATTTTGGGACAGTTTTTATTTAGATTCATTTTAAGGAAGCACATGAAATTTTATTTTTTATGTTTTATTAGCTTTATATTCCTTCATATGAAAGACCCCATATAACTACTAACAGAGAGTCAAAGTATTTTTATTGTAAAATCCTTGGTGCAAGCTAAAAGATATCCTTTCCTAGGTCAGATTGCTACCAGATTTTCACCAAAAAAAAGCTGTACACTTGGAAGTCATCTATTTGTGACTATTAGTATAAAATAAATTGGGATAAGCATTATAGAATTAGTCTGTTTGCAGACACTCATATTGTGTAAATTTCTCTTTACAGTTTCTGCTTCCAAAGTGAATTAAAGGAAGGAAAGCTCAGTTTTGTGTTGGATGCTAAGAAATTTAAAACCACCATGGCTCTTCAGTCCTCTGACAAATGTTCAAATAAACTTGTTTTTTATGACAAGCTACCTTTCTAACCCATTTTGCTGCTATGTTGGCAAGTGCTGTGCCAAGTGAGGGGCAGGAACTATGTGCTAGCATTTCCCCATGCATACACCACTGCTTCTCTTTCTTTGAGTCAGAGAGGTTTTGCCAACACGCTTTTCCACTTGCCAAGGCATGGAGAGCAAGTGGTGGGGGGGGAAGAATTGCTGGTGTTGGTAGCAGCTGGCTGTTAAATTTGTTTGGCAGTAGTGTCAAATGACATTATTAGCAACCTAGTCATGGAATTAATCTGTCATACAACAGAAGCATATCAGGTCCTCTGTATCCAGGTCCTTTAGGGGATGAGATAGGATAGGAGTCTCTTAAACTGCAAGAATAATAAGGAGAAATTTTACTGTAAAGCAAGATTTTCAGATGGTGGCCTATGAGACATCTCTAGACTTTAGGGCACATCAGCAAAATCTGACTTCAATGGTTTCCTGTCCTTAGAACAGGTTGTAATGTCACCCAGTGTTTTGCGTGACCCAGACTGAAAAGCTTCTAGAGGCTCCCATTTGAATTGGCTCTGCTAGGCATTGTAGTATCTACACCTGTATTCTCATCTTGTCTGAGCAAATAGGTGATGCTGACAATGATGTTGAGGAGGTCAGAGAAGGCTGCTGAAGTGGGAGTTCACAACACTCCTGTGCAGAATTATAGGCTGAAGTAAGAGTCACTTGTATTTTGGCTTTTGTCTGTATGGATTCCTCTCTCCAGCTGCTGGCTCTGTATCCTTTCAGTGAAGAGTAGGCCTTCCAGAGACAGACAGATTCTGTCCCTCATGCTGTCCCATCCATTCCCATCCTGAGTCACATCCCATTCACACAGACAGCTTTTCCCCTACTTCATGCACTGGACTTTTATTCTGTGCTTCTAATTCAGCTGTGTCTCTAACAAGTATTGGTGTAGGAATTCATCTGGACTACCTGCTACAGTTGAGCCCTAATTCCTCATTACGGCTGCTAGAAAGAAATGATGGTTTAAGGATGAAATTTATTTGACTAAACTAAACCATTCAGTACGGGAAAGAATTAACTGTAACTCTGGAAATACCTTCTTGTTTGTGTAGTGCTAAAGGCATGTCATATGAGTAGATCATCCATAAACAACTTACTATGAATTTACAAGTCAGATAATCCCAAATGTATGTACTGTTCCTCTCCTCCTCCTCCTTCTCAAGATGAAAAGTACCAGTCCTCCCACACAAAATGATGTAACTTCCCCTCATTACTCCAGAAGCACATGTAGGTGCTTCAGGGGGGTACTTCACACTCTTCAATCAGACACCTTAAAAATCTTAAAAATCTAGCATAGCAGTCCTCACAACCAAGAGAATGGCATTCAGTAGACATTTTTCCTCCGATGTAAAATGAATTTGCAGTATATAATTTTCATTACAAGAGCAGACTTGCTTCTCACACAGCATAAACATTTAGCTTCTCTCCTTGTCTCCAGAAATAAACAAAACTTTATGTTTCTATGCTTTGTGTTTCAGTATAGATTTTTATGTTTTCTTTGCCTGCCTCTTTCCAGAGTGATACTCTGCTTATCTCTGTTCATTTTATCATAAAATATTTGGTATTGACTGCACTGCTATGAAAGAAACCTGTAAACCAGAAAGAAACATGCAGGAGAGCCTTTATAAATACTCATGATGCATACTTAGTTAACTTGTTTGTACATAGGGAAAAAAATATCAATAAGGAAAGAAAAATCTATCATTAAACCCCCTCCCCAAACTTAGTTATAATAAAACCAGTTTTATTAATCCCAACATTGTGTGTATAAATATGAGTTATTGCACATCATATAAAGGAGAGTAGTCTGGTCTCTGAAGTGAGTGCCATTCCAAATAACAATAAAAGTTGAGGAAAAATGCACTGTAGCACCCAAAAGTACCTTTGTGTGTAAACTGGCAAAGTTTTTGAGAATCTCTCTAGGATCTTGTACCCTGTACCTTCTCAGCCTCTTGCCTAATACCATGGAAACACATAGGTCCAGAACCTGGCCATGCAAGCTGCTATGCCACACATGAAGGAAGTATTTCTATAAATAATGTTATACTTTTTAAGTATTCCTGTAGGTGCCTAAGTCGTCTTCTTCTGGAAGTGAGCAGCTTGCCTCAGAATATCCTCGAGGTAGCCCAGGGAGATGTTGTTATAAGCTATTCTTGTTCCTTGTGCATAAAATGCTTGCATAAGAAAAGCACCTATTTTCTTTCGGCTTTAGAAGGAATTATTTTCTTTTTCACTTTATTTGTTATTTGCATGGATAAATACTTAAAATGCAGTAGATGTTGCCTTGGAAGGGATATCCTTGGATTTCATGAACAGCTCTCCCTTTTGTTAGTAAACCATGATCAATTTTTGTTTTGTTGTCCAACATGTTGTCCAACATGTCCAAGAATATTTTCTTAATTCATAAGAAAATAAAAAAGAAATTGTTTTCCTTCTATTCTTCTATACCAGAATAAAACCAGCATTGCAGCCATTAAACTTCACTGCAGTCCTTTTTCCTAACATTGAAGTGGAAAGACGGGAAATAAATGTATGACAATACTTTTAAACCTCTTTCTTTATGCATACAAAACCTTTTCTAATTTAGCCATTTTTGGACATGCAAAATGTTTCCTTTAAAAGGATAAATCCCTATTTTCTTTGAACATAAGAAAAAATTTGTAAAAGGACTCCACAATAGTACAAAAATATGAACATATCTATTTATAAGAAGAAATTACCCATCTATAGGTAGATTTAAACTCATGCAATGGTGACTAACTGCATGATTCAGTGCACTTAGAAGTCAGTGGAAGAACTGTTAATTTCTGCCTGGATTAATTGACACTGTGGCCCTCCTTTTGGGGATCTGATCTGGTTTAAACTTTGGTATATTAATGGATATAGATGTCTTCCTGTGTTCACAAGTGTAATATTTCATCATTTTAAAGAAAATAAAGCAAGGGAAATAGACATTCTCTCCTGCATTAAGTGAGGTTCTGTCAATATTTGCTTTGAATGGCTGTTTGCTTAGTGCAGCTAACATGGAGCACAGTCTTCTTTCTCCACAGAATGACATTTCCAAGTGTTGAGTAAATGGCCAAGGAATTACAAAATTAGTTGTTTGAAATTTAACCAAAGGGATGATGCCAATTTCTACAGACTGTGTGTGTCTTACACGTAGTAAGCAGTTTTTATTTCATTGCTGAAGTGTAACAAACCAGCTGCAAACAGATGAGTTGCAGGATTTTTTTCCCCTGTTTTTAAGAGAAATAGTGATTACACTCTTCTTCTATGGCTTTTAAGTCATACTGAACAAGAAGTATAAAAAAAATCTCACTGAGATTGTTTGTACTTTTTATATGGTATTTTCTATGCACAAAAATATAATTGTGAATTCAACAGTGAGTACAGAAGAAAACTGCCTGTTAGAGCTTTTTTTCTTTTTCACTCCCCATATTTATTTTATTGAATACTGCACTTCTGTTTGCAGGATAATGTTTCACAGCTCAGGCTGACCTGTTTCTGTGCCTATAAACAGCTTAGTCTGTTCCCACAATCCTAGTACTTGATCAATTTAATTTTCCAGCTTTTTTGTTTTGGTTTGGTTTCTGGGTTGTTTTTTTTGTTGGGAAATAATTCTAGATGTGTGTTACTGATGTAGGCCACTTGCAAGCAATGAGGTTATTCTTACTGAATGTACTGTACTAAGCAGAAAAATAATTGCTGTGATTTCAGCTAGATGGTCCTAAGGAAGCCCTAATATGGTTGTACCTAACAAACTTAAGAAAAATATTTATATATTAATCTTTATTAATAGCCATGTATCATCAGTTATAAATAAAGCATAATTTTGTGGATAATGGTGTACTTTTTGGAGTAGGCACCATATTTTTTTTCCATATTAACAGGTTATAAGGACGTTATGAGAACAAAATCACATATCACAGACTTTTAATTATTGGTCATACATTGTGCTTCAGTCAATAAATCAGCTTATAAAATAGCTGCAACAGGAATCAAAATGAATATAACTTAACTGGTGACTGCTATTGCTGTTATCACTGAGCTGTATAATGAGAATACCTGCAAATGTGGAAAGTAAAAGCTAAGTTCATGTGGATTTTTTTTATGATTAGTTGCTGTCAAATGTGGCTTGGTGCTTCCTGTGCTCTTCTTCAGGTACCTTTTCACTCTGAAATTTGTGGGAAACCACCCCCCATCATATCTTTCAATACCTCTTAGCTCTAAGTAAAATTTCATGTTCAACATCTACCCTCCTTTTCTCATAGCCATGCTGATATATCTGTCTCTGTGGGGGATGTCATAATGAAATAATGGGTGATCCATGACTGCAAAAACTCGAGTTAACTTAGAGGCAGGGAATAACCTTTTATGGATGAGCCTCAAAGTCCTGAGCCTCAGTGTACTGCAACTGCATATAGGGTGGATGAAATCTTGGCTTCACTAAATGCAAGTGGCAAAGATCCCACTGCCTCCTTCAGAAGAGCCAAGGTCTCACTAATTGAATATTTGATGTAGTAACACCTCTCAAAGATGGTGTGGAGAGGCACTGGCAGAGCAGTGGTGATCCTGCTGCAAGCCCTCTCCTCCCAGCTGATGAATTGGAAGCAGCATCTCCCGTCAGGCTCTGATAACAGCCACCGATTGAAGAGTTTCAGGGTACAAGAAACAGCAGCAGTGAGAAACAGATGAAGTGAGTCTAAAAGTGATAGAATTAGTTTCAAGATACAGGCTGATTGAAACTACTATACAGCCAGCATATTTTGATTAGATTTGATTCTGAACAAAAATATGTGTGGAAGAGCATTAGTAAGGAGAGAGGTGAGAATTGGTGATCTTAGAGGTTTTTTCCAACTTAAGCGATTCTACAAAGGGAATACAGCAGACACAGCTGTGAAGAAACACGAGAATAAGAACACTGCACTTTAGATTTGTATTCATATGGAGTTGTGCTTAGTCTTTGTACTTCCTCATTCTTACTCTCATTAGTGTGGTCTTACAATAATCTGTATTCATCTCAATTTTAAATGGAGAGATTGAAAAAAATGAATGGTGAAGATAAGACGTACATGTTCAAATTGGCCTTGAAATGTGACTTCCTCAGAGGGAATCCTTACTTCTTACTGCCTCTGTGCTTCCCTGCACCCCTCTAATGCCTGTGAGGCCACATAGGAGGGTGTCTCAAGGAGCTATTCCAGAAGATATGTAAACCCCCAAAAACAAGTATTTCTGCCAACTTAACCTCTGGCTCTCTGAGGTCAGACCTATCCCAAGAAAAGCAAGTGGAAGAATCAGGTGGCAGCAGGGCAGCTCTTATACCAGTAGTTTGCTGGCCAATCATTTTTGATTTGATTACATAAGATGAAACCTCACTCTTAGCTGTTCAGAACTTGGCTTGAGATATTCATGACTTCATCCAGAGAATATCCTATCTGATTACAGGGAAAACTGCAGGTGTCCAGAACTTTTGAAAAGAGACTCAGTGTCTAAAGCGAAGCATCTGGAATTAGAAGCTGCTCTTGAGTATTTGAATGTTTGTGATTCACTCAGAAACAAGCCAGTGGCACAGTCTGAAATAGATCTGCTGCCTCCTGCCTCTCAGCCACTTTCCCTGTGCAGTAGTGCTCATGCCAGACCCTGCCATCTCCCACATACCTTGTGACTCATTCTGTCCCTAAAACTACTTGCACCTGGTTTTTTTGTTAACCGTGTAATGGTTTAAAATATGGACTTCAGAAGAGTTTATGAAACCACAATAATTTTCTTATCATGAATCTCCAAGCTTTATTCAAGTCATATTCATTCAAGTTTACATACTTCGTATGCTCCCCAGTACCTGCAGCCTTCCAGGATAGCTTCCCCTTGACTTGGGTTAGCAGCAGCTACACTCAGATGAACACATATTGAGGGGTGGGGGGGTGGGGGCATGTAACTTTCATGTTTCTTACCTCTTTTTCCTACTTGGTAGGAGTATTCTCAGAGTGTTCCTTACTACAATTAAATCCATCTTTTAAATTTCATCCTTCCATGAAGCTCTCATATTGTGCTCCTCACCAAAGATGCTCTCAGTTTTTTAATTTCTGTTCTGTGCTGCTAAATCAGGGCAAATATCTTTAGAGATGGCACAGTGCCTATATGCTTCTCTAGAATAAACAACAAAGGCATCTGCAGCCCTTATTTTTATTGCTGCCATGACTCTTCTTTAACTCTCACTCCCTTTGACAACATAATCGATTCCTTGTGTATGGATTTTGTATATCTTCTGACATTAAATTAGGCAGAGCTGTGTTTGTGAATGTGACACACCTATCCCAGAAACTGGAAGGAGAAGTGAGCTAGCCAGCTAGCTAGAAATTCCCTGGTACAGTAGGCATTTAGGATGCTTTGGTGATAAAGGCATAATATTTACAAATAAATATAGTGAGAATATTGCAAGTATTGTGAGCCTTCAAATTAACACAGTGTGCATTCTGGTTTCATTCCTTCTTCTCCAAATGTGTTTGGAGTTTGCATCTGGAGCTGAAGCACAAGGTAGAGTCTACTTCTTTTCCCAGGAGAAGACCTGTGACCCACTGCAGAACCATGCCCTTGACTTGCTACACTGCTGTGCAGTAAAACTTGCTTTTTGCTTCATAACAGCTGTCCTGGGCATTTATACTGCCTTCTGTGAAGGAAGATTTGTGGACTCGCTGTGGCTAAAGAAGTACCTGAGCTCTTTTTTTTTCCATTTCGGGTAAGTGCTCCAGGCCTGATGAGTTCAAACTTACTCCATGGTTTCTAGGTCTCATGGTGACACTGTAGGCTGTTCTGATGGGATTTAGGTAGTGCTTATGGGATTCTAGAGCCTGTAGGCTGTGAGAGTAACATAAAATTAATACTGTGTGGATGAAGGGTGGCATCACAGGAAGGGTCTTTAAACACCTCAGTCGTTCCTATATCTCATTCTGATTGCTCAAATTCAGCTAACTAAGGCTGCAAGAGATAGCAAGCAGAAAAGATGAGAGCAGAATTCAGGGTATTTTCTAGATCAAACTCTTCTATTTGAAACTGTGCTTCATCAGGTCTTGTGTATGTAGATCTCAGTGTTTAAATTTTCCTAGATATTTCAATAGCCTGTTTGGCAATATATGGATTTAATGCATTATATCAGTCTCTAATTATTTCTTTCAAGACATTTACGGTTTCTGATTTTGGTTCCCAAGGACATCAAAGAAAAATAAAAGCATCAGTAGGTCCAGGCAGTCCACTGAGCTGGTCGAGTGAGGGAGACGCTGGGTATCAACCAAACAGAACACAACTTATCCCTAGCATTTCAACATTTCACAATTTAAAAGGGAGAGGAAAGAAGTTTTAAGAAGGAAGTATTTGCCTTTCCTGAAAAATTTTAGTTGCAAAGTATGGCATGTTATTTCATTAAAAATAAACGATTCATTGTCAAGTGAAGTACATGCATAACCAGCCTCAGATGGAAAGTTTCTGCAGTGACATTTCACATACTAGAGTGTCGTACTTTTACTAAAATGCTAAGATGTTTTTGTTTGGTGATCTAAAAATAACATTGGGGAAAAGGATTGGGTTTTAAATGAGGCTTCAAAGTATGCACATATGTATGACTAAGTTATACTTTGTAGGACAACAATTTTTTAAGGTGAAGTCTAATTTAGTGCTTTTCTACCTGCAACCAGTAAATTCAGATCTTTCCTGTCAACCATAAGTGATGGGGGATTTCATTCTGTTCACGATTTTGTGGGCCACAGTTAGTGTACTCACATCTCTGCAGGGCCTTGAATCTTACCACCAAAGAAATAGTTCCTTTCTGTAAAAATGCCTGACCTAAAGCCTGAAGGTTCGTATGGAAATGCAGATGAAATCTTTGCTGAGCACATCTGGACTGAAAGCTCATCTTTTTTTCTGAGTTATTGTAATCACCTAATTTTCTACTGGATTTGTGGGTTTCTAAAATTTTTTTTTGAAAATAAACACCACTCTGTAATGGAGAGCGAAGAATAACAAGTGCAGTTTTGGGTTCCTAAACAATTGCACTAGTCCTGGTAATGGCAAACACATTAATGACCAAGGAGGGCCAAGAGAGGAGAACTACCATGTTCTTTCCCTTGCACTTCTTGGGTTACTAGCTGTGTGTCCATTTCACTAAGAAAAATGCATTCTGTATTTTACAGGTTTAAAATTAATCATTATAATGTGGGATTTTACTGGTCTTGGGGCAAAGATAAATGATATGCTCCTCTATGAGCAAAAACATTTAGTTGTTAACAAGTTGTAAAGAATGTGCTTGTAGTTTACAGTGAGATATTGGACGTCTGCCATGAAGTGTTTAAGAATGACTGAGCAAAATCCTGGCAATTCAAGCCAGTGTAGCTTTGCCACTTTACTGCAGCAGGTTGGGTTTTCATGCACTGGGAAGGGCTGCTGGAAAGAATTGTGAGCAAAATTTTCAGCCTGGTTTTCTCCATTCAGTATCTTAACCTGAAAGGCTTAGTAGTGACTTTGTGATTCATGTTTACAAACCTTGTGAACACTGTAAAATGGAGGTATTTAAACCCTAATGAAAAATCTTCATTAAAAATGTAGGAAGGTAAGAAAATATTATTGCTCATGATCTTCTCTCTGGGGGACAAGACTGCCCACCACCCTGCATTCCACTCCAGTTACTTATTTTGGAGAATCTAATGCTTTTGAATTTTCCCTCCTGTGTGGAAAGTACTTAACAAAAAAATCCAAAAAAATGAAACAAAATGAAACAAAAATCCCAAGCAACACAAAGAAAGGCCACAAAAGAACCCCTCTTCAGTAGAAAATTTCTAAGATATTTCATGTTTTCAGTAGCCAGCCAGATGTGTCCAACTGGTGTGCTATGGAGCGTGTAGGACACAGCAGAACTGACTATTTTGCTTTGACTTCCTTAGTTTTTAGCTGTCAGAATTATTCTCTATTTTCACTTCAGTCCTAGTGATTTTGTATTTTTGAATCCCTTTGTACATTTAAATCCATTTGGATCAGAACCTTCTCTTTGGCACCAGTTTTCTCTAACAATAGAAAACAGGCTGTAAAATTCTCTCCTCTACCCAGCCTCTGCCCATGAAATGAAAGAGTGCACTTGTACTTCTGTGCCAGAAGCTGATGCCACTTCTTGGCCAGCTATACTGGGCTGAGAATGACTGGATTTGAGACAGCCAGTCTTCTCATCTTCACATACAGCTAATGGCAGAACCTTGTGCTTTGAAAATGCTTTTAAATCTGAGAAGCACATTCTGAAAACTACATACTTGAAGGGGAGTTGTCTAGTCTTTCCCCTCTGAGTCATAAAATCTGGGACAGTGCTGGTAGAAGAGTGCACCCCTAAGGAAAACTGTATTTCTTTAATCTCAGGGCAGGCAGTAGCTAGAGATGATGCAGTACTTTCCTACTGGGGCTGATCCTGGATGTTCTTCATAGCTCAATATGTCCCTGTGAACTGAGGGGATCAGGGTGTATCTCAACAATGTGCCTAAATACCTGATGGGAGGGAATGAAGAAGGAGATTATTCTTGGGTGCTCAGTGAGGGCACAGGAGGCAATGGGCACAAACTGAAACACGTGAAAATTTATCTGAACACAAGAAAAACTTCTTTTACTGTCAAACGCTGAAACAGATTTCCCAGAAGTGTTGTGAAGTTTCCATCTGTGGAGGTTCTCAAAACCCAGCTGGACATGGTCCTGGGCAAGCTGCTGCAGCTGACCCTAACCTGGATCTTCTTTCACTTTGCAAGTGGCTGTTAGTGGAAAAAAATTAATTTATACTTAATTATAAGAGAGACAGGTATGTATTACTGAAATTTTCATGTTAGAAGCAAGAAACATTCCATACAAGCTGACACTATGTAATTTGGAAAGAGACTTAAGGACAAAACTATAAGATTGTATTTTTTTCCTAATTGTTCCCGTATCCCTAGTGGTTTTAGATATTTGTGGAGTCTAGATAGAAATGTTAGCCTTTAACACTCATGTTGACTTTTACTCCATCTGTCATATATCTAATAGATAAAATTTATTTAAAGGGGCATTCCATTATTTCAGTGAAAAATCCCATTCTGTCTGAATAATATGAATAGTCAATGTGAAAAACAAATGCAAGTTAATTTCAATTTTTCTAGTCTTATTGTCAGCAACGAATTAAAAAATAAATACGCTAATAGTAAGAATCACTTTATAAGAATAATAAGAGCAATAATAGACCTAGGACTGACAAATGCCAAGTGCTACTTTATCATTCTTGTCAAAGATCTGCTTGCTACATTTACTTTATAAAATTCAAATTTATTTAGCTAATTGGACAATATGTAGCTCAGATTCTGGGCTATTACCCAGAATTACTACCTTGTCCCTTTACAATACCAGCAGCCAGTATAACAGCAATTCTGGAATATTGCCAGGACAGAGCCACTGTGGGCTAAGCAAAACATTTTCTGCTTCAGGAAGCAGTGGATATTCAAGTGGAGAAGTCAAAGCAGTCTCAGGATAATAGGCCATGAGCAGTCTGTGGGCAGTTGTGCAAGGTGATCCCTTGCTGATCCCTCATATAAGCTACCAAGCTACAAAGCTGTGGGAAGAATCTCAGCAGTATCACCTATATATCTGCCTCAACTCACATGGTGTGACAACGTGTGTATTGGCCTTTCTTCAGGATGAGATGAACTCCTGTTGTAACTCCTCCATGTTATAACTGGCTTTCCAGGCATTGCAGCTCTCTCCTCACATTCAATGGACATGCAATATTATTAATTGATAGTGTAATACATCATTTGTCAGTTATTACAGTTCTTGGATGCAATGGAAAGAGTGTCTCCATGGGACCAATCCAGTGTGTCCTGTAAGTGGATCACAGACAGAGGCAACACTTGCCTCTTCAATTCCCTTCCTCGAGAAACTTCAGAGAGGAATCAAGGCACCCCCCCCAGTTCCTTCCCTACAAAGTAGAGAAGCCCAAAGCCCTCAGCAGTTCCTCACAGGACATGCCTTCCAGTCCTCCCATCAGCTTTGTTGCCCTCCTCTGAATGCACTCAAGGACTTCACAACCTTCTTGAATTGTGGAGCACAGAAATGCACTGAGCACTCCAGGTGAGCCTGCACAGCCCTGACTACAGGGGATAATCCCCTCCCTTGTGGCTGGCAGTGCCATGCTCGAGGCTCCTGGGATGCCATTTGCCCTCCAGGCTGCCAGGGCACACTGTGGCCTCACCCTGAGCTGCTGTCAACCAGCATCCTCAGATCCCTTCCTGCAGGGCTGCCCAACAGCCACTCCTTTCCTGCTCTTTTTCTTGTTATTAAATGTCATGCCACTGAGGATTGACCAATGTTCTAAGCTAGCTTGATCCCTCTGCAAGGCCTCTGGTCCCTCCAGTTGACACTGGAGGGACCAGAGCACACAGTACCATCCAGTTTGTAGTCATCAGCCACCTTGCTCATGGTGCATTCCAGCCCTTCATCCAGATCACTGATAAACACGTGGAACAGAGCTGGCCCTAGAGCTGCACCCTGAGGAACACTGCTGGTGGCTGGTCACCAGCCAGATGCAGCCCCAGTCACTGCACCCACTGAGCTCTGCCCTTCAGCCAGGTCTTCACCCAGCACATTGTGAACCTGCTCATCCCACAGCTGCACAGATGTCCAGAAGGATGCTGTGAGGGACATTATTGGAAGCCTTAATCCAAGTTTAAACCATTAAAAATCCTTGATCCTTCCTAAATCCAGGAAAATTACACCCACTTCTTTCCTTCACCCACTAGGCAGGTGACCTTGTTATAGAAGGATATCAGATCAGTTAAATAAGACTTTCCTTTTGTGAAACTTTGTTGACTCCTCCTGAGACTCCATTATTCTTCAACTGTCTTTAAGTCTTTCAATCACAGCCCATGTAATGTTCTCCATAATGTTTCCAGATGCTGACCTTAGACTAACAAAATTGTAGTTTCCTGGGTCTTCCCTAGCATTGTTCTTATGAAATGGAACAACATTGGATAGCCTCCAGTCAGCTGGAACCTCCAAAGTCTCCGAAGGTCTTCAGCAGATGATCAAGAGTTCTGACATATCATCCTATATCTCCACCAGTACTGTGGGGCCAGTGCCCTCAGGTGCCATGGACTGTGAACATGCAGCTGGTCCAGCTGGTCATTTACAGTATCAATCTCCAGAAATAGAAAACCACTGTCCCCACACTCTTGGTCCTCTGACTCAGGACACCATGTCACCCAATTAGTATTATTAAGGACTGAGGCAAAAAATGAGCTGAATATATCTGCTGGTTTTTTCATCCTGTTAGTCAGATGACCACCTTCAAAAAAAGTATCAGTCCAATGTTTTCTTTAGACCTGCTTTTGCTGTTAACATAAATAAAAGAACCCTTTTTGTTGCCTGACATAAAAAGGCCAATTTCAGCTCTGAGCTTTTATGTCTTCTGCCTGTGCATACAGAGGCCTGTAAACCTTCCTGTGAGGCTTGACCTTGCTTCCCGAGATAATAGAGTCTCCTTTCTCTCTTAAGTGCCAGGAGAACTTCCCTAGCCAACCAAGCTGGTCTTCTGCCACACTTGCTTGAGTTATCACACAGTGAATTTCTCGCTCCTGTGTCTAAAAGGTGCTTCTTGAAAGACTGAGCAGCACTGATGAATTCCTAAGCCCTCAAGAGCAGGTTTGCAGGGTACTCTGCTAAATAGCTCCCTGAACAGCTTGAAATCTGCTTTCCTAAATTCCAGGGTAGCAGCTGTGCTGTCATTTTTTGTCTACTCTGAAAATTTTAAATCTCAGTCATTTAATGATCACTGTGGCCAAAGAGCCTGCTACCACCACATCTCCCATGACTCCTTCTCTGTTCACAAATACCAAAATACCAGAATAATTGAAGTAGGTGCATGTTGAAATATGTAGGAACAAAGTAGTGTCCTGGTAGATTAACAAAACGTCCTGAGTAAGGTGGGATGATTTTAGTATTTGTTCTCTTTCCAAAGTGATTACATAATTTCATGGTATTCTGCTGTACAGACAGTTTAACCAAGAATAATGGCAGCAAATAAAATGGAAAAGGTGTATGTGATGAAGGGAAGAGCAAGAAACATCTTGATCTAAGAACATCTTCCTGTGTTTTATGGATGAATATCACACACATCTACAAAATACAGACAAACCTTAGAAAAACCATAACAAGGAGAGAGGATGAGTGTGAGTGCAGAAGAACATGGTGGCAGTAGGAGCACAGGCTGTGAACACAGGCTGTGAAAACAGCTGCTGCTTTGCTTTGAAAAGAAGATCAACTGGATCTTCTTTGAAAGGTCACAGCCTACCTCCTGTGCTCTCTGCTTTCTGCAGTAAGGCTCATATTCAGGTTCACCAGAAAGACCACTTGTGTATTTGCACCAGTGGAACTCTTTCACCTGAGCTGGCATGAAAAAGACCCCTGACATGGGCTCAGGTTAGTGACTGAGCCCCCTCAAGCCCATATCAAGTCATAGTGTAGAGATTTGCTCTGGATTTAGGCAATAATTCTGCTTTTGACTGTTGTGGATGTCTTGAACAAGCTGAGGCTAAACATTTCATATTTTTGTGGCTTCCTCTCCCATTCTGTTGAAGCAGGGTGGAATAGAACACAAAGGCTAGCTCCAGTGATAAAAAAAATACTAGCTTAAGTCTGAAGTCCTGAAATTATTATTATTATTTAAGGTTTTATTATTCATTTTACTCCTACTTAGCAAAATCATTGAATTCTGTCATGAATACTGACCATGAATTGAGTGCATAGACATTTCATACAGCTATATCTTCATAAATACCTAAAAGTTGAATTTTGCAATCACATTAAAAGAAAATTTGAGACTTTTTTAATTAATGTTTCTTAGGAACACTCATAGTAAACAATTCCAAAATATGTCCCTGTCTACACTGAGTTTGTTCATAAGAAGAGTGTATATTTTCAATGTGCACACATTTTCAATGTTCAATTCCTAGTTCTAGTCATTGCATTTGAAAAAGGTTATTTTCTGTTTTAGTGCAATGTGTTCTTTTCTTTCCTTTAAATTAAACTTTTACCAACTTTGCAATTTCATATTAGTAAACAGTACACAAAAAAATCACAAAAAGTGACTGTAGATAGGCTTCTGATGTATATAAACAGCAACGGGATGTGTAGCATATATGACACCAGAAACCATATCTAGTCCTCTAGGTTGTTTATTGTTATTTTGGGGGGTTTTCTTGGTTGGTTGGCTTGCTGTCTGATTGGTTGGTTTGTTGTTGTTGTCATTAAAGAAAACAATGCCTTTGTTTTGAAGCTCTACAGCAAATCTGTCATTGACTACTTTTTCCCACGTGCTTCTTTGAAGTGCATATATATATATATATAAAATATACGTATATGGTAGGCTAGAAGTGACTCCCAAACATGTCACCTGCTTCAAAGTTATTTTTGCCTTGAAATAGAATGGATAGTGAGGAATTCCCCTGAAGCATTCCAAAAGTAAATCTGATTTTTCAGCTTGAGAGAAACAGTTGCTAATTCTAAGGTACCATTTTCATTTTTCTATATCAGGAATGCACATTTTCCCCAACCATAACATTTTTTCATAATAGAAATGAGCCATTCCCCAAGGGTGTGGTTATCAAAAGATAATCTCACCCAATCTGATTAGAAGCATAAGGCTCATGCCTGAAAATGCTCCAGGGTATGATTATCTTATGATAACCATACCCTGTATCATGTCTTATTGATTAAATGATAAAGCTTCAGCACTATTATTTGTGTGAGGAATTAAGATATCAGCAAGAGGTCTGATTCTGGAATGGGAAAGATTCTTTGAAGCTCTCCAAATAACCTCTCATTCTGATTTATAGCATCACTGAAATGATGAGGCCACCAGATGCCAGTTTTTCCTTATTTGTGATTCTATCAACAGAAAGTTTAAACTCAACCATACCCAGATACATACTTATGTAAAGACACCATTGCACTCAGCTGCTTGATTTGCATTTATATTGCAGGTTTAGGCTACACAGCAGAACAGAATTCCTCTCTCTGGAGAGGATTCTGTAGTCCAGACGCTGACTGTGCTCTTCATTCAGGGTGACTCTGACTTTTGTGAACAATTACATTGTAGAAGGATCTCTGTTCTCGCAGGGAATTGCTCCCTCCTTGCCCACACACATCATAAGAAAAGGGACAATAAAGCCAGCCCTTGGGCTCCTGATTCTTCCAGTCCAAGTCATCCAGTGCCACAAGCTTAGTAGAGGTGTTTATCCCTTAAATCTCCTTGACAATTACAAAGAGACCTTAAACAGGTTCTGGGGCTTTAACTGAATAGCCATCTCCACCCTCTTCATACTGCAGTTGGTTCTGTACAAAAAAACTGCTAAATGTTGTGGGACTTGCTTGAACAGGCAATCTGAAGGCTAATGTTGCAGCCAGCACATGCTGGACTCCTCTGCATAAGTAAAAAGCTGGAATTATTTCACTGACTTCAGCAGAGCAAACCTAGGTTAGTAGACACATCTAAGAAGAAAATATGGCTGGTGTATGGAACAAGAACCTCACTGGAAATTCTTACAATGCAACTTCTACATACTGAGATCAGAGAAGGCAATATGCCCCTTCTGCTAAGAGTTAGATGAGATTTTGGAAACAGGAGGGAATATTTACATCTGCATGCAATATTATTCTTAGATGGAAATTTAAAACAATTAAACATTTGATCACACCTCTCATATAGGGGTGTGCAGCTTAAACCTAACAAAGTGATCTATATGACAGTGCAATCCACAGTAATCCACTATAATGAATTCTTTGGCAAATCTGCTGCGTCTGTTGTATTGTCATCCACTCTGTTAATGGACAATGTTAATTTCTGTAACCAGCTAGAGAAGTGTCATCCCACCCTTTCATACTGCATGGCAAAAATGGCTTGCAGTTCCTACTTGCCAACACTGCTCCCTTTTGGCTAGTCACAGATGGAATGTGGGTATAGATCAGGCTCTGAAAAATTCTGGCATTTCCACTATCATGAGTCAACAGTGCCCTGACAGCCAGGAGGGCCACCTGTGTCCTGGGAACATCAGGGACAGCATCGCCAGCCGGGCAAGGGAGAGGATTGTCCCGCTCTGCTCTGCTCTGGGGCAGCCTCACCTCGAGTGCTGGGGGCAGTTCTGGGTGCTGCACTGTTATAAGGACATGAAGATATTCGAGAGCATCTAAAGGAGGGCCATGGAGATGGCAAAAGATCTGGAGGGGAAGCTGTGTGAGGAGTGGCTGAGATCACTTGGTTGGCTCAGCCTGGAGGAGACTGAGAGGAGACCTCACAGCAGTTACAACTTCCTCATGAGGCAAAGCAGAAGGAAAGAACAGACACTGATGTCTTCACTCTTGTGACCAGAGACAGTACTTGAGGGAAGGTTTAGGCTGGAAATGGTCACAGCACCAAGCTGACCAGAGTTCAAGAAGTGTTTGGACAGTACTCTTGGGCACATAATATTATTTTTGGGCTGCTTCTGTGCAGGGCCAGAAGTTGGACTTGATGATCGTTATGCATCCCTTCCAACTCACCTTGTACTTTGAGTCTGTGATTCTATTATTATTACATTATCTGTGAGTCTATTATATTCAATTACCTATAGAATCCTGAAGTAGATTCACATGAAATAGGTTCAGCAGCCAAAGAAGTTGTTTTCCTTCAGCGCTTTCACAGACGTTTCCACCATTGTGACAATGTAGCCAAGTTTTAATTGTGAGCTGCTAAAATCTCTGAAAGCTTCAAGGTGTTAAGACTGTAACCTGTCTCAATTCAAGATTTCTTTCAGACTGAGTGATGTTACATCCTAAGGCATGTACCTATAAGAGGAAGGATAAACTACTTTTCAGAGTGCCTGTTTCTCATTATTGATAACAGGGAAAGAATCAAGATAGCTAGGTTGGATGGGAGGTCTAGTTTTTACAGAGCCAGGGGAGACAAAGGGATTTCTGCCTGTATTATAGCAGAGTTTCAGCTGAAACTTGGGTTATTAGTATACAGCCTCTGCTTTTGCCATCCTTTCCTGATCTGCATAGCAAGTATTTCTCTGCCAGGCTGCACACCATAGAGCTCTGTGCAGCAGATCTTCCCATCTTCTGCACTGAAGATTTAGTCCCAGATGCCAACCTTGCTCTCAAGTCTTATTTTTCTCTGTACAAAGGTTCTCCTGAAAAGAAATGTACCATTCCTACTAGAGACAAATTGCTAAGGAACTCTCTTCCTCCAGTGGTACTTTTCTGATTAATTGTTGATTTGTAGGAATGGAGTTCCTCCTGAGTCCTGATACATATTTTTCTTGTCTTGAATTGGTTACAGTCCAGATGGCAGAAAAAGAGGAGGCAGGGCAGATGTAAAATCTAGAAAGCAAAAAGTGTGCATTAAGTGGTCTTTTTTAAAATGTCAAGATATTTGATCATTGTCTTTCTACTGCCTATGACAATTACAGCTTTGTTTTTCTATGATGTCTCTGAAGTACTTTTGCAAAAGTGTTTCTGTTTTTTTATGTCCTTTTATAGTGAAATACATCATGTTCTCTACTTATGTACAACAGCCTCAATCTAGTTCCAAGGCAGAAAAAAAACCCCACATAGCCACCCTGAACATCAAAAATAGAGTAAGTATCTTTCCTTTCCCTGAAACATCTTTGAATGGACAGCACACCTTCACAGCAGGGAAAATGGTGGACTACTAAAACACAGGACTCCCATGATCCCCATTGTACAACACACTTTCTACTCATCTTCAGCAAGACCCCACTGCCTGAAATATAGGATGCACTTAGCAGCTCTGCTCCCTTCAATTAAGATGGACAAGAAACCTGCACTTGAAGAAGAGCTTTTGAATAGCGTCAGAGCCCCTTTGAAATTAAAGAACAGATCATCTGTTTTCTATAGAATTACTTTATATGCAGAAAAGATTTAGTGGAATATAAAATCTCTACTTCTTCAAAACCTGAGACATATGATTATGAATGAAAAAAAGTCTTGTGATGCTCCCTATCAATTTCAAGCATATATTCAAAGACTGGACTGTTTTCCATACTACTCACAGATATACAATCCAACAGTAGATGCTGTGAGAATATCTATTTGCCTTCCTTTCTTTCTGTATGACTTCTCTCCCTCTGCCAGTGTTACTTAGCTTTTCTGGCCCACACTGTTTGTTCCTGTGCTGAATCAGCCACAATAAGACCCTCAAAGGAGTGAGCAGCAAGGAGTTAAGAGTCCTGCACAGCTTGCAGAGTTTTTCTGGGACTACATGAGATTACTGATCTTCCAGTCTCCAGGTCATCAGCAACAAAACTGTTATTTCAACAAGACACAGATAATACATCTGCACCATGGTGATGGCCTAGAACAAGATATGCTACATTATCATGTGTCTAAATATTTGTGTGAATGTGTATACAAAGTGATGCCCTGGAACAAGATATTCTACATTATTATGAGTCTAAATGTTTGTGTGTGTGTGTGTGTGTGTGTGTGTGTGTACACAGTGATGGCTTAGAACAAGACATACTATATTATTGTGAGCCTAAATGTGTGTGTGTGTGTGTGTGTAACCTTCAGAAACTGGCAGTACCTCAGCTTAAACCTCACATTTCCCTGACTTCTTGACCCATTTCCCTAAAACACAACAATATTTTAAGCATTTTGGAAAGCCAGAGCACATCAACCGGCTTTCATTTATGCATAATATTTTAAATTAAGAATTTAATTAAATATTTATATAGAATAAAGATAAATTTCTATATCTGGAAAATACTATCCAATAATTCCTATGTAGTTTGTTGCCCATTTAAATGTAAGACCATGCAGGTAACTCATGAGGGAGGATTTGCTGCTTGTTTGCTAATTAGTTTAATTTTTTTTTGTAGTCACAATCCTAGGCAATGTATTTAGTTTGGTACATGGCAGCAGTTCCAGAGACACTGCTGTAATGAAGGGTTAAATATCAGGATCTTCACTATTCATAGATGATGTCTTACTCCACAGATAATTTCACTGATTCAATAGAAATAGTTTTGTCCACTAGAAGTTAGCATTTTTTTAAAAAATGTGTGTGTTACTTTCATCCCCGCAACAGGAAATACAACTACTTTAGACAACACATAAAAAGGCGTCCCATGGAGCTGAACATAATGCCTAAATGAAGTAATGCAAGAAAAATGACACTTAAAATGCTCCAAAGGGCTATTTTTAGCAGAGGATTTTGAAAGTTATTAATTCTTTGTAAGGACCACAAAAGTGTTGTTTCTACTGGAAAAAAAAAAACTACTGCAAGAGAGACTGAAATTCTTTTGGAGATAACAAAGAACAAAAGAAAGACTTTGCATCAGGATTCATGTCATCTTTAGCAGCTAAATTGTGCTCTCAGCTCAGTGGGCAGGATTGCCACTGAAAGCATTGTGGGAGCATGTTAGACGATGCCCAAAGGGAGAATTTGGCCCAAATGGATGACCAATTCCAGGGCCAGCAGCCAGTGAATTAATTGTTCTTTCATTGAAACCCTCCAGAAAGTGAAAAGACTCATCCCTAAATCTGTGTTCTGTGACAAAAGCGGGAGCAAGAGGGATTTAAGCCGTGTCAGTCCTCTGCCCTGGCTGACAGTGCAGCCCAGAAAACTCCAGTGCAGCACAAATGAGGAAGGACTACACAGCAGCTGAGTAGTTACACTTCAGAAGAAGTGGAACACAGCTGAATGCCATATTTGGAGTGCAGAACAGTTTTACTACTGCTCAGAAAATAAGCAATATTCTTTATTGAAATCTTCTGTTTTCTGGCCTAGGACCAAACAAAAGGCAATTCAGTCCCTAGATTCCTAAGCCAGAAATGGGCCTTTGTGTATGATGTGTATCAGTCTGGAAGGTTTATTCTGTGCAAACCAAAGAACAACAGGATAGAGCAGAGTTTGTTGATTCCTTAGTAAGTTAGTACATGTGCCCTGATGATGTTTTTATCTTGCAGTCTTTGGTCTAACAGCTCTTTGGTCAATGACTTCAGATAATCATATTTTTCTAAATCTTTAACAGAATTTTTTAACAGCTGGGCTAGTTCTGAACATTTCAGCACTGCAGTGTGGAATGAAAGATATGAATGCTCTAAGAAAGTATTTTTTTTTTTAATTATTAGAATACATGTTTCATTTCACTGTAAAAACAAAAGACAGAGGGGATTAACAATGTAGATTTCCCTCAGCGGCAGAAGTTAAGAACCCTCATATTCTGTCCTTGAATGGTGGCCCTGGGTCATGCTGTTGTGGAGGCTGTGGAAGATCAAGCACCACCTTTATGTGGTGGTAGGATGAAGGATGAAACTCTCATCAGGCATAGTCAGTGTCAGCAGTCACTCAGAGGTCACCAAAGCCTGTACCAAACTATTCGGGTGACTTAAAAGTTATGTTTTCAGCACAGCCTTGCCTTTTCCTGGCTTTTGCCTTGACGTGAGCAACATGGGCCCCTGTGAGATGTAAATCTTAGCATGTAAATAATTAAATCAATCCAGCACAGATAAATGTTACTGCTAAGAAATACACACCTAAAGATAGAGCAAAGGGAATGAGTAGATGTACAAATATTTGTTTATCGTTCACTGCCTTTTTGTTTGCTTCTAACAAATATTCACATGCTCTCTGTTTACTGCAAAGATTTCATACTAAGCAAGACACGAAGCAAATAAGCCCTTGCACTGAGTCTGTAAAAAAAGCCAATGAGCCCTTTATGAGCCACTAGCATCTTCCTCCCACTCCTCCAGTGTGAGCCACCATGGAGAAGGCCAGGAAGCACAGGAGGTGAACAGGTAGGGCTAATGAGGGGTGATGAGCTAAACTTTCTTCCCAACATGCAAGTATAGGACAATGAAAAACAGCCAGGATATTTCCTGTGCCTTTCCTCTACAAAAGTAAGCCTCCCTGTCTGGCAGTGGTCTCCTGATCAAAGGAGCCCTCCAGGGTCTTTTGCATCCAGTAGTTTGGCTGGTTTGAATTCTGTGTGCCTTTGGCCCTTAATCTTAGTATATTATATGCCCTATGTATATTGTTCTAAAACTGGAGTATTTTTTATTTCTTTAGGAAGAGCTGCAAGCTTACTGCAGATTGAAAACTGACAACCTAGAAAGAGATATGCTATTGCCAGCTAAAACATATGTGAACAGCCTCTCTGTTTCTCTTTCTATGAGGCCTTTCAGCACCTTTGGTCTGTAGCCAAAGACACTTGGACATTATACTGCTGAAAGTCATAGCTCCTGAGCTGTAGACACCCAGTGGTATTTCTAACATCCAAATCTGATCCATGGGCATGCTGGAAATCTGGCATCTTGGAGTGGGATTTGTGGAAGGCAGCTGAGTGAGGAGCTGCCAAAGCTGAGCAATAGTGCTGCCAAAGGGATAAGAATATATTTTAAATTGCATCCTTTGCTGAGAATTGACATGTTTACTCTGGGCAAAAGATGCCATTTTCTAATCACTCTACTGAGCATTATCTTTTCTGTGAAGGAGTAGACAACCTCATGCCTGGGTTTGAGAAATGCCATGTTGCCTTGGTTCTCTGGAGCTCACTACAAATCTCTGTAGAATGCCAGCTTGTCTCCATCAAGCTATTTTCTTCCATGTTTGAGATGCCTGAATTAGCCAGGCTGCTGAAGCCCAACATGCTCTGACTGATAACTCTTCTGTTACTAACATTATTCTAATGTTATTCCCATACTCCTCTGTGCCTGCTGATTTTCTTTTTTTTTTTTTAGTATTAGTACTGTAGGTCATTTAGGGGTGGATATATAATTTTGTTCTTGGTTTGTCTTTTTTGTCTTGCATGGTATTATTTCACTGTGGTTCTAGACCAGGAAAGAAATGCAGATCTTGGCTCTGTGTGTGTTCTTGTGTCTATTCAGGAAATAGATGCAGTGTCAGCTGATGTGTAACCAGGAGAGAAGAAACTAGGACTGATGGTAGTGAGCTTTTTACAGTTTCTTGGCAATGCAGCATTTATTGACCACTATCACAGGCAAGAAATTTGGAAATCTGGAGTGGCATATAAGTTCAAAGAGTCCATATACTGCATAATCCATATTTATAATACTACATACTCTATATTTATATGTGGCTAGCCACCTTAATGTCTGAGCAATTCTTTGTTGTCTGCTTAAACAGCAGGGAGTGGAAGAGAAAAATCTTTGTGTCTTCCTCTGGGATGTCATGGGCTATGATACCTGGCATAGACTTTGATTAAAAGGCTATCATGGCACAGGATGGAAATGATGCATTAGTTGTCTTACATCTTAACAAAAACTGCTGCTAATCAAGACAGAGATCTGTAATAGCTGGTTTGACCCATCTCACAACTGAATAAATGTTTGGCTCCAGATAACAGTAAACATTAAAAAAGAAAAAAAAAATAACATTAGAAGAACACTTGGAGGATGGAATTACCATTTTTTTTTACCATATTTTTATCTATATTGAACTTATCAACCTAATTTTTGCTACCTGAAAGTTTAGCCTCCCTCTCTAGTCTGTGGAGAAAGTGCTAGAAGGAAAGAATCACCTGCCAGGGCTGGTCTCTTTAGATATATGTCTCAGATGGCATGAATGTGTCTCAAGAAAGTGCCTTTTTCTCTCCTGTGTCTCTTAGTGGAGGCTTCTGACTACCCCAGCTAAAAGTCCAACTTTTAAGTACACACAGCTGAGTAAGAGTAACCCCACCCTACCATATGGGCACTCCTCATTTTTCCATCTTTTTTCTTTCACAGGAGACAGAAAAGCTTGTAAGGTCTCCCGTGCTGAACTGGTAGGGTAGCATTATACTGTCTCTCACTTGTCAGCTTATTGTAATCATGAAGTCTGGGCAGGGAGGAGAAGTCCTGGGCTGGTGAGACCCCTCACATCCCATGAGAATTCATGGGATGTCCCAGGGCTCCTAGATGTGCTGGGTGAACCCAGCATCTGCCAGCCTCACAAGCTTATGGTGGGACCACCAGGGGTTTTCCAGGTTACCTGTGGCTATTGTGCCAGATATATATGCATGTACCACAAGAGCTAAATGAGCTAGGGGAGAACAAGCCAGATTTGCCTGGGGAGCAGGAAATAGATTTTCATGTGTGAACAGTGAAACAGAAATGGAAGAGCATGTTTTTTTCATGGGAAAGATAGACTAGCAGAACTGCAGCTACATTTCCTCCTGGAGAGCTCCTTCTTTACACTTATTTCACCTGCACTGGACTCCTAACTTGAGTCCCCTTTAGGAAGTGTGGATGGGCTGTGACTGCCTCTCACTTCTGCCAGTAAAGCAAGAGTCATTCAAGTCCTTAGTTGCTCTGTTCAAAGAAGTAACAATTAGTTCTGGACAAATGTGATGATTGCCAAATTTCAATTTTCTTAGAAAATAATTCAATAGACAGCATTGTGAAGCTCACATAGAGCTAGCCAGCTTAGCCAAAGTTGTCAAACCTAGCTAGAGAAAGAAAGCAGATTAAATCCAAACACATTATCACTCCACTTTTGCTACCCTGTACTGCAAACTTCTTTCTCTCCACTTACCTGCCACTCAGACATTTAGACAGGCTGTCATTATAAGCCATCCACTGCCCCAGCTTCACCCCAATTTTTTTAAGCCCTACAGCACTGTCATTTGATGTGTCTGGTGAGAGAATTAAAGCAGATGAAGACTGAGGGTACCACTCCCTTAGGTAATGATATATTCTGATTCCCTGCAGCTATCTTCATGACAACCCAGTCCTCCTCATCCTGGCCTTACTTTCCACTTCCACAGACTGAAGAATAATTAAAACTCCTCTATATAAAGCATGTCTTCATTCAACATTCAGCTTAGACTCTGTTAAAAAATGCTTCTGACACATGGGGTATATTCTGTGCCATAGAAATAAGTTACTTGGCATGCAATAGCCAGCAGGGAAAGAAGACAAAAATACCTGGCATGGAAAAGCCAAGAAGGAAGGGAGAAAAAACCACTGAAATGAGTTCTTGAAATGAGGCCTCATCAGTTAAAACAATAAAGTGCTAGACCTTGAAATTATTATGAAGGTACTATCCTGAATGCATTCAGCAGAGATAAAACTACTAAAAATATCTCATGATCCATCAGGTATTCAAGAGATTTTAGAATGAGACAGGAACATACAGTTATTTAGGAGATCCATCAGTACTACAAGTCATGAGAGTTGCAGCTTGGAGATCTTCACAAGTAGGTCAAATTTCCTTGCTCCAAATTGTTCTGGGAAGCAAACAGTAGATCTTTAATCAAAGGAAGCACAATCACTTTGAGAGACCTAATGAGGAGCCTTGAAAAGAAAGCTTCTAAAGTAAGTAGTTTTAAACACCATCAGACCACCAAAAGGTACATGCTGGGCTGATTCTGGAAATTACTGTTCTCATAACTGTTCTTCCTACCAGCTCTAGCACTGGCTGTCTCTGGTGTAATTAGTCACCTTTAGAAGCAGCATTTACCACTAGGAAGCATCCTTCCAATCTTATAAATACAGTCAAAGGAATCAAAAGTGTACCCAAAAAACCCTCTGAAACTAATTGTTAACTCAAAGGCATCCACACCCAGTCATTCTGGCAAGATGATACTCTCAAAAAGCAAAGCTCTCATAACTTGAGATGTTATCACAGCCTTGGAATGTGTGCACAGTCTTACTTACTTGCAGTGTTACTGGATCTTTTTTTTTAATTGCAATGAATGGTTGATATATCACATGCTATTATAACAAGAAAAATGGGTTTGAGAAAACAAAACAAATATGCCAGTGTAGTTATAATTGTATTTAAAAGACAAAATAAGCAAACATGAGGTGTAGAACCAGAATAAGACTGAATGTGCAATGTTTCCCTAATTATGTGGACATAGCTTCATGTTTCTCAAAGGTGATTGATACAGAGGATGCACTCTGGCTGCCAGACAATTGTTCTCCAAGGAGTTTCTCTTTGCTGCATGTTGGGCAAGGCCACACACAGGGCTCTAACCCAGGCTGGAAAGGGAGCCAGGGCTGTGGGGAGCCTGGGAACCCTGCAGTGTGCATTCATTCCACTCTACAAACTCCCAATCATTTTCAGTGCAACCTGAATTGTCCACTTAATGTCAGCAAAATGAGACCAAGAAATGGAGATATTCCCGTGAGAGTAATAAGCGGTGAAGCTGGCTTGTCTGGGTAATGACAGCTGAAAGCTACTAATAAGTATAGGTGAGCAAGTTTAAAAGAGGAAGGAGAACAGCAACATCCAGTAAAGGGAAAGAAGTTCTCCACCACATCATGGAAGAGTGAGCACAGATAGAGAGGAAGTAGCCCAGATGTACCAAGGATCACAGAGTGCCCCAACTTTTTGCTCAGGTCTGAGCTCTCTTAGGTTTTGTTGTTGTTGTTTTTGGTTTTTTTGTAGTTTATTTGGTTTTTCTTGCTGACTGCTTAATAAAAAGTTGGCTTGGGAGGGCTATAAATGCTCTGCCCATCATGTAGTTCCCAGACAATGAATCTGGGAGCTGGAACAGTCATGTTATAGACTGTGTAATTCCCAGAGAGTGTACCTGCTTCTTAGTGAGGTCCATGAAGATAACAAAGGCTTAGACACTTTGTTGGTGCAGCTCTAACTGAGCTGTCTTGAAAAAAGTTCAATCCAAAAGGCAGATCCAGAACATCAGTCCTGTGACTACTCACAGAAGGGACCTCAACTCAGACTGTGACAAGAATTCCTGTAGGTAGGAGACTATGGCTGAAGGTGTCAGAGGTTCCCTTATGGCAGTACACTCTCTGTGGTTTTTCTTTCTTGTTTCATTAACCTTAATAGATTAAAATTTTTTGGAGGTGTAGTCACAGTATCAGAGGCAATTATACACTTGATTAAAGTTTATTTGCCTATAAAATATTTTTTTTTCACTACATAATTTAATGAGCTATCAGATATTGGTTTTCCCCTCCTTGGTTGTTGTTGGTAATAACAGCTTTGGGCTGCATGGTGCAGGAACTGGAAGGATCCATCAGGATGGTGGCAGGGTAGAAGTTTTATCACCGTGCATGAGGTATTCATTCTGCACAGAGTTGTATCTGTAACCAGCCAGTTACAGAAGAAAACAGACTATTCCTGGTCTTGCTTTAGTGGCTAATCAGAGAGATTTTCTGCTAAACTCATGAAAAGGAGAGTATATTTACCCTCTTAACTGGGGAGATATGCAGTAAGTGGCTTCCAAGAATGGGATTTGTTCAGGATTGCTAAGGAGGGTGGTTGGAGCTTGTGGTTATGCCTCCTATAGACAGTTGTGCGGAGCTGGCTGGATTGGGAAACTGAGTTTCTCTCACGTGTAGACTTTGTTTTCGTATTTTCTGATTCATATTTGACCTTCTTGCCTGAGACTGGGAGGAAGTTTTGTGGGAATGGCTCTGTTTAAAGTATAGGGTTTGATATGGAAGACTCTAGGTTCCCTTGCTTGCATGTGCAATTATAGAGGACGAGAAGTCACTTTGCACCATATGAACTTTACACTCTGTTGCCCATTATTCATGGAGAAACATGGGATAACAAAAGACACAGTGAGCAGACAGAGTCTGACTACTTGGAAAAATATAGACAGCAGGAAAAGCAGGGGGAGTGCAGGCGACCATGGAATGGAAGAGCAACCTCATTCCGCAAAATGGCTTTTGTAGAAAACCCTTCTAGATATAGGTGGCCTTGATGGATTTGTTTATGCTTAAGGAAAACAAGCTATTGCAGAGCACACTGCCTATTAATGATTGCTAACTATGCCAGTTGAAACAAATTCAACAGAATATGACTTTAAAAAATTAAAAACATATAATATTTTGTATTTTAATGTGAGCACATCAATCAGGGCTTTGTTCTTTAAAAGAAATACCATATCTAATCAAGTTTTAATGCATTTTTAACACATTTCTAGTTTTCTGAGCAAGTTGAATATTTAGCATGGCACTCTGATGACAACCTGAGAACATAACTTTTCAATAGGTTGTAGTGGCTTTGCTTAACTTTCCTTACTTGTGTTTTAACATATAGTATATGAATTAAAATTAATACTGGGATTAAGAGACCAAATATGAAAAGTCATAAGATTCTACAAATTCAGGGTTCAGAATTAATTTGTTGGTGTATGTCTCATATGTTTTGTGCAGTCAAGCTAATAAGAAACTGCCCTAGACTTTTAATTAGGACTGTGTGTACCATATGGTGAGAAAACCTTGGTTGTTCCTAGGCATTGTCACTCACCTGAACATTCTGCTTATCTTAGCAAGAGTGTCAGAGCACATTTGAGACCAAATGGTTTATAGATCTGCCTTCCTAATGCTACACCTCCTTCTTCACGTCATCACTTCCCACCCATCTCCCTGGCTATGGTTTCCCTGCTGGAGTTTTTCTCATTGCTCCTTCTGGAAATGATCCGCTACCTCCCGCAGCTCTCCAGCCTCTCTCACCTGTCTATCTGCTCTAGTCACTTTGTCTGGTTCCTGTGACCATCTCACAACTCCTGTGGGCCACACATTTCCACCTTTAAGTTTCATTGCTGGATACAGCAAAAAAAGTGAGAACTGAGAAAAACTTTGGGCAGAGTTGTGAATGCTTTGATCCTGTTTGTGCAAAAAGTGTGAGCCCAGCTGCACAAGCTGCTTTCTGCAGTGTGACTGTGAGTGTGTGAATCTGCTAATCCTAACTCTGCCTGCATCAAAGGCTGGGTTTATTTTCATTACAGCGCTATTTTTCCTCCCCTTAGTCTCCTTCCCATCTATCCTTGCACAGTAGTAGCGGGCACACTTTAAGCCCAACAGAACAGTGTCGATAGTAACAGAGATTCGTGCTGGCTGGAATGGCAGTGGGCTAGTGACACGAGGGCATAAGAAGTTCACTATTTGTGGGGTTTTTTTTGAGTTTTTTTATATCCGAAAGTAATTTGGAGATGTAGAACTTTTTCTTCTTTGATACAGCTCTAAAGAGATGTAAAACTGCAATGAAACAGGTAAAATATTGCTGTAAATAGTTTTGATAACATTTTGAAAGGAAGTTTTAAATCGTAATTTAAGGCCTCTTTTATGAGATATGAACATCACTGCCATTATTGGCACTAAGTTTGGATTGGACAAGATGGCTTAGAGTGGCATGAATTTTAGGGCTAAAATTAGTGGGAAGTATTTTTAGAGATGTCACACTGACAGTAGTTTTCCTCTGGGATTGTTACACACATGCACCTGTTACCTGTTGCTACCACTACAAAACTCAGTAATGACCAAGTAGCAATGAAATGAAGCATTCTGCCTAGCTCCAATCTTTCTTCCCTACTCTTCTGGTTTTTGCCCCATAAAAGAGGTGATTGGAAGACCATCTGATTTTCATGTAGGACACCTTCCAAATTCTGCTTAAAAAGTTGCAATCACAGTGGTTCCTTTACCTCTGTGCTCTCTGTTATGAAAGCTGTGAATTCACCCTGCACAGAGTGAGATGAATGCAGAGGGTGAAAACAGAAGGAACTGGTGCTTCCAGTCATAGAGGTAGTCAGCTACTTTTTGACTTCCACATAGCCAGTGATGTGGCTTCCATGTAGCCAGTGGTGTGGGCACCTCAGCAAAATGATTGCACCAAATAATGTAGTGTCGTGCTCTTGGATCAGCAAGATCCATTCTAAGGCAAATACAGGGATAAAAATGTGTTAGGCAGGTAATAGAAAACTTTAATCCTCAAAAAGAAAACTGTAACTCCTCAATCCCAGTGAGGAATCCTCTTTCCCCTTCTGCTTACTCAGGCACTGTAATCAGCTTAGGCAATTACTGTACAAATATAAATCAGTGATGCAACATGTATGGCACTTGATATTTATTTATGCAGAGGAACATGTCACTAAGAAAAAATTACAACTGCTTAGTCTAATTGCATATTATGCAGATTGCAGGAGCCTAAAAAGTACAATTGGGTTTGAATTCCCTGCAAAATACAGAAGGATGCCCTATCATAGCATGCCCATGGTTTGCTACCAGAGAGAGGTGCTTTCTGCTTCTCCAAAATGAGCTGCTGGCCTTTTTGATTGTTAGGAGAAATTGATGGTCCATGGAATCCCCACCAAGGTTTTGGCAAAGCAGGACTATGGAAAGGTAACACCAAGTGGCACAGCGGGGGATGTAGTATTAAAATACTTCCATTTGGGACAATAGAATATGCACTTGTTTCTCATCTACACTACATAGATCAATCTCACTTGTTAATTTAGTGATTGCATAGGTTAGTGGATGCCAGTGATCTTCAAATTTAAAAGAAAGAGCAAATAAGTGCTTTTGAAATTCATTTATCTAGGCAAGAAAGACAAAAGACACAGAGACATTCTAACACTGTAAGGTATTGAACAATCTACATGGTTTGATATCCACATTGTTTCAATATTCCAAAGGTGAAGGGGGCTTGGATTCCAACACAAACCAGCCACCATCTGTCTATTAAATAGGAAACCTTTTTAATGACAATGGGTGGTAGCAAGGATGCTGAAAGCTTTTCCAAGACTACCAGCTTGTGCATCAGTTCAGCTAGGTTTTTATGTAAAATCATCTAATGGACCTTCTTTATTTATTTTACTTTATTTTATTTATAGAATTCTGGTTTTCCTACCAACAAATCTGGAGTTGAGAAAGGAAGAAAATGGGAACTGTTCTGATTCCTCTTCTTTGTTCCTGTCAGGAGAAAAAGGAGATGACAAAAATGAAACCTTAGTATAATATAGATAATAGGTAGAGAATAGATGATTCCATCTATTGTGTGTTGGATTTTTTTCTCCAGGCTTACTATATCCTACCAAATCAAGAATTCTTTCTCTGGGGTAAAAAATAAAAAAAATAAAAAATGTTAAAAAATATTATGTCTCTCTTTAAGAAGATTTTCCAAACATTAAGTATCACAAAACTGGTTGATGATTCACAAATGGAAATTATTTTTCAATTTAGGCCAAAATTTGCTGCTGCAATGTTGGTAAGATGATGCACTAAAACTAAATCCCTCTATATGAAAGTGATCAGACCAGAACACCTATATTTAAACATTTATTATAGGAGTATCTAGACTGGGTCTCATATGTTAGTGATGCAGATATAAGCAAACAATTTTTTCCACTTGAAACACAGTATATTAGCCTTTCTAATTAATTTGTAATATTGTTAGAAGATGGTCCTTATGACATGTGAACCAAGCATACCTGATCCTAAATAAATACTTCTGCTGTGTAAAAGCAGAGGGTACTGAAATTGCAAAGAATGTAAGTTCTGAGATTTTTGTTTTTGTTGTTATTGTTATATTTAACTATTAAAGAAACACTTTTCTCATTTACAGCTCAGTTTTATGCTACATGTAATTCCATGTTTTTTTGTGAGAAGTGTTCTAAAAACCTCTAACCAAAAGGAGAAGAAACATACTTACATGGCCACAGGATGATTATCTTGCACCAGTTTGCAGATAATTTCATACCTAGAGACCATAGCAAAGGTAAGAAGGCCAGGCTTTATTGGGGATGTATAAACGCTCGCTCGCGGTGAGAGACTTCTCCAGGGTCAGCTGTTCAAGTACAAGCAATTTATTATAAGGGTAAAAGGAGGGGAGACCCGTGTTCACCACCAGCCTCAGCGTCCACGTGGTCCAGGGGAGGGGAGAGAGCACAGGTAGAGCAGGGGAGGTGAGGTTGGAAGGGGGAGGGAGGGAGTAAGAGCGACAGAGGGAAAGAGGGTAAAACCAGAGGGAGAGATCAGGGAGGATGAGAGGGGTAGGAGCAGGGAGAGGGGGCTGAGAGTTAAGAGTGGGGGAGAGGGGTAAGGGGGAGGGGTTCAGAGGTAAGAGGTAAGAGCTAAGAGTTAAGAGTTAAGAGAGCGAAGTCCTTGTTACAATCCAATATATCTTTTTCTATCGTGAATATTCTAATTCTTAGTAACCAATCACCATGAGACACACCCACTAAAGAATTTACATACAACCTATGAGCTTCCCTATATTAACATACAGTGTTGCATTTTATACTCTACAGAGCTTTACAAGTTCTTTCTTTGCTTCTTTACTTTTGGACTCTTCTTATCAGCAGAAGGACATTGTTTCATCAACAGGGATTCTCCTCTAGCAGGCTAGGCTATTGTTCTTTGATTAACCAGTACTCAGTATCCTATAACTCAAAGCAGGCTTTCATTTCTACTTTGATTCTAGCCTTCATATTTTCACAAACTAGTGCCAAACAATCACATTCATAAGGTTTCTCTGTTTCACCTTCTCCAAGAAGGTTTGAACACCAGCTACATCCTGCAGCCCCCAGACAAGCCAAACTCCAATCCATCATATCACTACTGTGTTTTGTACTAAAACAGAACCCATGAGTCAAAATCAGAATTGAATGTCACTGACTGTACAAAATAAAAAGTAAAATGCTGGCTCCTACCCTATTCTGTAGATGGTCTACATTTATGATATGTTTTCATCTCAGGCAACGGGGCTGTGGTATCCAGACTGTTTTTGCCTTCACTGGATGGCTTGTGCAAAGTGACACTTTTCTGGGCGTTCCTTTTCATGCTTTTCTCTTCCTGCATGCTTTTTTCTCCTCAGTGCCCACCTGACTGCAGGAACAGGGACAGGTTATGCTGCAGTTGACACTTTTCACTCTAAACTATGTTTAGCCTATTTATACTTGGGACATTGACTAGTGCTGGGCTTTCTCCCAGCTAAACCTGAACAGCCTCTAGATATTAACACTGTGCTTTGGGTTTTCCATGTTCTAAAAGCAATACTAAAATGTTGTTGAACTTGCTGTGCTGCTGTTCCTAAATGCATGGCTCTGTCCCATCTTTGTCTGTCTGACTGGAGTAGCAAGAGCAGACTGGCTTCACTTGCAGGTTCTCACTGGTAAGTACATCATTATTATTATTAATACCAGAGCAGCAGTATTTTTTCATCATTATAACTGTTAGATTCACATCATCATCCTTTCACCCTTTCTACATTAAAAATAACAACAAACCTGAAATGAGTCTGTCAAGAATAGTAGGCTCCTCCACTGTTACCACAAGGGAGAACTGGGATACCATGTAGTCCGAAGGTAAGGAAATACAGTAATTTATTTGATGCTTTTAATGATCTTCTCCTGGTAGTTTTAAAAATTTATTTCTCTGTTTTTCATGTGAAAGTCACAGGATTTTTAGCATCACTTGCCACACTTTTATGTATTTTCTGGGTCTAAAGATTATTGTTTTATTAATGAGACAACTCTTACTATGAAATGTGAAACTTGTGCACGGTGTAGACAGTAGGATGAAAAACTGGCATCGAGATAGTGTATATTTATATAATAAATTTTTGGTTTCTAAGGACACCTTGTAAAAATGCAGTTTTTATAAAATTTTCCACAAATTATCTTGAGGCAAATATGGAGTAATCATGTGTTGAAAAAATGAAATGTAGAAACAGCTCTGGACAAGTACAGTCTGTATTACTTTGGAAGTTGCAACATGTAAATCCTTAAAGTGCATCTTTGAAATATAATGATACATAAATTCCTAGTCTAGGTCTCATCAGTACAAAGATGCTTGTTGGCATGGGAGTAAACATTTTGGAGATATGGAACTTCTTTCTTTTCCTCTTTGCCTGGTTGAAGTGAAACACAGCACTAAAAATGCTGTGGAGATCTGAGCTCAACTTTGAGAATTCCAGAAGGCCTTTGGTCACCACAACAGCCTGTCACTTTTTTGTCATGTTGGAGTCTGGCTAGAAAACAAGAATTTTGTCTATGAAAACATTCATAATGTCTTTTATTTCTATATTGACCAGATAGTTTATTTCACAATTAAGTGTAAAACTGCAGTTTCCAATAAAAGCAGGAAAGAGTAGTGAGATGATCCCACAACAACCAGATCTTTAGAAGCACTGGTATTTCCAGGCATGGGAAAAAGCTGGATCAGCTTCCCCATGTGGCTTCAGCTCCAGCATCTGCCTGCAACCCCATCCGAGCCACAGCCTCTCTCCTGCAGCCCAGCCCAGACAACTTCTGATTATTCTCTAAAATAGAGTATCTCCAGCAGAAAAGTGAGGACAAAGAATTGCTCCACAGTGAGACACCTTCCAGGGTAGTGGGAAAACTCTTTTGCTCTCAAAGAATCTGACTGGTATGACTTACCTTCTCCTTCCACAAAATTGCCCTGGCCCAGGTTCTCCACATCTGTGTTCTTGTTGCTGTTGTCAAAACCATGCTATTCCTGGAAAATATTCAGTTTAACCAACTGTCATTTTTAGATGGAAGAAACCTTTCCTCAGAAATGCATCTACCTGCTGTACTGAACACATACTCACTCCTGTACACAACCTTGTTGCTTCCGAAGGATTCTTCATAGCAGCTGGTTTTTGTGAAACCCTCATCCTGTCCTGATACCCCATGATTTTAATTGGGGAAAATAGTAGCACAAAACTGAGGAGGGCTGTTATGAATTCTTTGAGACATTTAAGCTGTCACTCAGATATCAGACCCTACAAACACAAAGCTACTGCAAACATCAAGGTGGCCAACTAACAAAAAAAAGCAGTTTAAAAAATAAATTGGCATTTTTTCTTCAGTTTTCTCAGAATTAGTAGTGCTGATGACATGTCTGCCAGCTTTACAGAAACAGGAAACTTCTAACACTTGTCCATGGAAATTTTTATAGAATTCTTTTTATTTAAATAGAAGCATATGACAAATGACTATCATAATTTAAAATATTGCTGTCTTTATGCAAACACAGAGCAAAGCTTGCTGATGCCTTGACTGATTTGACAGAGGCATATCCAGCTAGGAGAGGACTTCAAATGAAAAAAGAGGATAGGAGAGGTGTCCATTTCCATTAGACACTGTGTTGTCAAGAATCCTTTCTCCCTTTGGAGCAGTACTAGGGCTGAGTGGAGCACAGATGCCTACAAACCAGCCCCAAATGGGGAGCTCTGCAGATGCAGGCTGATCTCCTGCCTCCCTGCCAAGCACACTACAGTTTCAGAGAGGTGTCCCTGGGAGGGCAGGAAGGGCTGGCAGGGTAAGAGCGGCAATTTAGCCTGCTTTAACAGTCTTTTCACAGAATCGCTTGGTAATTACAGAAAATGTGTTCTGATTGAGTATTTATATTTTAATTGGATTTATCCAGGAAAATAATTTTGGATTTGGTTTGACAAGGTTTCAATTGCAAAACAAGCTTTGCGACTGTAATAATCAAGTCAGCCTGTTAGGAGAATGACAGTCTATTTTGCCACAGTAGGACTTTTTTGTTGGTAGACTGAAGTGCCAAAATAAGCAGAAATTATGTGCTTATTCTCTAGGGCAAAGTATGGAGCAGTGTGTCTTCAATCCACCCTTTGAGGGCCTCACAAAATCATATAGGAGTAAGCTTTATCAGAAGCTCCTTGCAGCTGAGAGGTCAGCATGAGAACTCTCCATGCTTGGGTCCATGGAGCAGGCAGTCATTCTCTCCAGCTGCAGCTCATCTGTGTGGGAAAGCTTAGGCACAGCATCTTCCTCCACTAGGTGCTTAGGAATTCATCTATCCATACTCATGATGACCTTTTGGAAGAGGGTGTGTAATACTCTCACTTCTGAACTTCTGAAGTTGGGGCAGAGAGGCTGGAAAAGTGCTCAGTGGAAAAAGACCTGAGGCTGCTGTCTGACAGTGACTGAATATGAGCCAGGGTGTGCCCAGGAAGGCCAATGGCATCCTGGCCTGGCTCAGCAATAGTGTGGCCAGCAGGAGCAGGGCAAGGATTGTCCCCCTGTCCTGGGCACTGGTGAGGCCACACCTGGAGTGCTGTGTCCAGTTCTGGGCCCTGACTGCAGGAAAGACACTGAGGGGCTGGAGTGAGTGCAGAGAAGGGCAGGGGAGCTGGGGCAGGGTCTGGAGCACAAGTGCTGTGAGGAGCAGCTGAGGGAGCTGAGGGTGTTTAGCCTGTGAAAAAGGAGGTGTAGGGAGGGTCTTATGACTCCCTACACCTGCCTGAAAGGAGGCTGTAGCCAGGTGGAGTCAGGCTCTTCTCCCAGGTAGCCAGCGTCAGGACAAGGGCACAGAGTCTCAAGCTGCACCAGGGGACATTTAGTTGGATGTCAGGAAAAATTTCTTTATGGAAGGGTTTGTTAACCACTGTCATGAGCTGCTCAGGGAAGTGGTGGTCGCCACACCCAGCAGTGTTCAAGAAATGACTCGACATGCCACTTAGTGTTATGGTTTACTTGAAAGGGTAGTGTTTGGTCAAAGGTTGGACTCAATTATCTTGTAAGTCTTTTCCAACACTAATGGATCTATGAAAGCTGTAGAACAAGAGTCTGTGAGTGTCCCAACAGGAAATAATGCTGCCCATGACACTAAAGGTTAAATAACATAACTGCTGCTCTACCATGTTAAGACCTTATGTAAGCACTTATAGTGGGAATGTTCGCAGATTAAAAAAGGTCTTTGCCAAGGTCCCAAGCTTAACTAAGAAGGAGTAGTCCTGTTAACTTCACAAGTTTACTTGCTAAATACATACCACTCTTACGAAGCAAGTGGTAAATTATTTAACCTGAAACAAATTAGAAAATACTAAGGAGATTGATAGGTGAGGAGACCATTAAAAGATGAAAAGGGATCACAGAGTTTGTTTTGTTTTGAAAATTTGTTTGATTACTCTTTACAAGGTCACAGAATGGAAGATATTCTCTTCATTTTATTTTTTTTTGTTGTTAAAAGTAATCCAACCCTTTCCTAGCTTTCATTTTAGCAGGCAGAATAAGACAATTTAAGAAAATGTCTGATCAGCCATTTCCCTTCTGAAGAGTGGCTACTGTACATCCCTGGAACACTGCCTCTGGAGCACAACCCTGCAGTCTGCTCACTTTCCTGAGACACTCCTGGTGGTGCAGATACATCTGAGGTCATCTGGAAAGCTTCTGCCACTAAACCTGACAGTCTTTTGGAGATATCTGTGCTCCTTCAGCCTATACTGGATAAGCAACAGCTAGAAAACAAAACCTTCTTCTTCAGAAGCTTAGGTGCCAATGTGAAATAAAAATAAGAGGGGGAGCATGATGACTTCTATTTAAATCATGGTTGCAGCTCCTCATAACTTTCTGTCTACAGGGATGTTCAAAAAAATTCATTTTTTTTTTTATTATTATACAGTAAACTCTAGGTCTTCAGCACAGAGGTAGAAATAGAGAGAAATAGAGAAGTTAGCACTCAGCCCAACAGCAGAGTGCCTTCAGCATGTCCCATGAATTTTGTAGTTACTTCAGTTGAATATTCAGTCTTTGAAAACTGGATTTATGTATATGCAATAACAATTGTTCACACAAGCATTTCACAATGACTGCTAAAAGCCCTGCAGTCTGCTTTTTACCTTGTTTATCTGCAGTCAGGTGTTTAGCACTCTTAAGCCAGAGAGGTGCTATATCCAGATATTTCTGCCAAAAACATGCCCTAGAGAAAAGATTTTGTTGAGGATTTTTTTTCCTCTGTTAAAATTTTCTCTTTCAGGTCAGTAAAGAGCAGGGATGTTACTTGCTGGTGTTAGTCCATTCTATTCCTTCTCCATCACTAGCTGCTCACAGGCTATCACATTCTTCCCACGTCGAGAGTGGAATATGTTTTTGATGAACAGGGCATTATAAAGATATTTAATAGTTTGTTCTAACTCAGTGAGAAACAGTGTATCAGATCACTTATTTCACTAAGGTGTGAGCCTTGAACCAACTAAATCAATGATATAGGAAAAGAATATTAACTTAGGTTTCTAAAGAAGCAGACAAATCAGTTGAAATTAATAGGCACAAAAGAGATATAATTAATTTTCTTACTGCACAATTACTTTCTGTAATTTCTGGGACTTCGTTTGATGCCCACTTTCTCTTGTAGTGAATACTGTCAAGGATGCAATGATAGCAAGGAACTCTTCCACAATATATCCTAGTGGTGCTTTTTTACACCAGGCATACAATTTACTGCATGTAGGTTTTTTAGATTAAAATATGAATTGGGACATTTAAGGCAATATAAGTAAAATGCCCTTCAAGGTAACTAAGACTTCATTTTAACTGAAGATTTACTTTATTATCACAGATTTATTAAAATAATTCTCAGCAAAATTAATTTCCTTCCAAGCAACAAAACACTGAATTAAAAGAAAAGCAATTCTGAATCATATGCTAAGATACCCAGTAGTGCTTAAATTTAATCAGTAAGCATTGCATATAATGAGCCAGTTGTTGAGCTACTCTATTAATGTATCCTTGTTATGGTGGAGTTAGTCTGAATTAAATGCAAACTACCAAGAAGGAACTAGCCATTTAATCAGCTCTGTTAAGACATTAGTCTTTTTAACCTAATACTAATGAAAGTTGCTACATAGTGATGAAAAGATATCTGTTAGTGAAGACACAAACTTCATGTAAAAGACTGAGAAATCTGTTTTACTACACATGTCCAAACAGCAGGTAAATTTTCTTCAGTATTGTCTTAACCTAACCAATCTATATAGAAAACAAAACAAACAAAAGGATGGAGTCATCACTTGAATGAGTGACTCTGCCAAACTAACACTGAAGAAATCTTATTAATTTAACATTGTTGACATGGGCTGAGTGACAAAGCAGCTTGCAAAACAGAGTGAGCGAAACAGAAAATTTTAAAATGCTCTAAGCTTTAAATAAAACATAAAACCACTTTGTGTGTATGTGTGCGTGGGGAGGACCATTACACACAAGTCAGTGTTTGATATATGGCACATAATTACGGGAAGTAAGTAGAAGGTGCCATGATACCTGTCAATTATCAGCAGGCAGAAAATGAAGATAACATACATAATTCATCAGCATACTGCCTTTTGTTGTTAAGCCAACTGATTTGGCTCCATATCATAACTGCTTATTTAAAACAAGACATTTAAATTCAAATGAAATACTGCTACATTTTCAAAATGTGTTATTATTATTATTTCAAAATCAGTTATTATACTGATCCAGATGCATGTATATGCATTTCTAAATGTTAGCAAGGAAGACTACAACTACTTTAAAATTGCTCTTAAAAAGGTATACAGGTCAATTCAGATTAATTTCTGTAGCATTTAACTCTGCCTGCTTGAAGTCAGATGCATCTTTAGAAAAAAGCCATCTAGAGAAGGGATACCAGTATATACAGATATTATGTGGAGGGTTTTCATGCTTTTTTTATGTCAAAGAATGTCCTAATTTAAGATTAAAAAAAAACCCAAAACAACCCAATAGCTACCAAAAAAAGAAAAAAAAATTAAAAAAAGAGAATTACCTGGGTATAAAGAGACAACAATTTGACATTTGGAGGGGGGCAGACCTGAACGATGATATAAATTTGTGTATGGTACAGAAAACATAAAGAAGAAACTTACAGATTTTATTTATTATTTCAGAATACAAGAAGGAGAAGACTCATTGTGAAATCGAGAGAATATCAAAGAGATAGGAGAAAACTCATCAAGGGAAATAAAAGCAGGGTGTTCACTGATGGTTTACTTCCACAAGATGAATGGGAGTAAAAATCTCTGTTGCATTAGCAGGATTTCTACAAAGGTTAAACTTTAAGAGTGATGAATGCATTCACACTCATACATAAAGGGAGCCATGGATGTTTGCATTGTGTATAAAACTCTGAAGTTCCACTGTGTACCACAGCTGGTACATCTGAGCATTTCATGCAGAGGAGGCTGTCAGCCCTTGCCTGTGCTGAGTTTGATTCTAGACAGGTAGATGTACTGTGCAGCTAGAAAGCAGTACACCTTCTGTTACTGCTATACAGGCATAAAAAATTTCCAACAAGCAAACTGTTTTTCATACAGAAAAATATTTCTCTAGGTAGAATAACAACATCTAATAAATCAGATGACATGAAGAAACACATGACATGAAAGTAATTTGAAAAGAAGAAAGGTAGTGAAATGGGCATAGGATCTGTGATTTCTATGTAGACTGCAGTTAACCAAAGACCCTCACTGGCAGCCTGGCCCTGGCCTGGAACATTTTCTGAGTTTTTGCATTTCTGTTACTGGCCTGAATGAGACCTTGATCAAGAATGGTCTCTCTCACAGCTGACAGGGAAATTCTATTAATTCAGCTAAGGGAAATGTTTTGGGTTAACTTTTCAAAAGACTGTTGATGACACTAGCAAAACAAGAAGAAATTGATTATATAAAAAACAAGAAGCAATTAATTATATAACAAAAAGGACAACAGTGTGAAAAACTGGCTTTCTGGGAGAGGCTGACTCCTATCCCCATCTGTGAAGGTTCCCCTGGAGCTCAGGTACTTTCTCTCAGCTACTATGGTGTTTATCCTTGCTGTGTGGGTTCTGGAGTCAACTGGTTACTCCATGGCTGGGGTATCCTTTGTCCAAACTTGAGGAGGCGTTTCAGGTACTGCACCTCACTCTATATTTTATCATCCAAACTCACCTCTGACATAAGATGCAGTCTACTTATTCTAGCAAATGCAAAACTGAAAATCCATACTCAATATAAGATTCTGGATATGGTGCTTTGGGAGTTGCAAAGAAATTAAAATTAATTTGTCATCATGTAAAATAAACAAAATATTGCCATGTTTGTGTTCAACACACAACATACATTATTTATCTATCCATTGCATTGGATACGCATGCAATGCATCCAGTAGCATTGTAAAAAGCAACATATTTTGAAGCACACGTGAAATAAAGAGTCACTTCTCATAAGCAGGTAAAAGTGTATTCAAATATATGTGCTGCATAAACAAAATATTTATTATACTCACAAATTATCTGTATACCCTAAATGTAAAAAATTACTATAGTGCTGATTACTTCCCCTGAGTACAGATAAAACAGTGCCAAAGGGCAGAACAGTACCAGACTAGTTCAATCACACCTCAGGCTTCCCTCAGGGGCACTGAAAGGATGATCTCAATACATCCATTTTCTTTGCTGCACTTCCTCTCACCCTCAGTGACCATTTTATGCACTTGGCCACCACGTGTGAACAAGACGTCAGAGCTGTAAAGCAGCTGCAATTCAGGAAGAGCAGAGAACCTTGTTCCTCTGTAGTAAGACAGAGTCACCCAAACATGTGGACAGTGATCAAATAGCAGTGACAGTAAAGATATGGGGAGGGCAAGAAAGGAAAGGATAGGAGAAATCTGAGGACATCCTTGCTGAAGTTTTGCCACCAAAATAGAGACAGCTGGGTAATTTCCATCATGCTTCTGTTTGTACCTCCAAAAGCCTTCTGAAGAGAGAACACATTTGGTTTTTCTGGGTGGTGCAGCTACAGCTCTTCTCCAAAACAACCAACCCGGGACCTTCTTAACAAGTCCCATGACTGTAGCAGAACTTCACACATATTGCCATAATATTTGTTCCAATTTGTGATTTTGAGCACCTAGTTTCCTTTGATTGGTAGGTCATAACTACTCATTCTTGTTTACACATTTCTAGGAAAATTTGAGAATGGAGGAAAATGCAAAAATGTTTCTTCTGACGTCCACCCAGCATCACTGCCATTATTAGAAGTCTGTGTTTTAGTACTGGCTAGAAATAAAGTGCATGGTAGTGTGTTAAACAAAGGGGATGTTGCAGGGCAAACATGAAACAACCAGCCCAATAGACATAAAAGATGACCTTAGGGTAGCAGGAAAAAAAAAGAATCTCCTTAATTCCAGCATTCTGTCATTTATCAATGCTTCTACCTAATGCTTAACAGGAAAATATGCTTTAACGTCTAGATGAATATAAAATCTTTGCAAGACAAAAAGAGAATCAGAGAAGTGATTTCTGAGAAAGAAGCTGGAATAATTTTTTTTCTTTTCTTGCTGACCTGTTATGAATGAGTTTAGAGCAGGGACAGAAACTTCTGTTGTTCAGTAAAAGTACCTCATGGGGTATCAGTCATGGAGTATGCCTGAGCCAGAACCAAATGTGATTTACAGTAAAGATGGTGTTTATTGCCACTAAAAGAAAAAAACAATGACTGCATATAAATTTTAAAGTAAGGGGGGAAATTTGATACTTTGTGGCACAGAGTTCTTTATAGGCACCACTGCATAACATACCCTGGGCATATAAAAATGGCAATTTGTTCTGTGTGGACAGCTAAAAAAAACGGTAAATAAAAGGACATATTTTCTTCAAACTTTATTCATAGTGTCTCATTATGGAACAGAATCACAGATTGGTTTGGAAGGGATATTAAAGGTCATCAAGTTCTAGCCCCCCTGCCAATGGACAGGGATGCAGACCACTATATCGGTTGCTCCAAGTGCCATCCAATTCAGACCTGAACACTTCCAGGAAAGAGGAATTCATAACAGGTCACCACCTTGCAACTTGTTTTAATGCCTCACCCCCCTCACTGTGAAGAATATCTTTGTAACATTTAATAGAAACCTGTGCAGTATTGTCTGGGGTAGAGTTAATTTTCTTCACAGTAGCTGGTATGAGGCTGTGTTTTGGAATTGTGCTGAACATAGAGTTCATAACATAGAGATATTTTTGTTATTACTTAGCAGGGTTTACACAGAGTCAAGGCCTTTTCTGATTCTTGTACTACCACACTGGTGAGAGGACTGGGAGTGCCTGGGAGGTTGGCAGGAGACACAGCCAGGACAGATGACTCCAACTGACCAAAGCGATATTCCAGACCATCTGATATCATGCTCAGTGTATAAAGTGGTAGAAGGAGGAGGGAGAGGGACATTTGAAGTGATGGAGTTTGTCTTCCCAAATCAAAGTGTGTCTGATTGGGTCCTGCTCTCCTGGAGACGGCTGAACTCCTGCCTGCGCATGGGAAGCAGTGAATTCATAACTTGTTTTGTTTTGATTTGCTTTGCTTCCATGTGTGGCTTTTACTTTCCCTGTTAAATAGTCTGAACCTCAACCCACAAGTTTCCCAGCTTTTACCCTTATAATTCTCTCCCTGATCTCACTGCTGGGGCAGTGAGAAAACAGCATGGCTGCCAGCTGGGGTTAAACCACAACAAAACCCTTTGAATTGTAGCTTAAACCTCATTCCCCCTTGCCCTATCATTATCTACCTTTGTAAAAACAATCTCTCTGGCACTCCTGTAGCCCCCTTTAGGCACTAGAAGGTGCTGTAAGGTATTTCTGAAGCCTTTCCTCCTCCAGGCTGAACAACATCAACTTTCTCAGCCTTTCCTCATAGAAGAGGTGCTCCATCCTTCAGATCATCTTTGTGGCTCTCCTCTGAACCCAGTCCAACAGGTCACAGAATAAACAGGACAGGCTAAACTGAGTTGGAAGGGACTCACAAAGATCATTGAGTTCAACTCCCGTCCCTGCATAGCACCAACCCAAGAGTGGCACCATGTCCCTGAGAGCTTTGTCCAAACTTTTCTTGAGCTCCGTCAGGCTTGCTGCTGTGACCACTTCCCTGGGTAGCCTATTCAGTGCCCAACCACCCTCTGGATGAAGAACATCTTTTTAATACCCAGCCTAAACCTCCCCTGCCACAACTTCATGCTGTTCCCTCAGTCCTGTCACTGCTCACTATAGAGATCAGGGCTTGCCTCTCTTCTTACCCTATAGAGGAAGTTGTAACTGCAGTGAGGTTTCCCCTCAGTCTCCTCCAGGCTGACCAAGTGACCTCAGCTGCTCCTCATATGGCTTTCCCTCAAAGCCTTTCACCATCTTTGTCACTCTCCTTTGAACTCTCTCTAATAATTTAGTATCTTGTACTGGCACCCAGAACTGCCCCCAGCACTCGAGGTGAGGCTGCCCCAGAGCAGAGCAGAGCGGGACAATCCCCTCCCTTGCCCGGCTGGCGATGCTGTCCCTGATGTCCCCAGGACACAGGTGGCCCTCCAGGCTGCCAGGACACCGCTGGCTCACATTCAACTTGCCATGGACCAGGACTCCCAGGACCCTTTCCATGGCACTGCTCTCCAGCCTCTCACTCCCGTCTGTCTGTACATCCAGGGTTGTCCCATCCCAGGGGAATAACCCAGCACTTTCCCTTACTCTTGAACTTCACAGGCTGGTGGTTGCCCAGCCCTCTGATTTTTCAAGGTCTCTCTGCAGGGCCATCCAGCCCTTGAGGGAGTCAACAGCTCTTCCCAATTTTGTATCACCTGCAAACTTGGTTAGCATCCCTTACAATTCTGCATCCAAGTAATGTATGAAGCTGTTGAAGAGCTCAGGGCCAAGGATGGAACCCTGTGGAACCCTACCAGTGACAGGTTCCCAGTCTGATGTCACCCCAGTCACTGTAACCCCTCTATGCTCAACCATGAGACAGCTGTTCACCTGTCAAATGATGTGTTTGCCCAGCTGTGGGCTGGATATTTTGTCCAGAAGAATTTGGTGTTAGTGACTCCAGAGTTGGATGCAGCTCTGAAGAAATAAGAGATCCATTCCTCTGAATAGGTCCCAGACCATGTCTTCTATGAAACACTAAAAAGTGTTATCATAGTCTTGATGGAAATAGTTTATATCCATGCAATCTCATATTCTTTACAAGTTCAAACTGATACTTTATTCAAACTTAAACTTTGAGTAATGTTCATATGGCTTGAAGATGAACATAGAAACCAAAACTGAAACACATTAAAGTGAAAAACTCAGCTGTCTAAAAATTGCATATATGTAATATATGTAATGTTGGTAGTCAGTATAAAGGTAACTGTAGCTTCTAACAGAGCCAAACTCACATGCTTTGCTGATAAGAGTGTGGGCTTTTGGGTCTTCCTGAAAAAGTTGCTGTAAAAGACTATGGCAGACTCTGTTCAACTTTAATTTTTGTCAAAATGATGGACATAATCCCACTTACTCAGATGCAAGGCAAAGGACTTTTAATCTCATGTATGTGGGGTGTGCTGGCAGTTGCGTAACATGTATTAAGATAGCTAGATTCAGACAGTTACTTATCATTTATCAAATTAGTTAAAAGTAGCAACTGCTTTTGTTAAAGAGTTTTCAGATGCAGAATCTCAGATGGCATAAATCATCAAACCATTGAAGTATACTGAAACTACGATAATTTACATCAGATGACAATGAAAATTAAATTGCCATTGGAGATACAGACTTACTAAAGGAATATTAAATGAGAAATGTTGCCTAGTGGATATAGCAAACTGTCTGGAAAAACATTTGATGTGATTGTGTCAGTCAGTCCATATGTTAAAAGAAAGGTGTGATAGTCTGAGGAATACCTGACAACTTGTGGATATGATTTAATTGCAATTTAAAGTGCAAATTAGACTTACCATTTTGTAGCAGGAACAAGATTGTATCTGTGGAGTAGAAACAGACTTCAAGACCACCTCAGCGAGGAATACTTTCAGTCTAGAAGAGCAGTTAGGCTTCTACTCTGGTGTGTATCCCAGGAAAACATCATCTCAAGTCAAAGAGACTTAGGCTCTTTCAGAAGAGGAACCTCCTTCAGTCTAAAGGCAGGAAGTAAAACTGGAGAAAGGAGGATGGAAAAGGCTTTGCCTCCTTTCCCCAAAACCACAGATAAAATGGTTTTTCTTCTGATGCCCATAAAAAAAGAGGATATGATGGTCAAGTGCAGTTGTGAATAGACCAGCAAATGTCCTGCTGCTTTGCAAGGTTTCTCCTTGTGACTTTATTGCAACACAAAGAATAGCATCTGAGATGCAAGACTTTAGTAGGAGAAGGTAAAATTCAGCCTGGAGGTGTGAAATACTAAGCTATCAACTCATAATGTTGTACTTCGGAACCTCCTGTGTCAGTGAGAGTGGTCTGGCAGAGTTTTTGCCAGGGAGGAGACACATAGATGTAAAATTAAAGATGATTCTTAGAAGCATCTCAATCTTAAAAGCATTTCAATACAGCAATGGAGTTCCCAAGGCATGGAAACATAGGAACACTCACCCCAGAATTTCAGACATAAGACACTGGGAATAATCTGATGATTTCACTTGTCATGCGGGTTTTGTCTGGGGTAGAGTTAATTTTCTTCACAGTAGCTGTTATGGGGCTGTGTTTTGGAATTGTGCTGAACATAGAGTTCATAACAGAGATTTTTTTCTTATTGCTCAGCAGAGCTTACACAGAGCCAAGGCCTTTTCTCCTTTTCATATTGCCATGCTGACAAGGAAGTTAGGAGTGCCTGGGAGGTTAGGAGGAGATGACAGCCAGGACAGGTGACCCCAGCTGAGCAGAGGGATATTCCAGGCCATGTGATATCATGCTCAGTATACAAAGTGGGGGGGAAGAAGGAGGAAAGGGGAACATTTGGAGCGCTGGTATTTGTCTTCCCAAGTCACCATTAGGTGTGATTGGGCCTTGCTCTCCAGGAGATGGCTGAGCACCTGCCTGCCCATGGGAAGCAGTGAATGAATTCCTTGTTTTGCTCTGCTGCATGTGCAGGTTTTGCTTTCCCTGTTAAACTGTCTGTACCTCAACCCATGAGCTCTCTTTTTTATCCTTCTGATTCTCTGCCTGATCCTGCTAGTGGAGCAGTGAGTAAGTAGCTGCCTAATGCTTGGTGGCTGGCTGGGGTTAAGCCACAATGCTTACTATGGATTCCCAGAGTAGTTTAAGTACAATCAAACAGCTACTCTGATGTGAAGATGATTAGGAAGGAGTTAGACATCACAGATACCTTTCAATGAGCCTCAACCGGTGAAACTACAAAGGACGTGCAAGGCAATCTGATTAGAAAAAACTACTTCTAAAAGAGAAAAAAATAACCTCTTCAAATGCAAAATTATGTTTAGGGGCTCAGTGAGAAACTGGCTTCATCTGAACAGAGGCTAAGCTCTGAAGCTACTGATATCAATGGCAACAATGAGCTCAGCTCCCTCCTGGTCAAAGCTGCAATGAGGAGGTCATCAGTCTTACCAATGTGCAAGTGTTACTAGTGACACCACTGTGGTTCTTCCTTCTCTTGACTTCTTCAGATTATGCACTTTATTAGCTTCTTCAACATGGGACAAAAAACCCCATCCTTTTTGATATCTTTTTGTAAATTTATTTTTTTTTAAACAAATCCCTTTTTTACCAGTATCAAAGTAGTTAAAGAAGTCAGGAGACTTGTATAGGATACCAAGGCCAACTTTGTACCAAAGGTCTGTTGACAGGAATTGCTATCATGCATAAGGTTTCAGCCTGGAGAAAATTTAACACAAAAATTCAGATGATCAGTCATAAAGAAAAATGAGTGACAACAGAGAAACAAATATTCAATTCTTGTTAGGGACTACTTGGAATGCCGATCTCATTGAAACATGCTCCTCAACTTATTTTAAATTTCTTATGTAATTATACCCTGTTTTCAAGTTCTTGTCACTACACAGAGGTCCCTTTTGTATAAGTTCATATTCAGGTCAGTTCAGAGAAGCTTCACAGATATCAGAAACAAGACATTTTCCTTCTGCCAATGTGGTTTTGCCCCAAAGAAAGAAAGAAAGCTGAACTAGCTGAACTTTTTTTTGCAAGAAAGCTGAACTAGCCACTGTAAGGGATATTGCATCTTTTATTGCTTGCAGAAAGGAAGTTTTCAGCCAAGGAAGGATGCAATTTTAGTTTTCTGTGCACAAAGAGGGAACTGACTTGCTGTAAATAATGATAAGGTAATGTTGCTAATTACTTCTGCACTTTTTATTCAAAGGACAAAATACCACTTTACAAACAAAAGACGAATTGCACATCAGAAGTTTTGGATAACCTAAAAAAACAAGTGTGAGGATGTACATACCCTTCACTGCATTTAAAATCATACAGACATTCAAGATAAGTAAATAGAGGGTCTTAAACTGTTAATCCAGAATGGTATTCCACCTTCTGGATATGACCACAGACATACAGTGATGCAGAATCGCCGGATAAAATATTAATGCAGAAGACTATTGCTGAGAAAGTGGAATAAACAGAACGAAGGAGTGCTAAAATTCCATGTGTGGCTGGCTCTCTTCCATGGGCATCTTTAGAATAGATTCTTATGCAGCCTGGATTCCTTGCCACACTACACCGTTTAGAAATGATTATGTCCTTTCTTAAACAGCTGCAGCTGCCCTGAAGCTCCATTACAAATAGTAGCCTCCAAAGAGGCAAAAATATGGATCACGAAGTAAACTCATAGAAGAGCTGAAGGAAGAACCAAGACAACTTTTCTCCCCATTAAAGATAAGGCTAGAACAACCATTTTGACCATCCGCTGGGCTGATCTGTTTTGTCATAGAAGTCTCTGTGCTGTCCTGAACTATTGCTGAGTTGAGCTACAATACCTATTTTAAGACAGATAGATACCTCTTGAGGTTAAAACTAGAGTTGGAAAGCCCATTAAAATTTACTTTGTTTCAGTAGTTAATTGATCTGTATTTAGGGAAAATAGTACCAGTCAGTTCCAGTTTGATTTTTTTCAGCTTCTAAAATTCAGCAATCACTTCCTCTTATGTGTGTCAGCTAGATGGCGAAGCCAGATATCAAGTTTCTATTTCATTGCAGATACTTTTGGACTGCAGTCAATACATGGTCTTGCTTGATAAAGAGGAGAAACTTCCTTGTATCGTGCCATGTGAATCAATGACTTTCCTAGCTTTTCTCTCAGCCTTTCCTTTTTAAGTATTCTTGAATCCTAAACTGCAAAAAGCAAATTAAAAAAAAAAAAAAATTCAGTGCATACATATAACTAGTACTGTCTATGCAACCCCTAAAGATTTCTTTTAGTATAGCCAAGAATTACACAAAGCATTTTGACTAAAGCACTGTATTTAAGAGTACATTCATTGTTACCTGTCTTGACAAATCTCTCTGCATCTCTTCATTCCTCCTCCAAATCCCCAAATAATAACTTGTGACCAGAAAAAAAAAAAAGAAGAAAACCACCATTTTCAGTTCTTCTTAGGTCCAGCGAAACACAGATATCTGAAGATGAGAAAGGCAACAGCAGCATTAACTTTGCAATAACATGACTGATGATTAGACTAAGGGAATTGTCAGTAGACTTGGTTTTATTCCCTTTTTAGTTACAGCTGTACAAATACATTTGTATGCTAGGCAGAGAAAGGGTAATGAAGTAGTGATGAATCAAAGGTGTAAGGCATATTCAGAAATACTTTTTTTTTCAAATTTCAAAATTCAATTTCAAAAGTAGAGTCAATTTATACCATGGGAATATTTTAGCATAACTCTGAGATGCCAAAATAAAATTCCATAAGCATGTAACATAACAGAGCACTCTAGAGATGATCAGAGCCAAAATATACAAGGAAATGCAAGACAACAAATTAGAGGCTTACACTCACCTAAAATAAAAGGCTGTTTATTGGAGAAATTCACTTTTAGAACAACTTGTTCAGCTGGCCTTCAATGGCTCCATATTTGGTTGTGTTCTCTGTTCTGAAGATCTAGAACTAGATGGGCACACTAAATGTAAAGGTCATAAATATAAGAGTAAAAAGGACATGCTGATTTCTCTGTTCACAAATGTTTTACTTTAATAGTTACCAACAAAACACTTGTCTGCTTGCCCCAATTTATTAAAGCCATCTGGTGTGTATCAATGACCTATCTTTGTTTATTATATCTCCAATCTTTTGGTTCATCTGTGAGTATCATTAATAATCTTGCACAATGTTGACGAAATTTAAAACAAGCATTAAATAACACATAGCAAAAAATAATTCCTAAAATAACTCCAATATGAATATACTTGCTCAGTTAGGATCCTCCATTTATTGCTCTGGTTTTGGCTCACAGTTACTCAATATTTTAAAATTGAATGTGTTATTTTAAAATTAGTTTTGATGGCTAACACACTACTGAGTTATTGCTGGAATAGAATCTGTTTTCTCATTTTGGGAAATGATACAATTTTGGGATTTCCCCAGATGCCTCAAACACACCAGGGCATTCACAAGCTCTAGTCTTTATGAGTGACTTCAACCACCACAATATTGGTTGGAGGAACAACAAAGCCAGGCACAGGCAATCCAGGAGGCTCCTGTGATGCGCTGATCATAACCTCCTTCTCCAAATGACAGGGGAACCAATGACAGAGGTGCTATGCTGGACTATGTTCTTGCTGACAAGAAGAGACTGGTGGGAAATGTGAAGCTCAAGCACAGCCTGGGAAGTAGTGATCATGAAATGGTGGTATTTGAATGAGGACACACAAGAAGCTCACTACCCTGGTCTCCAGAAGAGCAGACTTTGGCCTCTTCAGACTTTAGTCTGCTTGGCAGAGTACTAGGGCATAGAATCCTGGAGGGAAGAGGGGCCCAAGAAAGCTGGTTAATCTTCAAAGGTCAAGGTCCTCCAAGGCAGGAGCAATGCATCCCAACAAAAAGAAGTTGGACAAAAGTACTGGGAGACCTGCATGGATGAACAACTTGCTCCTAAACAAACCAAACCACAAAAGGAAGCCTACTGAGGATGAAATAAAGGCCAGGTACCCTGGGAAAAATATAGAGATTGTCTGAGCACCCAGAGATCAGGCCAGGTTTTTTACTAGCATCATTTTCATCATTTCATCATCATAACTTAACATTTCCTAAATATACAACATTTACCTATGAGAGTAGCAATGGACATGAATGATGATGAATGACAGCTGTATTTACTGTGTTCTTTGCAGATGTAACTGTCATCAGCACTTCAGTCTCATACGAAGTAGCAAAACATAAAATATTTCAAATTTCCAGACTAGCTGATGTGTTATCCCAAGATGGTATGTTGTAGCAATAAAGAGCTGTCACTGCTCTGAGCATCTGTTGAGAGGGCAGAGTCATCTTAAAGTCTGGCCAACTTTCAGAAGTTAGCTCTGCAGTTCTGAATTTTCCTACACATTTCCTAAACAGTTTGTGTAATATATTTATAAAAACATGTCTGTCCTGCTAAGTGCCAGATAGACACAAAAGAAGAGATAAATTTAAACAAAAAATATAGATGTTAACCACTGATGAAAGTGCATGCAGAGTAACCAGAGAATTATTTTTGTTCATTGCAATTGCAAGCATTACTTACAAAAGCTGGCATGACTCAGTGACAAAGGTGTAGTTATGTTTACTCTGCTTTTTCCAGAAAGCAGTGACCTGTAGAGAGACATGAAGAAGCAAGCTATAATTCAATCAACCTTCATTCTGCCAGACCACAACTTCCTGCATAAAGGATGTCTGCAAGAACATCACAACATGCAACAACGAAAAGTATTTATTAGACTAAGTTTAACTCGGGTAGCAGGGGACTAACTCAGATCTAGAACTTCCTTTTATATTACTCACCTTATTTCCCAATCACCCCAAAAATTTATTTTTTATATGCAGAAAGTAGAACCTTCATCTTGTCTAACAATTGCCATTCTTTACTTTTTTCCCCCAGTAAACTTGGAAAAAAGATTTTGACTATCTTTGCATTACTGCAAATGCAAATTGGGGATACCAGTATCATAAAGTCATCCCAGGACACTGTTGATCATAAAAAGCTAGTAGTATTTGTATTTTTTAGGTATACTTCACACAGAATTATAGCTATTATGTGGTCTGAATTACCACTGGATATTAGTATTTATACCATTACGCTTTCAACTCATCAAAGACCTATATAAATGATACCACAAATATTCTTGCAGAGATCAGCATAAGCTGAACTGGTAAATTTTGCATAATTTTCATGCTGCAGATACTGTGTATTCCCATATAGACTGTAGTCTGAAACATTATTTTTCAGTTCTCAAGCTACTTTTAGACAGTTGCCTTCTGCTTGCTAATTTCAGAATTGCGTTGGCAGATCCTTACAGACCATGTCCTTGATGTTGCCATGGTTATACTCTTCATTTAGTAAACAGTATGGAAGAAACCCTCATTCACTGGCAATAATGCAACTTAGACCAACAATCCCCAGGTGCTCTTAAAGTGGTTACTCTTCATTTACATTTCTTAAACTCTGAGTAAGCAGAGATTGCAGGTTTTGTTTCCAAATAGTCATCTAGAGGACACCATGCCTTCTAAGAGGTGCTCAAAGTAGCAATTTTTCACTCCTAGGACCACCACTGCAGACAAGACAACACATTCTGAGGAAAGGGAAAAAGTTGCCTTCTTCCCCTTAGGAGATGTGGTGACTGTGACTCATGAGTAGCAGGTGGAAGTTGTCACCACAGTATCAATTATTGGAAGAGAAAACTGCAGCTTTTGTAAGGCTCAGAGCTATTTATGGAGGATTTTCCTGATGCAACAATCAATCCAGGGTGAATCCAATTTTCCTGGTGGTAAATACCATTTAGAGGGTGGAGCTGGCAAGGAACTGTGTTTTTGCATTTATCCCTCAAATCATATTCACTTTAGTTCTGCCCTTCCCTTCCTCAGTTATTCCACTCCTCATATCCTAGTGATTTCTTGTTTCCTTTTTAAAGAAAAGACCTCTAGCTTTTCTAGTGAGCTTCAAAACGAGACATTCAATTGCAGCAAGTAAATTTTTGTTTTAAAAAATCAGAGACTTTATGCTTGCAGAGATAAATTGAAAATCAGAGCAGGGTGCAAACCTGGTCATCCAAGTGTGCACATGGTGAACTTTGGTGCCCGGGCTGTTGTCCCAAATGTGGTGAAAACCATGCTCAGGATGTGTTGCTGTTGCTTCTCAGAACCACTGAAACCACAAGAACAAAATTATTTTTGTGCTGTCTGTAACAAAGCTCTCAGAATGATATATTAAAATTACTGACTGGGAAGCAATTCTGGGTTAGGAGAATGTTCTTCTTAGAGATAGTCTTCTGTCTTCTTAGACTGGGTGAACAGTAATGTGACACCAGACCTTTACTACAACTGGAGGAATTCAGAGGCTTAGTATACCTGTCCTTGCCCAGAAGCTCCACTTTTGGAACCACTAGAAAATATATTTTACATGAAACACCAGCAGAGATTTCCACCCCTCCTGCTCATGGATCATAACATCTGTAGGATAACATCTAAGCTTGCAGTCACTGACTCACTATGTCCTGCAGAGTTCAAACCACACCATACACAGCATCTGCATCTATTTCCATGAAGGACCCCAATACAGCCCAGCAGAGGACAGTGTCTAGCAGTAGGACAGCTGTCCCATTAATCCTGCATAATTATTTAAAGCAAAGAAGCATGGGAACATATTAATTACCAAGGGTCCTTTCCTTTTCAGTGGTAAACTGCCAAATTATTGGAACTCCTAATATTCCCCTGGAATAGGCTCAAAGCACTAAGTTTCAGGAAATACAAGACCACATTGTGCCACTATTATTCCAAGTGTCCAAGTGCAGCACAGGTGTATCTCTCAGCTCATCTTAATCCCTGGAACAGAAAAAAAAAAAAAAGAAAAGAAAAAAAGAAAAAAAAAAGAAGCTTTCCCTTTCTATTCAAAACAACTTCAAAAACTAGATGTTATTCAGAGCAACTTCAAAAGTTAGATGTTGTCTTGTCACAGACCAGTAGAAAAAAATTAAATCCCTGCTCTAAGAAAGGTATTCCAGTGAAGCCTTTGAAGGTAGTGAAGTAAAACAAAGTACTGGTTTCTCTGACAAAATTTTACTGCAGGCTCTAACCATAGAATATCTCTACCTTCCAAATTTGATTACAAGGCTTAGCTTGACATATTAGCTCTGGTACAGTTTCCAAGACTGCAGGTCAAGAAGCATATGAAGAAGGAAGGTAAGTGGTTGGAAAATTTACCCATTTTGTCTCTTTAATAGAGACAGAGTGTACAATGGACAGGCAACAGCAAAACACAGTCAAAGGAAGATGGGAAAGAAAAAGAAGAGATAGAAACAGGCAACCAGACAATGAAAATACTTTCAGCTGGGATACAAAATAAAATACAAAGTATATTAATGTCACCCAAAGTATATGTTAGTAAGCTGTGTTTAGCCTTGCAAGCTGACTGCTCTGAATAGATGAAATATTCCACAGCTCAGCCAGTGTTGCAGAGATAGACTGGCAAAACAAGCACACTCTAATCTAATTAGTACTTGGGCTACAAAAGTTCAAGTACTTTCTAAAGTTTTAGGACAAATGCCCAGGTTTTACAAATATAAGGTAAAATCTGTGTTGGGTAAAAAAAAATAAAAGGAAAAAAACCCTTCAGAATGTAAACCCCTTGATTTGGTCCTTATTAACTATTCCTCAGTGTACAGTACCCTTTAACCAAATGAATGACAAGACAGCACAGTGTGATTCTTTTGCGGGACCAAAAAAAGCTGTGTCTCTTAATTTCAAAGGGTGTCTTAACTATACAGAAGCCTTTGTACTTAAAAACTACCTTTTAAGTTTATCTCTGATACAACCTAAGAAAATAGTTGTTTGTAAATCTTGATTGGGTGTTCCAGTCCCCGCAAAGCTAGAGACACGTTTGCAATATTGTTCAAATGCCTGTAAACTAAGAATTTAAGTATCAGTTGGAACCAAATTTTACACAGAGATCATTAAGTAAAAAAAAAAAAAACATAGTCCAGCTCATTTTCCCAGCTTGCTAAATACAGTCACTGGGGAAACAATTAAGAGGAAGCATGTATTGTACCTGAGCTTTTTAAAAGAATGACAGTTGTTAAAGCAGGAACAACCATTATAGTGTTGCTTAGCTATCTCAGCCTTTTCTTTGCCTCCATACTTTCTGCAGGTCGTCAGTTATAATTAATGAAGGCTGAGAAGTTTGCAGAAAATTGGCACCCAAAGAAATCACTGTATATTTAGCTATACTTTTCTCTTCCTAAGACTGCTGCCTAGGCTGTGCTGCTGGGGACAAGGATACAGCACAGCAAGGATCCTACTGAAAGGCACCCCATCTCTACAGCACACAGGCAGGAGCTCCACGTTTTGGCGTATTTAAGATGTTCCCTTTTATGCTCAGCTCTATTGCCATCACACATTAGTCTGGACTCAGACTTCTTACTTAGCCCTAGCTAATTAGGGAAGTCTGGAGATGTCAGAGATGACTGGAGGTTGGCCAGTGTGATGTCCATCCACAAAAAGGGCTGGAAGTCAGATCCAGGCAAGTACAGCCTGTGAGCCTGACCTCAGCACCCAGCAAGACTATGGAATAGATGATCTTAAATATGATCACGTGGTACACACAGAATAACCAATGGATCAGGCCCACACAGAACAGGTTTAGGAAAGGCAGGTCCCACCTGACCAAACTAATCTCTATTTCTGACCAGGTAACCTGCCTAGTGGATGAGGGAAAGGCTGTGGATGTAGCCTACCTGGACTTCAGCAAAGCCTTTGATTCTGTCTCCCACAGTATTCTGAAAAAACTGGCAGCCCATGGAGAGGACAGGTGCACCCTTTGCTGGATTGGCCAGGCCCAGAGGGTGGTGGGGCATGGTGCTAGTAATGGGGCCAGTTCTACTTAACATCTTTCTTGATAATCTGGATGTGAGGGTTGAGTGTATTCTCAGTAAATTCATGGATGACAAGGTGTGTGTAAGTATTGACCTGCTGGAGGGCAGGAAGGCTCTGCAGAGGGATCTGGGCAGGTTGGATCATGGGCTGAGGCCAATGGTGTGAGGTTCAACAAGGCCCAGTGCTGGCTCCTGCCCTTGGGTCACAACAACCCCAGGCAGTGCCACAGGCTGGGGCAGAGTGGCTGGAAAGGACCTGGGGGTGCTGGTGGCAGCAGCTGAACATGAGCCAGGCTGTGCCCAGGTGGCCAAGAAGGCCAATGGCATCCTGGCCTGGCTCAGCAATAGTGTGGCCAGCAGGAGCAGGGCAGGGATTGTCCCCCTGTCCTGGGCACTGGTGGAGCTGCACCTCAAATCCTATTCTGGGCCACTCAATCCAGGAAGGACATTGTGATGCTGGAGCAGGTCCAGAGAAGGGCAGCGGAACTGAGGAAAGGTCTGGAGCATATGTCCTGAATGGCTGAGGGAGCTGGGGATGTTTATCCTGGAGACAAGGAGGCTCAGGGATGGCCTTATCACTCTCGACAACTGCCAGAAAAGAGATTGCAGACAGGTGGAGTCAGGCTCTTCTCCCAGTCAACCAGTGACAAGACAAGAGCAGAGTCTCAAGCTGCACCAGGAGAGGCTTAGGTTGGACATCAGAAAGAATTTAATCACTGAGGGGCTGTCAAACACTGGGATAGACTGCTCAGTAAAGTGGTGGAGTCAACATCCTCTGAAGTGTTCATGAAATGACTGGACCTGGTACATAGTGCTATGGTGGTGATCATTCAAAAGACAGGACTCGATGACCTTGGAAGTCTTCTCTAAACTAAATGATTCTGTGATCCATTAAATGGGAGAAGGAAAAGTTTTGACTTGTTTGGGTTTTTTTCTTCTTTTTTTTTTCTTTAAAGCCATTTTAAAAATCATTCTACCAGTACGCAGCATGTGGAAATGCTCTTCAGAAAATTTTAGTTTATATACTTTCTCTTTCTTTGCCATGGGCTAAAATTTAGGTAAGCAATGTCTTTTACTTTGTGACAATATCAGATTGAGATTTTCATGTCCTTCATGCAGAGTTTCTGCCCAAGAATTATTGGGCCTGATACTGCAAGGTAGTTACTTGGTCCAATGCAAGAAAGTCTAAAGTGCAGTTCAAAGGGAGAAAGCCCAAGAAGATAAAAAGGGGAAGTTGTTCATGTAGGATGCTTATCCACAAGAAGGCAGTGCCCTAAGGTGTCCTTTTAAGCCACCAGCCCATTTCACCTTCTGTGTATGTGTATTCCTACACAAGCTGGTAGAACAAGCAGCAGCATTTTGCCCCTGATAACTTCTATCTCTAGAAGCCTATCCCACTTTTGGTGGAGAATGTCTGACTAGAAGAAGATAAAGTTTTGAGGAAGCTTTTTTTTTAAACAACTTTATCACAATTAAGTGATAAAGTGGTTAAAATTTTTAATTTAAATTTCCACTATTAGCACTAAAAAGAGAGAATAAATAAAGAAAGATGTTTTAATACCCAGTATTTTCATCAAATTATTTTATTTCAATATTAGGGAAATATAATACTTTTACAACAACATTTATAAAGACTTGTGAGGAGAACACTGCTTTTACTTTGAGTATTCATAAATTTTGCAACTCAGATCTAAACAAGGTCACAACAAATCCAGAGATACATTAAATCTAGAGTTCTCTCAGAGACAAGACTTTCTGCTTTTGACTTTTTGCAAATGCTAAGTCTGAGGAAAGGTGAGACAATCTTATTGCTCTAGTCTTCCATGACTTCAAAATTCTGAACCACCTAAATGACTGCAAGACATTTAATCTTAAGAAGTTACTTACACATTATCATTTTACTTGTAACAGTGATGCTTTGATCCCTAGCAACTTAGTAGTGAGCTAAACTGTCCCAACAAATAGCCCAACATAAGGCTCCTTATAAGGAAGAAATAATTCATTCCCAGGGTCTATTCTCAATAAATGTAAACTGAATGTGATCATTCCTTGAGGAAATACAGAGCAGCATTAATTCACACAGCTCTGGGATTATGGCACAAACAATGCCTTCCCCTTCAGTCCGTCTGAGGATGACTTCATACATCAAGTATTGAGCAGAGGACACAGAAATGAATGTCAAGAGGATTTAGCTTTTAGATGTTTGTTTCTTTTAATTATTCTAGAACACTGGTAAAGTATGCTTAGTATTTTAAGTAAATTTTCCTAAATGCTTTTAGATTCTAGTCTCTGACTGCAGTTTTAGAATCATCACGGAATTTAATCAAAATTAAAAGCTGCACTTTTAAAGGGCTCATTCGATGCTGCCACTTTATTTCCACTTTAACAGAGAAACTCAAAAGAGCTGGCAATAATTATCCTAGAGTGTTTGATTGAAAAGACTAGTAAAAGGCAAAAGTTCTTTTTTAGGCCTTAAATGAAAAATAGCATCTGAACATAATGAAAGAAACCATTTTATGAAAACATTGTAAAACTGAAGACAGTGATGAACAACATTATTTACTTCATCAACCAATCTTAAAATGGCAATTTCATCAACACTCATCACTTCTGTCTGCTTTTACTGCATTTGCATGTGTTTCACTACACTGCAGAGTACAGTGACATTCACTACCTTTACATATACCAGTGTTTTTCAAGCTTTCACATATTAGAATGCATTTGTTATCTGTCAAACCTATAGCTTTCTTCCAATAAATGAAACCCCTAGTTATCTAAAAAGGCACACAGAAACACGTTAAAAAAGATTTGGTTTGACATTGTAAATCCAGTTGTTTCAGTAGGCCTATCATTCTTTCTTGTTTTGATTCTTATAGTCCTGTCTCCTCAATTTTTCTTGCTTTTACTCCTCATAGTTTTAGAGCCAAGAACCCTCCAGTCTCCATTCCCAAGTCTCTTTCTCTGTCTTTGACCCCCTACCCTCTGAGAATTTAGAAATATTTTATGCAGTGCATGAATCCAGACCCTTGTTAAGCTTCAATGCAGGAATGCCAAGCCTCATCTTTCCCGATAAGATTTAACCACTGGGGTGACTTATGCTGGCCAGCATTATGTTCTCTGCCATAATTTTTCTACATTTAGACCTTTGTGTGTTTCATACAAAGACAACTGTGCAGCAGTATATGACCTTGCTTTTAAATTAGAAAAACTGGTAGAATGCTCAAACCTTGTACACTTTACTGTAATGAGAAAAACTGACTGCAACTGGCCTAATGCTCTGAAAAGATTATTAGGAAGGAATTTTAGTGCGTGGTGGCCAAGGGTGTTTTTCCAAGCAGCTCACAGAATAGCCTTTGATTACATGCAGGAAGTTAGCCAAGTTAAGCTTGCTGTTTTGCAGCCATTCCTTCCTCTCTGTGCAGCTCTGGAATAGAAACTTCCCAAAACAGTGAGACACAAATAGAGGAAAGAAATACTCATCTTGGTAAGGTCTTTCCTCGAGAACATCCATTGAAAGAAAAACTGACTAGCAATTAAAATACAGTTTAGATACGGCTTTAACACACGCTAATTTCTTCTCTGGAGTTAACACATCTTCCCACTTGGTTTCAGAAAGTGGAGGGAACTCAGGGGGCAAGCCTGGCAAGACAAAAGAAGTTCAGTCTCAGATGAATTTGTCTGCAAGTTGTTCCAGTGCTACACCAGTGCAGCTGAAGCCTAAAGGGGAGCACCTTTTTTTTGCTTCCTTGTCTGCTCCCTAGTGCAGAAACTAAAAAGATTCACCAGCATCTTGTGTATCTGTCAATATACACAGACTCAGTGGGAAGTAGCTACGCCTGATGAGTGGTAGACAAATGAAGAGGATCTCCTTTTCTCTGGGATTTATTTTAGTGAATTTAAAACTTTCTGCCCAGTTCTGTAGAGAAAGAAGACTAAGTTGAGATAACTGACACCTAGGCTAATCTACTATTACAGATGATTTGTTGTTCATTGTCATTCTTCTCACTCTTCTTGGTTTTTATTGTAAAGTTTCTTGACTGTGACGCAAAGAATTCCTCCAGTGGCATTATTGTTATTTTTATTGCAGCAGGTGGTTAAGACCTGGTAAAGAACAGCCATTGCCCAATTTGGAAGAGTATTTTTACTGGCTTGCTAGATGCTTATTTAAAGCAGAAATAGTGGTAGAACAGAGAAGAAAAGTTGCTTTGACATGCAATCAATCATTATTCAAGAGTAAGTGATGGAGTGAAAAATAATTTTCCTCTCCTCTCATACACATGCAATCATGAAGTTATTTTTTTTTTCCTACCATATATATATTTAATATCTCTGTTTGCAGAAATGCTGAGATGAAAACCATATTAATAGTAAAAAAAAGTGATAAAAGTTCCTCTCTGATCTGCAGCATTCGGGCTCCCTAACACTTCCAAAATTCTGTTGGAGTTACGTTTATGAATCCAGCAGAACATTTACAAAACATGCCTAAAATGAGAAACTAGACAGTTAATATTCCAGCACGCTATCTATGAATTTATGAAACTGGCATTTCAAGAGTAACTGCTTTTGTGAAGTCCATAGCCAGAAACACAAGCCTCAGTTTAAACCCATTTTTTACACAGAAGCCAAGTTTCATGACCCCAAAGGAAATCTCCACAAACTTATAATATATACAAAAAAAACCCCAAAAAAACCCCACCACCCAGACTGTGCAGAAAATAATTTTGGCCATGTCTTCAGTTTAAGCTACTTGGTTAAAATGCATCCATCATTTTCTTAGTATGAATAACTGGCAGTAGAAAAAGAAAAAAACCAAAACACTAAACCAGAAAAACAAACAAACACAAAAGCAAAAATCCAACCCCCAAAAAGCCATCCCCTGCAAAAGCGCAGCTATATACCTAGATGGAAAAGAATTCTCTACCCGTGAAACTTCCTAATGGTGCTACTGTTTAGAAGCTTAAAAGCATATACTGCCCCCCACCCCCAATACGTGCAAATTCTAAACTGTGATAAATTATTGCATGGATTAAAAATTCGGAAAGATATAAGAGAAATATGTTTGTAATAAAGTGTAATATAAAATGTAAAAAAAACCCCC
>NC_031799.1:18777493-18778494 GCF_001522545.3 Parus major
AAGAAAGGAAGGCTTTTCCTACTCTGCTGCCAAATGTCAGAAAATGAATAATTCAGATGAAATACTCTGTCCAAGAAAGGGAGATTCAAATAGTTTAAGGGTCAGTTAAAGACCAGGAGCTGGGCTCTCTGCCCACACTGAACCAGGATCTGATCACTTTTTAGGTTTCTCACCTTCTACTTGTCAATCTCATCCTTTGTAACCTCAGTTTGACACAGATATTTCTATCAACACACATGGACTATACCTCAATCACCATGTTGGTAAAAAGCAAATATTATTAAAAAAAATAAATAGCATTTCTCCTTACTGTGTATGGCAAGTTTTAGAGTTGTTTCTGTTTTTCATGACTGTGATATCCTGCAGCTTGGAATACATCCCTTAAGAGATGAAAGATTTTTATCTGGAGCTGGATCCAGTATTTTCACAGAATAATAGAATCTCAGAATAGTTTGGGTTGGAAGGGGCCTTTAAATGTCATGTAGTCCTATATCTCTGCCATAGGTAGGGACAGTTTGAGCTAGATCACTTTGTTCAGACCTCCTTTGAACCTGACCTTGAATGAGCTCCAGGGTTGGGGCATCTTTCACCTCTCTGGGCAACCTATTCCAGTGCTTCAAAATAACAGAATCACAGAATAACAGAATTAACTAGATGGGAAAAGACCTTGAGATCATCAGTCCAACCTGTGACCAAACACCACCTCATCAACTAAACCATGGTACTGAGTTCCACTTCCAGTCTTTTTTTAAACATGTCCAGTACAGTGACTTCACTGCCTCCCTGGACAGCCTATCCCAATGCCCAATCACTCTTCCAGTGAAGAATTTTTTTCTAGTGCCTAGCCAAAACTTCCTCTGGCTCAGCTTAAGGCTGTCCCCTCTCATTCTGTCAGTGGATGTCTGGGAGAAGAGACCAACCCTCACCTGGCTACAGCATCCTTTCAGGCAGCTGTAGGGAGTGATAAGGTCTCTCCTGAGCCTCCTTTTCTACAGGATAAA
>NC_031799.1:18778954-18810791 GCF_001522545.3 Parus major
CAGGACCTGGCACTTGGTCTTGTTAAACCTCATATTGTTGGACTCGGCCCATCTATCCAGCCTGCCCAGATCCCTCTGCAGAGCCCTTCTACCCTCCAGGTGATCAACACTCACACCCAACTTGGTGTCATCTGCTAGTTTGCTGTGGCAAACTCAGTCCCCTCATCCAGATCATCAATAAAGATATTAAACAGGACTGGTTTTACCACCTTCATTGTAAAAAAATTCTTCCTTGTATCTAATCTGAAATGGATCACTTTTTTATTAAAACCATTTTCCCTTGTCCTATTGCAAGAGACCCTATTAAACTGTTCTCATCTTTCTTATAAGCCCCATCAAGCTAAGAAAATTCTACACAAAAGTCTCCCCAGAGCTTTCTCTTCACCAGGCTGAACAGCTTCAACTCTGTCTTCACAGGAGACATACTTCCCTCTGATCATCTTTATGGTTCTCCTCCAGACCCGCTGTAACAGTCCATATGTTTCCTGTGCTAAGAACTCCAGAGCTAGATGCAGTGCTCCAGCTGGGGTTTCATCAACACAGAGCAGAGGGGTAGAATCCCCTCCTTCACCTCGCTGGACACGCTGCTTTGGATGCAGCCCAGGGCATGTTTGTCTTTCTGGGTTGTGAGTGTCTCTCATCAGATCATGTGCAGCTTTTGAACTAGTTCCCCCCAAGTCCTTCTTGGCAGAGCTGGTCTCAATCCCTCCACCTCCCAGCCTGTAATGATACTGAGGCTTGTTCCAACACAGCTCCAGGACCTTGCATGTAGCCTTGTTCAGCCTCCTGATGTTCATATATTCTTACCTCTTGATGGCTCAGCACAGCCACCATCACTCTGGATGGCATCCTATTCCTCAGGCTTGTCAACAGCACCACTCAGCTTGGTATCATGTGAAAACTTGAAGAATGAAGGCTTATGTCTGCAAGACTTGGAAGACAAGCAGTCAGACCACATTAACTCAAGTGGGGTCAATATAAGGTTGGCTGAACTGCCTGGCTATCTGTATGCCAGCAGATGCAGACAGTGCTGGATGTGCTATGCTCTCCAGCTTTGTAGTGTTATATTTTCTTACAAAATGCCTGTATCCATAAGTTGTATAACTCAGAAGGTGATTCTAAGGGAGGTATCTGAAAAGGGAAATATTTTTCCACCATAAAGACTGGCAGTTGAATTCAGAGCTCTTTAAGTTGTATTTTATCATTTGTTTGCCTGGGAAGTCAAGGCACCACATACAAATACTTCATTCACTTTGCTCTATCCAGATTTACTCTGGTATCTGTCAGCTGCATCATTTAAAGTTTTAACTTTAATTTAAACCTCCATGTCCCTCTCTTTAAAGTTTTGGTGAGTTTGTTTACAGTTTGTTGAAGGTGCTTTGCATGGGATTTGCAGTGCCATGCAACAAGGAATTTTTTGTAAACATTGTCCTGTGCAGCTGGTATATGGCCCAACCCTACTTCCTCCAGGAATGCTTTGTCAAATCTGGGCTAGATAGTGGTGCATCAAAAATGCCATCCAACACAAACCTAAGAGATGTCAGTTAAAATGAGCTACTACAATGAAAGCTTGTTAGAGCCCAGATCTCTTCACACTTTACTACTAGCAGATTTGTGGTGGAGAGGTTGTTTCTAGACTAGGAAGGTATGGAAAATGGACTTTTGCAGTACTTGCTCTCCTTGTGCAGTTTCATACAGCACTTGGAGACATGTGTATTATTGAGAAGCAAAGCTGAAATGGTTAGTGTGAACAAATTACTAAGAATTTTTCAGTTATTTTTGTTTTATTCACAAGCTATTAATGAATATACTTTTTTCTGACTTAACACCACCTCTCCCTGCTGCTGGAGCATTGCCATTGGCTTTGGAAGTGTCACATTGGGTAGTTTCTTCTATAAGTTTGCTGTCTGGGTGTTTTCAAACAGTGACATTGCCCATCTTCCTTTCTTCACCTGTGGGTGCAGCTGATTGCCAGTGTGACTTAGCTTAGATTCTGCTTCAGCATTCTCTTTAAAAATAGCAGAGGGGTGGTAGGAGTAGTTTGGCCATTGTGGATGGTACAAACTTTCTCTGAGCATTCTTATTAACAAGACCTTACTAGCAATATAAAAAGAAAAGTAAATGAGAAAAGGCAGTAAAACTTTCTCCTACTCTAAGTTTTTTCCACAATAGAGTTCAAGTGCACTCTGAGTGTGCCCAGCCACTCCATGCCTTTCTGTCGGTGTTGCTGAAGGCTTTCAACAGCCTTTTCAGTCAGCAAAAATAAACTGTGCCATAATGAGGGCAGACCAATCCAGAGAACAAGTGAATTCAGCAGCTCTATATTTAGCAGTCTGCCATTTAATGTGTGCCTCTCACCCCACCACTGAGCCTCTGTAGCAGGTTGGCAGGAGCAGTAAGAAATAAACAGAGCAAGCACCTGAGCATACGTCGTCAGACTTACTCTTTGTGTGTTTGTGCTGCTCACCTCGAGTCTGTGGTATCTACTGGAATTCCACAGCTTTTAGCAATCAAAGGACTACCTAAGACTTTTTAAAAATCAACTGAGATGCTCTTACTACTTTGAAAAAAAAAATCCACACACTGTTTTTCCACTGGTCACACAATATTGTTAATTTTCAACCAAATATAAGCTGGCTCACTTTCTATGTTTATTACTTTTCATCTTATCCAATTTTATTCCTATCCTATTCACAGGGAGGTTTGTGTGTTTTTATAACCCTCTACAGTTGTAGCATTTCATAATTAACGTCCCCTAGTGATTCAATGTGCACAGATTGATGAATTCTGAAGGACTTTTTCTGGTTGTGGGTTTTTGGTTGGTGTGTGGGGTTTTTGTGTGTGTGTGTTTGGTTTTGTTTGTTTGTTTGTTTGTTTCTCCTTTCCTGTTTAGTGTGTGTTTTGTTTTGTTTTGGTGCTCTTATAAAGGTATTACTTTGGCTTTCAGAAATGTGTGGCCATCAGGATTAATTATTAAAATGTAATAGGATCTAATCTCTCTGTAGATTTCTGAATACAGAATACAGAGGAATTTTGACTTGTTTCTCTGAATGAATTCAACTGCTTTCTGCCATAAGCATTAGCTGGCAAAATGAAGCAATTCCTCTTATGTGAAAGAAAGTGTGGAACAAATAGGAAAATCAGCAGCATTTAAAATAGGAGAATAAACTCATCTAGCAACATAGGTATAATCTTTATGTTAGAGATGATTGTTGACTTGAAGACAGTAAGGCTTATTTAATGATGCCAGGTCATGTACAGTGTGGAAGCTTACTCACTTTGCATGATACAAACTGGCTATTATCAGGAAAAAATCTGATGTAACTTAACCAGTACGAAGGATGTAGTTCTCACAGTGCAGGATCGTGGTGATGACATGAAAAAGCACATGCTTAGCTTCATACACTGTAAAAAATTGGTGCAAAATTGGTGACCAAGGTGATTCATGATTGTTAAATAAACTGCTAAAAGAAAAAATACTTTTTTCACCTTTTTTTTTTTTACCTATTTCCATTTCAGAAGAAATTTGTGCAAAGACAGAAGTGCAAGGGCTTGCTGTTTGTGACCCCAGGCATCTGCTGGCTGTCCCCTAGCAACTGGTGATACCCTGTGTGGCTGCTTGGGTCAGAGAATGGACTTTTTTTTGGAAAGGCAGGTGGTCTTGGGAAGATCCAGGTGGACAGGGATTTTACCTGGCTTTCAACTGTTACCTTGACATGCATTGCTGTAAGTCAACAAGCATGAGAAGACAATATTAGAAATGTTGCAAACACATTTAGAGACAGACATTTATCTCCTCTTGGATCGGAATGGTTTGTTCTTATACAATTTTGGTTTTAAATAGAAACAAAAAAGTGAGCAGATGTTGTCCAGATGAGCGAGATTTCCTTGTAGCTGATTAGAAATGCTCAGGTCATCGCTGTAAGCCACATTAACCAGCTTGAACCAAAACAGCACTATAAATGGCCATTTACATCCATATCTGTTTTCTAGTCCTGCTAGCATTTGTATGTTCAGGTACATCATACAATATTAAAAAATCAGCAAATCATGCACGAGTTCAGTTGGACAACTAGGAACTTTTCCCAAGGTTTTGTGGCCCAGTAATTGAACAAATTTTCTGATTGAGGCTTTCTGATTGAGTATCATAATTTCTTTGACTATGTACTGAAAACATGGCTTATGGAAGTAAAGCAAAGATCGGCTGTCTACATATTTGATATTTAAAAAAGATAAATAATTAATTTAAAAAATCTCCTGTCTCAGATGTTTTTGTTTACATCGACTACTGCCTGTCTCCTTCAATATTTTCTATGAAGAATTAGCCTCATTCTCTTATCCCTTCTCCTTTTTCTCTTGGCCAAATCTATAAGAAGTCTGTTGCTTGGATGCAGGCCAACAGACTAAGTTAAAGAGAAGTTTCACAAAGCATTTAACAGGAACTGTCTTACAAATGCAGGCACACATTTGCCCTCCAGCTGGGCATTCTTTGCATAGCCTGAGATGAATGTATTTTACTGTATACTGTATTCTCAGAATGGGTCAGGTTGGAAGGGACCACAGTAGGACTTCTGGTCCAGCCACCCTGCTCAAGCAGGGTAATCCCAGAGCATATTACACAGAATTGTGTCCAGGCAGTTCTTGAATGTCTTCAGGGAGGAAGGCTCTACACTCTTTCTGGGCAGTGCATGGTTGGTCACCTGCACATTAAAGAAGTTCCTCTTCATGCTCAGCTGGAACTTCTGTGTTCCAGTTTTTGCCCGTTACCCCTCAAGATGATCTCATACACTTGCCTTCTCACTTTAATCATCAAACTGGACTTCATCAGCTACAAGTTTTAGTAGAAACAGAGGCTTTTGAACCATGCAGTAAATTTTATCTATACTTTGGATATAGGTATCTAAGAGACTGCTAATTACTTTTCTTCCTGAAATCTAAGGTTAGTTTTCTCCCCCTCCTCTTGGTGAATCTATGAAAATGATAGATTATACAAAAAGAGATTGAAAATTCTCTCTGGATAAACAGTTATAATGTTATGGCAGCATGTTCTGTGCTAGGTTTTGGCAAGACAGCTACAAAGCATAATTGCACCTGCAGGAGTGCGACTAGATAGAAGAAAATCATAATTTAGGCTAGTGGCTTTCATTTGTTTATCTATGAAGAGGAGGACATGTATATTATTAAATGGCCATAACTGACACCTCCAATTATATGTCTTAAATACCTATGGGTACTTTAGTAGTTTAGAAAAAATCTTAGCAATAGATGGATAATGAATCACATAATAGATGTGATTACTTAGGTAATTTTGGTTTTGTTTTGAAAGGCTGAAATCAAGGAGGGAAAGATTATGCCAAAAAAAAAAAAAAAAAAGAGGCACTTTATGTTTAGTGCAAAGCTTATAAACATAAGGGCAATTTATGGTTATGATTAACAACCAGTAATTCCTAGAGGATTAAGAACATAATACAGTAGCTTTTGAGATAAGACTTAAAAAGTCAAGCAGAAAAATTATACATTACATTATTTTTCCTTTTTATAATCAGTTTCTTAGCAATCTACACTGTTGCAGAGAATGCATACCCAAAACCTTTATTTGCTGACAAAAATGAAGAATCACTTAGAAAATTCAGAAAGGAGGTGGAGCTTTGGTGCCTCTTCAATACTGGGTAGTGATCCATGAAGGAAAGGATTTAAAATTAATTGGAGGGGGAATAAGAGCAATTTTTTTTAGATAGAAATATGTTCAAAAAGAAAAAATTATCAACAGATCTTCTCAGAAATTATTCCACTAATTGAGATATCTCCAGAAGAAAAGGAATTGTAAAGAAAGGGAAGTTCTGTCTGCAATAAGTGGCTCTCTTTTGGTGGGTGTATACATTTCCAAAGCCTAGGCTCAGTTATGAGCTTCTTGGGAGCAAATGGATGGGACATTCAAGGTGATTCAATTCAATTAATTTTAAACCATGACTGAAAAGTAAACAAGTATAAATGCTAAAAATTGCTATAATAATTTTTAACCTTCCAAATATATATTGCAGTTTTTAATTTTAATAATATAAACATTTTTTGTGAAATAATTATCTTAAATATTATTACTTTGGACAATTTATATGCAGTTTGACATCTATGAAGTAATCAAAATATTTTTCTTTTAAAATTAATCAACTTATTTTACAAAGAAAATTACATATGTCAACTAACCAATTCCAGTCAATCCATCTTTCAAGATTTTAGACTGGAAAATATACTTTTTTATTATCTTAGTTATGCAGTATACAGGGAAAGTGTGGTGTATTTTCTTCTCTCAGCTCCCAATAAGTTCTCAATTTTAAATGACCCAGCTCTTGAAATGGACTTTAAAACAAATAAAATCTGCTTTGAACTTGTTTAACTAGACATTAATGTCCTCAAAAGCTTAAGGTTTAACAATTCAGTAACCCGTGGCTGTAGATCATTTGCGAGAAATTTCCGTCAGTCTAGTAGGATTGAATTCTTCAAGACTACTTTGATTATATTTTTAATTAGATTTAGTAAGATGTAGGAGGTTTACTTCTCATACTAAGTGATCAATATTTTTAATTTAAGCTGTGAATACCGTGCAGGAAGTGACATTTTCAATGCCAATGGGACACTGTTACTGGAATGTCTTACCAAAGTACTTAGTGGTTTGTCTGGAACATGACATTAAAACTCTGAAAAAAAAAAAACAACTTTCTATATTCAAGGAAAAATGAGGTAATAATGAAAGTCCTGATATTCTTGTTATAAATGTCATATTTGTCACTATAGCTTGTGGGACATCCAAACTAAAAGACCTTCAGGCCTTTGAAGAATGTGCACCCGAATAGGTGCAGGAGGTAAAGAGGAATTCAGAGAGGTAATGCAATCAGGGGAATGAAGCACTGGCTTCACAGGGACTTCAAAGAAGATGTGGACATAAACACAAGAAATTAGAGCTCTACAAGGTGACTCTCCACATATGACTGAGGAAAGGATAAGAAGTAAACAGTGGAAGAAGTGCACCATGGTTTTTCTTACCCCAGCACACTGAAAGGGGTTAATAGTAGGGTGGCATTTTTCTCAAGCAGCCAAAATGTTTCCTTCCCAAGGTCTGTGTATCTCTGCTTGTGCCTTACTGTGTCTTGTAGATGGCAATGTCTGACTTTTGTTTAGGTTTTGCACAAGAGGAAGACCACCTCTTTCTACCAAGATACAGGTTTTAGGCCACAGAGCTGGGCACATCTCACTGACAGAGAGATGTGTGACCCATCTCTGTGCTGTCTGTGATTGCCAAAGCCCTTTGGAGTCTGCTCTCAGCTTTGTGCCAACACACAGAGCCACCGCCCCTTATTGAAGAATAACTCTCTAACTGTGCATAGGGAGATGGCTGGGAGAAGGCTTCTGGAGCTCCCTGGTCTTGCATCCCACTGATTCATCCTACAGAGTCCAAAGAGCCACGGTCAGCTCCATGCGCCTGCCCAGGAGAGAACCTTCTCCTCTCACACCACAGCAGTCACCACACACCACACTTCCTAAAGGCAACTTTGCTTTATGAACAGCCTGTATCTGCAATTTTTAGTGTTTATTCTATGATCAATTAACAGGAAACAATTATTTATTAGGTTTTAGGTTATTCAAAAGCATAATATTCCCAGGCATCTGAGCTGTTCTGGGCTTTCTTCAGCCCTATTGGAACCTGCTGAATAAACGTTGGTAACTATTACTGTGAGATGCATTTTCTAAATCAACACTTACCCAGCAGAAACCAGACGTGTATTCCTGATCCTTCTGCATTTTTTTTTTTTTTTGTATTTTAAACCAGTTGTTGCACATATGACAGTCCTTCAGCTTGGATAATTAATGATTCCTTACTGCTCTGGAGACTGATATTTGCCTGCCTCTTCTTCCCTTATTTACTTCAGATTTCCCCCCCTCCCCAATCTGTGAAGCAAGAGGAAGGATTTGGAGACAGGTGGAGGGGAAACATAGGAAAGGAAAGGCATAGCCCAAGTGTACAGCAATGAGTTGGGTAGTCACTGATATTGACACTGTTCAAGGTATTTGGCCCATGTCTGCAATACTGTGCTGTGGTCTGTCCATGATCTGAGCATTCAAGCACTGGGACAAATATGTCTGAGATTGACACCATTTAGGACCTTTCTAGGGCCTTCTCTAAGTAAAATTCTCATGGACTTCAAAGGGTCAGGAAGGATAAAAAATGCAATCTGCCCTTCCAGAATTCAAGGGTGCAATTTCCATGAGGATCTGTGGTGAGTGTGACTTCCTCACTATGTGTGAATGTGATGTGAAATGGAACATGGAACGGTAATATCAAGGAGCTGCTTTTACAAGTTGCCACACAGAAAGCAGTGGAAGTTCCTCACCAGCACCACTGCCGAGGGATGTTTTAAAGCCTCTTCTATATATTGGAGCATGATTTTCCTCAGTCAGAAGTGAAAAGCATCCAGCTCAAAATTAGTCATGTTTTTGTTTTCTCCCTTTGAGAAGTGATCAATGAAGTATTGCTGCTGCATTGTTATGGCAGCTTTAATTTAACTGCAGCTGCAATCGTTATGTTAGCAAATCAGCTCTCTGCTCTCATTGAATTTGCTCTCTACAGCCCTATAGTTCAGGGAGAGCTCTACCAAAATACATATAACACTCAGAAGCAAGAAGCTATAGAACAGAAACAGGAACAGAAAAAATTCACCACAGCCAGCAAAGCTCTGTATTAAATTACCAATGATAGATCAAAGGACAACTGCACAGCTTTGAGTAATGGAGCTTTGCATCTTTCTCTGACATTCAGACCGAGATTTGATTTAAAAACTGAGGTGTCCAATCCCTGCTAATGGCACCTTTGAAAAACTCCAGCTGCTTTAACTCTACAGTCCAGGGGAATAAAACTCTCTTCTTTTTCCAATGGAGGTCAGCAGTTAGCATGGGTATTTACATTGAAAATTCAAAATACTCAGTTTTAACATTACTGAGCATTGCAGAAGGAATGAATCCCCATTTTTTCTTTGCTGCAATTGAGAAAAATAGAAAAAAAAAGAACCAAACAAAAGAAAGAAGAGAAAATGACAATCATCAGATGTCTCACCTCTCTACCATCCAGTGTGGGGACTTCTGTCCCCTTTCAGATGCAACAAGACAAATACCCATGCCATTCAAAGGGAGGGGTATCAAAATGGCAGTGGTTTATTTTACAAAGAAAATTCAGAGCACTCCCTGACTTCCACCTTCTAAACCTCACCTGAACCATCAGAGTCCTATGTGAGCTTCAAAGTGGTAGAAGGAGCCTGTTCCACACTTTGTTAGCAGACAAAGAGTTAGGAAATTCTTGTGTCAAGGACAGTACAGCAGTTGCCTCCCTCTTAGCCTGAGGGAGGGACAAGATGTATGAAATAGAGGTTCCAGTTAAGGGTCTGTGAGCATATTCTGCACCCAAAATTGAATTCAGTATTTCTAAGAAAGAGTCCACTTGTGCAAGCACACCTACAGTTCTTTCAGAAAAAGCATACAACACAAACTTGGCACAATCCTTTAACTGAAACTTGCTAGTTTTAGCTCCTCATTTTTGCTACATCAAAACCCAGAATAGATCCTTTAGCTGGTGGAATTTGGCACATTTTCATTACTTGCAGTGGAGTTGTGACAGTTCATGATTGCGGAAGACCTGCACTCAGGACTGATAAATGCTATGATCATTGCTGCAGGATCTGAATATTGAACATTCCTTCTGGCCTGTCAGATGCTCAACACTAGGGAACTTAGAGGGAGAGGTACCAGCATCCTTCCTGCAACCCTCAGGCCTTCTGCCCGAGAACTGATAGGTAGCCCTTGGCATTAAGCACCTTGATTGCTGCGCTCACAAGGCTCCCTCTCAGTGGGCATGTCAGCTAGGACTTTTTTATTTATATTCTAGATATTCTTCATGTCTAGAAAAATTATGGTCAGCAGTCATTATGGTCACAAAGTTAAAGAATGGTTGATGTTGGGAAGGTTGGTATTTTTAGTCATTAGAAGCAGTTTTTCGCTTGCCCCCAGACAAGACCAGATTCTGAAGTAAACTTTAAGTCACATTTTTTAGTTTAAAAAATTCCTTTCTTGAAAATTGTTTTTCCCCTTGGATACTTGCAAGAAGGACAGACAGGAAAGCTTAAAATAATAAAATATTTTAGACCATATAGGTTTAAAATTGTTTAGAATAACACACAGTAAATTATATTTTGCAAGCATGCATTTAATGTATTTTTTACAAAAGGCAATGGAATGGATTTGCACAAAACTACCCTCACCTTCCTCTTTTTGCATACACATATTTTAGTAATGACCACATGCATGTGTATATCCATATGAAGGATGTCTGAAACATCAATCAATTGAGCAAATACACTATTTTGGCCTCTACGCTTTTAGGTAGGTAGTCCATAACTATGGGATTCAAAGAAAAAACTCTCTGTTAATGAAGTCTCTAAATCAAATTTTGTAATCTTTCTTGTACATTTTTGACTCAGGTGTGTTCCTGTCAGTTATGTGTACCTCTGTATCACTGTAGCATAAAGCAAGGTTCAAAACTTTTGCTAGTGCTGGGAATTTTCCATTAGAAGCTGAAGTATGTGGCTTTTTGATTACTAAGGTAGGCTTTTACTGATGTGTGATTAACATAAAAAATAAAGCTTTCCTGCACCTTAATAGTAGAGATTTTGCTACTTTTTCCAGTTTTATTTCAAAAGAAATAAGGACATTTATTCTAAAACTTAACCTGTTCTTACTTTGTAGGCTTCAAAACTGTTTCAGGAAGGGGAGAAGGAATTTGGTTTATTTAGGAAAGCAAAATATTTTTAGAGAAACATTTAACAAAGTAGACAGACATACCATAGTATCTGATTTCATGTACATAACAAGGGTTTTCAGGGAAAAAAAGTCTTAGTCTGTCAAGTTGCATAGTTTCAGCCAAGTCTGGAAAGCTTTAGCTTTCAAAATATGACAGATTCATCATAGACTCAACTGACCTGTCAAGGGAAATAAATTTGGCAAATTTTTTTGATAAATGTAAAAGAATAAACTTCAATTTTTGCTTGAAAAGAAACAAACAAACAAAATATTTTTCAATGGCTGAATATTTTGATATTTTTTTCTCATATTAAGAAACCTTGAATCATAAGAAGAAGCAGACAGATCAGATAGATAAACTGTTCCAGAGGATCTAAATACCAAGAGCTATTTATTAGATACTGAGCACAAAGGCTCATATGGCTGGATGCAGAGAGCTCCAATTGTAACGAAACTCATTTCTGATCTGCTCTCTTGCTGATAAACTGTAATTGGGGGCTGATTGAATATGAGGAGACTGTCATTCTTTTCTACCCAGTCTGACCTAACAGCCCTGGTCATTTCCTGCCAGAGACTGGAATAGGCTTTCTCAATCACCAGCAAAATGCATTTAGCTTGCTGAGAAAAAGCTCTTGAGCAGTATCTTGAAACACTTCTCATTTATTAAGCAAAATGGAATGCAGCACACAAGGGAAGCGTTTGAAAGGTGGACCGGCATTTTAAACAGGGATTCAGCAGCAGATCATCAGCTAATCAGTGCCGTTTATTTGATTATTTTTCCAATCTCTTGTGCAAATGCTATCCCAAAGTCCTCTGACAACACTAATGGCAGGATCAACCATTCACAACCATCTCTCTCACTGTCAAGTCATACCAGGCAGTTCTGTAGAGGCTTCTTTTGTCATGGAAATATAGATGAAGCAAATCAGCAGGCAGGTTTTTCTTTGGGTTTTCTCTTGGCCCTTGCTCCCATTCTCATTTAAGGCTGATGGGGAGTTTGAGCTGGAACTCACCTCTGGAGTCCTGCTCTGGTTTCAAGGAGGTCTCTGTAGAGCATTGCAAAATTGCCAGAAGGGTGGCCCTGGACGGGTTACCAGGCATGCCACCAATGTGACTTGACAGGTAGTGGCCAGCAGCCAAGGGGAATAATGTGGTGACAGGGGAGGCAGATCCACACTTGCCACTGAGGATGCCACCTGCACTGGACGATGAGCTCCAAACACTGTGGTTCTGCTCTGGTTACAAGGCTTGCTTCCCTCTGGGTCTTGAATTGAAGGTGTGACTGCAACTGCCTAAACTTCTCTTTGTGTTCCATGGCTGTGTTTTCCCTCCTCTGCCACAGCATGAAGTTAATATTTGTGTTCTTCAGAAGAGAAACATGACTAAACATGTTTTACAATGTTTTAAACCCTGTGGGAAAGTACACAGAATCCTCCTATGATATCCAGGTCTGGAATTTGGTAAAACCTATTCTGAGGTAATCAGCCCTTTCTTCAACACAAAAGCAACAGGTAAAAAGAGAGAAGAGGCAAGTGGCATTAGCATCTCAGTACACACAGCAGTGTGCACTGGCAATCACCTTGAGAAGTAATTTTGGGGATCTTCATCTGCAGCTTCAGAGAAGGCAGCTGACCTCAAGGTGTCCCAAGCTATTTTTCAATTCTTAAGGCCTAATACAGCATCCTGATTATAGGAGTAGGGTGCCAGTTTAGGACTATGTGGCTGTAACCACAAACTAAGCTAATGATGGGTCATTTGCAAGAGCTGCCCTCTGCTCACCTCAGTGTGTTTAACACCTCTGGGTGTTTAATAAGTAAAAAGAGGCAGCCCTGCAAGGCAGGGTGGGCTTTCTTTTTCTTCACACCAATGACCCAGCTGTGATAGCTCCCTCTGGGGAAGCACAGTCACACCCATTCTGAGGGGTCATCTCTGCTGATGGGCCATAATGGACTCAATGACACCAGAAGAATAAGCAGCTGCAAGGACTTGACTATCAAGGATTTCCAGATACCCCATGACCCACTGTATTACATCATTCCATTGTGAAACTCCCCACCCTGGGGAGCATTCCCACCTGAACGTAAGCATATATAATTGTTTCTGGGGACTTGGGAGCAACACCACTGGGCAGATCTGGTGAAGGATCAGAACTTCCACAGGACCGCTGCTTTTGACAAGGCTGCGGCCATCACTTCAACAGGACTGTGAATATCACAGACCAGCATGGTGCCAGGTCTGTTTAAGCCAGTTTTCTATGTATCATTGCATTCATTGTAATCTTTCTATTAAATTGTAACTCTGACCTGAAACCTCTGTTAATGTAATTGAGTGTGGTCCATTTTTTCCAGCTGGTTTACATTCAAACAAGCACATACAGTAGTTTAATTTTTTTGCTATCCTTTTTAAAATATTACTTCATGAAGAATATTCTAGTTGATTGACCTGACCTGCAGAAAGTCTTGGATATCAGTTTTGTGAAATCACCCCCTCTTCAGGGGGTCCATGTTGAAATAAAGTTTTGATTGTAACAAGGTTGCTGTGTCATTGTTCCACTGAGGATCTCCAAAGGACCTGTCTCTCTATGTAGACATGGGTGGCTGACACAAGGTCTCCTGCTTTCACTTCACTCCCCTTTGTTTGCTTTTTTAACCCCATTCTAATAATTGGTAAACCCATGACACTACATTTACTTCACATAATTTTGCATTAAACCTTTTATGAGCCTTTTACTGGTTCACTTATGACTTTCTTGTGGTTGGGGTTTCCTGCCATGTAGAAGAGTCTGCTGTTCTATCAAAAACGCTCACGGAAATCCATCTATTTTATAAAGAAACCCATTATCATTAAATATATGCTTTCTTGTTCTGCCCTGTTATTAGAGAGACTCTATTATACAAGTTTTATCCTTAAATCAAAGGGAAAGGCTTATTGTATTTGACTTCTATTTTCCATCTACAGCAAAGCCTCATGTGTACTTATTATGCCCATAAATAATATGTAATATAGTTTTCTTTAGAAGTGCCTTATAGTGACTTATTGGGAAAGTAATTACCCAAACCCAGTGAGAAGAGGTTGAGCTGTGGCAATTTATTCACATTTTTATGCATAGCAGATAATACTTGAGTTTCCATTAGCTGCAGGAGGACAAAGAATCTCAGAAACTCAATGTTGTGTGTGTTGTTCACTTAGACTTGAAGCTGAGTCATAAAAACCTGCATTTTGAAGAGGAGGTATCTGATTAGAGCTCAAGGGATGATCTATATATTTAATCATCTTGCTTAATTCTAATAAATATCATGTCATAGTGTACAATAACATGTAAATTTTATTCGAAGATCGAAGCAAACTGGATGGAGAGATGAACTGAGATTCCCTCATTATTTATAGGTGTGGACTTTAGGATTATGAATTCATTTAGAAACATCAAGTGAAAACAGGATGAATATTTACTGACACTGAATAATATATGGTCTGTTTAAAGCTTAAGATCTGTAGTATACATAGAGGGAAAGAGTGGGAGAGTAAAAAAAAGAGCACTGGCTGCTTTTTCTCCTAATTTGTGTTTTAGAAATTAGACAACACAAACTGTTCCCTTGAGCTGTCTGATAGGAAGAACATTTACAGTTAACAACATTCTCTTGCAGTGAAGATTTTAAAGATTTCGTTTTCTTAAAATTGCAAGCTTGTTTTTGTTATACTTTCTAGGATGTGCATGTTAAACACATATCATGGTTCAAACATGAGCATTAAGTCAAGAATAGAAACATATTTCTCTCATTCAAAGTTTTTTGTGTATGCATATGACTGTTTGGCCTTTCAAGTCTGCCTGATTGTCCCTGTGCTACTCTTCCAATAATTAACACCTGATAATGCTATCTTCTGTATGTGAATTAATTTGATAGGGAAACATGCAGGGGCAGGAAAGCCAGAAGTAATTAAAATACTCATTTTTATTATCAGTAGCTCCCTGGGAGATCAAGCTGCAGATTGACCTCCTCACCTTAGAGATTTTCACTAACTTCAGCTGAAAATATGTATATTTACCCACTTTATATTAAAACACCCAAAGCTTTATCACTCACACAGACAAAATTCAGTACACAAAAGAAAAAAGTAATAGTCCTCATCAATACTTTGTTTGAACAAAATATGAAGTCAAAAAGGAGGATAAAAAAGGTGTAGCTGTCACAAACCCCAACATACAGTGAAAGAAAACTCTGAAAAAAGCAATAAAGAAAAAGGCTATGTGTACTTGGTAACTTCAGAAGGTGGTGATGCTGAGAATTATGTGCATAAAACTAAGACTACCTCCCAAAGCAGCACAGCTATTGAAGAGAAAACACAACACCAATTAAATGAAATTGCCTGTGCGGGCAACAAAACAAGATTAAAAGCACAGCTCCTCTCTAGACAGGAAAGTGAATAAATACATATCTCAGAAGGCCAGGTGTTTGGATAAAACCTAGCCTCTCCTGAAGACACTCCAGATCCACTCAGCTCAAACTTTAAGCCTTTTTCTGAGCAGCTCCTCCCTTGTACTGATGCCCTTTCATTCCAAGAGCATTCTTTAGCCCTCTGAATATATGTTCTAATCCAAAAAGTTGGCCTTACTCGTTGTTCTTACAATGAATTGTGAGCATTGTGTTTTCATACAAAGGATGTGAGGTACCTTGCTGTTTAAGACTTTTATCTGGTTTGGCATTAAGGAATTAATTCCTGTTCTAATCCAGTTGCTTCTTGATGTCTGACTTCCCCTTGCTGAGGTGGAACAATAGATCAAGACAGTCACACACCTACAGCTGATTTTTTTTTCATCCAAAGAGTGTTAGCTTATGAAAAGAATGATACTACTGTTATTTAATGCTTCATACCCCTTCATATAAAATATACTGTGAAGCTGCCAGAATTGTGTTCTAAAACAGATTAACAACAGCACTTTTCTTGTTATGGAAACCTAACTCTAAAGTGGAGCTTTTTGGTATATGGAAAATGCCAGAAAACCAGGCCTTTTTTTAGGTAGTGATTTTCTATTTGGTAAAGCTTGAGTTTATAATTTGTTCTATTATTTGATTATTTTTTAGCTTCTAACTTCTAAATAAAGGAGACTTTTAGGTACTGATTACAATAGAGAAAGTCACCATTAAAACTTAGGTCAACCTAAATACCAGTAATGTTACTACTATCCTGCTTAGCTAAAACCAGTATTAGGCTTGCTTATTTCCTGCTATTGAATCTTGCTATCAAAAGAGCCTTTGGTCCATCATTCATGGGTCATACTCATGTTCCTGTATAACCAGAAATGTAGTGCAACAAACTACAGGCTGCTTCTGAAATACATGTTGGGTTTTCCTTGCTATAACCAGCATAAGCTAGATCCACAAGCCTGGTACTCTCATATATGTGTGATGCTTTCCCAGTTTGCTGGATGATTCTTCTCTATGTCACTCAGAAGAGGAAGGGAATAACAGGAAATGTTGTGGCACCAAAACTGATATATGTATTAGTAAAAGTGTATAGTATCAATATATTGTCATGTGTAGAATATGTTTTGTAATTTTTTTTGTATATAAAGCATATCTTGCTGTACATAAGTAGTTTTTTTGGATGGGAGAGTATGATGGAAAGCTCTCTGCACATTAACTGTCATTTCAGAATGGCTCTAGAAAGCAATACCTTAAATCTCCAACAATATCTTTCTGACAGGCTTATAATCTCCGCAAATTGAGGGTAAGAACAAACCTGTCAGTAATTCTGGCTCTCACAGCTCTAACTTGAAGGAGCCTGTAACATGCTGAAAGTAACTAGGAGGCTGCAAATAGTTTATTAAGCACCATCCATAAAATACAGACTGTAGTGATGCACAAGTGTCTGCCAGAGCTTAACACTGCCACTGTGACTGAGAAGATTAGAGCATTTTGCCACAAGGGTTGCCTTGATATCTTACAAAAATTGAAAGTCACTGCAAAAGGAATGGAGGACCTGTATAAAAAACAGTAACTCATGCTGCTGACCTTCAAGCCCTGGCAAATTCTTCTGGTCCTAAACTTTGGAGGGGCAGTGACAGTGATTTTCCCTGGGTAGGGGCTGCATTGCTCTTGAGTTTCTCTGCACCCAAAGCTCTGCTCTGTGCTGTACTCCTTGTCTCCCCAGTGGAAGCACCACACATCAGACCCTCTCCTGCTCTGGCCATGGCCATGGTCCCTGGTAGGAGGCCAGTGAAGCAAGGGAATGGGAGATGTCTTGAGAAATCCTAGATGGAGGCTACCTGACTGCACTTCATTAAAGGTCTGAGAGATGCAGATGACATGAGACCAAATAATTGAGACAAAATAAAATACAAAAGATCTGGCCTGCCCACACAGTAATCTGCCTAGATATTATAAGAAATCTATCCATTTAATACCTCTGTGTAAGGCTCAAAATTTAGAAGAGTCTTGAATACATTTTTAGCCCAATATCAGGGTTCACAAAGCATTTGCCTATAAAAAAATGCACCAGGACAAAACCTAATGTCTTTTTGCAGTTCATATAAGCATAAGAAAGGGCAGGCTCTATTTAAGTATGTGCTAATAATCCTGAGAGTGGTGCCTTGTCTGAGCCTCCACTGTGGAACTTGCTCCATGTGCCTGGGTGTGGGAGTCACATTTGGGCTTGGGCCTGGCAATGCTGTCTGTGCCTGAGCTGAGTCAGGGATGTCTTTTTTTCCAACTCTGTCTCCTGCACGAGTCTTAGACATACGTCTGAGTAATGCATTTCCTGAACGGACCCCAGCCATACATTGTAGTTTGTCTCCACTCCTGCCTTTGGCTATGTTGGCAGGATGGACTTTGGACCCATGTTGCAGACTTGCCTTCAGTTGTATCGTCTCTTTTGCTCCTGACTGAGCTCCCTGTTGTGTCTAGGACAGTTGATGGACCCTGTCACTCACACCTGGCTCTGCATGATGTGCACAGCCTCTGTGGATGCCTCATGGACGATGGTGTGTGTTGTGCTGGGGTTGCCCATGGCTTTTGTGTGCCTGCAGCAGCCCTTGCTGTTCCTTGCTCAGTGCCTTCAAAGCTTGGGGTACAGTTTAAGTGCTGCATATATCAGGGTGTGTGCACACATCTAGTCTGATAGCTGAGGCAAATTATATTTTGGCTTCCCAAACAGACAGTTAGAAATGTAAGCTGGCCATTTGAGTGCCCTTGATTAGTTGTATACTATAAACAGTAGTTTTGCAGGAGATTTGCCAATGTCTTTGAAACTTGAGCAGTGGAGGCTGGTACTGTTGTCGTTGCTGATGGATGAAATATGTGGATGGAATATTTCCTTTCAGCAGTGGCTTTTTTCTCCTTGCAGTGTATCATCTTGTCATTTCTGTGTTGGAACAGTGCAAGGCCTAGTGCACTAGCTGCAGTTCCCACAACACCCAGGTTCTTCCCCATCCTCATGGCAGTACTCCAATATTTGCAATTAGCAGGCACTATAGCAATCAACTGAGCTCTTTGAACTAAAAAGCTTCTCATAACCAGAGTGAGTTTGTCTGCTGCTTAAGTCAGTCACAGACTCCAGACTGTGTCAGAATTTACTGATGCAAATTAAGAGATCACACCACAGTGCATAGTAGACAACACGGGAATAGTCTCTTTAGATTTTGAAAACCAAAACTGAGTGACAAAGGGCTGTAGATGGAAACTATAACAAGACCTATAGGAACAAAACTTTTATTTAGCTTTCTAAATGTTTAATCTAATTCCAGGTCAAAGTGACTTTCCCTGCTTCTTCTTGGCACCTGCACATGACAATGTTTGAGTATTTGGTATTTCAATAACTGAAGGAGGCCTTCAAGAAATATGCTGAATAGCTGACACTTTCTTTGTTCATGCACTTTTGTAACAGAAAATTAAGTTTTTAACATATATTTTACTTCTGAGAGCCTGCAGCCTGGAATATTTCAGTGCCATCTACAGTTTCACCTTCCTATTTTGAAAATGTTTCTGTTGTCAGAATGTTGAAACAAAGCTCATTTTTGAGAAAAATTTGGTTTTAGTCAGAATAGTTTACTGCAGATGATCCCTCTTTGGGCTTAGTCTGTAACCCCTCACTTCCATTGCAGCCTCCATCTTGGTGCAGCAGGCCTCTGGGCTGCCAAATTTACACAGCCCCTTTCAGTGGTTCTCATCTTCCTCTGTACCCTAGTGAGTGGAGTTCCCCAGATCCCCACTGTGATAAGGATATCTGCTGAAAGCCCCATGGACCATCTCCTGGACTGGCTTTGGAGAACAGCCCCAGCTTGACTGGGAAAAGCTAAATAGTTTGAATGCTATCCCCTGCCCAGGGGTGATCCTCTGTTGGTGCATGAGATCGTTGCTACTCTTTCTGTACATCCTTATAAAACTTTCATCCTGGCCAGAATTAATGGGAAAAAATGTTAATAAATAAATGAAATCTACTTTCTCTGAGTTTGCCTGTAATTCACTAATTTCCAGAGGCTGAATCCAGCATGTGTAGTTGTCTCCAATATCCCCAGCTGTAATACCACTGAAGAACACTTTTGCTTAGGTATGTAGTGACAGATTGCTATTTTAAGAAATTAGGGTTGGAAAATTTGGAGCAAGTGTTAACTCCCTTAATCTTTTTATCCTGGCTCAACTCATCACTGACAGTTGCTTTGCAGGCATGAGGAATGAACTGGGAAAATCCAATTTATGAACCATCAGAGCTTGATTTCAAAGGACTCATGAAACAAGAATAATCACTACTGATGATACATTATAACTTACACATGCTCCTTCATTCTCTTTCACCAAGCATTTTTCTCCCAGACAGACTCCAGTATATAACTCACAACAGTGCTGAAGCAAGAAAACAGGAAGAGGCAAGTATTCTGCAGTAATATGTTTCTATTGTGGGAGAAAATTCCCTTGCCATGGATATTGTTTTTATCCACTCCCCTCTCTTCTTTCCCACTTCCCTCTCTCCTTTCCCACTTCCTTTCTGATATTTGGAGAATTTACAAAGCTTATTTTATAAAACTTCTCTTTTTGAAGGAGGAACTGAGGCACCAAGTCGAACTAAAGATTATACCAAACTGCCCTGTTAACTCTTGGAAAGGTACTGGCTGTGTCTAGGCCACTGATTGCAAAACAGTAATTTAGTAAGCCAGTCTTATAGGAACACTCTGTCTTCAGTTCTGTAAAACTCTGAGGCTAACATTGGTGTCTGCAGAATAATACAGTTGACATGATATGGAAAAAGAAGATAATCACTGGAAATTTGTGTCTCATGCAGATTGTACTTTAGTAGTGAAGAACTATTCCACTACTGCAAATGATGTTTGGAGAGGCAAAATTAATAATTAATTTCCTTAGACCTGAGTTTTTTTCTTGTTTTCCGAGAAATGCAGCAATCCTTCAGCAGAGGGATTTGTTTAGTTAGCTGTGACTGGCCTGATCTGGTATTTGTGGTTAACGAATGCTTGAGCAGTGATTGACCTTGGTGACCTTCAGAGATCCTTCCTCAATGTTTCAATGATATTCTGCCATCCTACATCTTTAAGAGGAATTTACAACATCCCTTCAATAGATGCCAATCTTTCATGTCTATCCCACATCTGTCTCCTTCTCACATTTCATGCTACATGTTTTCACAGAATTGTTGAATGGGTTTGGTTGGAAAAGACCTTGAAAAAATATTCAGTCAAATCACCCTGCAATGAACAAGGATAGTTTCAAAATCACTGAATCACAGAATGGATAAAGTTGGAAGGTACCACAATGGCTTGTCTGGGACATCCTCCCTTCTCAAGCTGAGTCATGCTAGAGCACACAGCACAGCATTGCATCCAGATGGTTCTTGAATATCTCCAGGGAAGCAGACTCTAAAACCTCTTTCTTCCAGTGCTTGCTTCCCTGCACAATAAAGAAATTCTTCCTCATATACAGGTGGAACCTTCTGTGCTCCAGTTTCTGCCCATTGCCTCTTGTCCTATTGCTTGGCACCACTGAGAAGAGCAGGGCTCCATCCCCTTTACACCCTTCCTTATAGATAGATAGATAGATTGAGTTTTGATAGATACTCATAGGCATACCTTGGGTCTCCTCTCAGTTGTCTCTTCTTGAGGCCTTGTTTGACCTCCTGAGGTTCACAGGGACCCATTTCTCTAACTTGTCTTGGTCCTTTTGAATGGCATCCTGTCCCACAGCTGTGTTAGCCACAATGCTCAGCTTGGCATTGTCTTGAAACTTGCTGAGGGTGCACTAGATTCCACTGCCTATTAAAAAGCCCTGGTCCCAGTATGGACCCCCGAGGGACACCACTTGTCACTGACCTCTACCTGGACATCAAGCCATTGATGACTGCCCTCTGGAAGTTCCATCCAACCAATTTCTCATCCACCAAACAATGCATCCATGAAATCCAACTCCTCCAATTTAGAGAGAAGAAGATTGTGGGGGGTTATGTTAAAGGATATATGGAAGTCGATAAATGACATTTGTAATCCTTCCCTTGTACATGGATGGAGTCATTCCACCACAGAAGGCCACAGGGCTGGTCAGGAAGGATTTCCCCCTGGTGAAGCTGTGCTGCCTGTCTCAAACCACATCCCATGCACCTTAGCACAGCTTCAGGAGGATCTGTTCCATCGTCTTCCTGGGCACTGAGGTGAGTAGGGCTGACTATTGGCTGGTGACTATTGGCTGACACCAATAGCTTACAGTTTCCAATAGTCCTCATTTTTACCTTTTTTTAATATGGGTACAATATTCCCCTTTTTCTAGTCACTGTGAGCTTCATCTGATTGCCATCACTTTTTCTGCTGGTATCAAGATGCTTGCTTACATGCTGCACTAGGTATAGTTTTGCAACTTACTGCCTGTGCTAAAATTGCATTTATCCATGGCAATTTTACTGGTGTCCTAATGACAGCTTCATCTTCCCTCTCAAATTGCTCTTGTCTTTCATTTTGGTTTATCAACCTATTGACAGACATCAGTTGCCTTTTTTCCTCATCCTTCAGTGTAGCAGATCAAGTGGTCCAGACTCATTTAGTCTTATCTGCATCCTGGCAGCCTTTCTCAGTACCTTTCATATCCCGAGTTAATCTTCACATTAATTCACTGTAGGTAGAATTCAAGAAGTGCTGCAGCTAATATTTGCTGCAATGGCACTAATAATTCTGTCACAAAATATTTTCTGTTGTATTCTAGGAAAGCATTTGCTTTGTTTAGTGGCTTTGTTTCACTGATGGTATTAAAGAGTCTGGCATTAGCTGACATGCCTTTTTAATTTCAAAATGATCTTCTGAGAGGTTATAAAAGGAGTTCTAGGAATTTCTTACATTTTCATACTTTTCACCTTGTATGAATTAATTTATGAGTCAGTCTGAATTATCCCTTGGGGTCATGTAGAAATTTCTGCATATTTCAATATTTCTTTATTAAAAATAATTTCCAATATTATACCATCTGTACTTTCCATTAGCAGATCTATGCCCTCAGATCAGTTCCATCATGACCTTATATTTTCTAGTTGTTTTCATTAATTTTCTACTGAGTGTTTCTTGCAAACACTTTGTGGGACAACTTTTTCCACTTCACTTCCAACATGTATCTTTCTCCCTTCTATTTGCAAAAAAATTATCTTTATGTCCCTCTGCTGGTTGGCTACCAGATAATCAAATGTGCCCTCCAGGCAATTTCCAATAAAGGAAGTAGTGCTACTAGAAGAAAAAAGTTGAGAAAGCAAGCAGCAGCATTCCCTTTCCATTCCTCTGCTCAAACAGCAACCAAGCAAGAATTAAAATGTCAGAGTTAGATTTATGGTCACACACTCATGTATGCTCAGAGTCCTGTTTGGGAAGCAAAAAGAAAGAACTGCAGAAAATAAAAAACTATACTGGTGAGGTGCTGTTCTATTTTCCTGCTAATCTGCTGTATCACTGTCCTCCAACATCCTCATTCTAAACTACACAGTTCACAGGCTTTTTGGGATGTGAGCATGTTTTACTGTTAGCCTCTGTTTATGTGTTTATTTAGCATGGTCTTAAGAACTCTTGTGAAGATGCCCACCCCTCAATTCTTAAAAAACAAATTGCTTAGATCAGGCTGCAGTGTTTGCAGTAGCTGCAGAGTGCTTAGAGCTGGAAACTTGACTTGGTTCTGCTACGTAGCCTGAAGGCAGTCCTCCCAAGTCAGTACACCTGGAATATTGTACCAGGAGATCCTCTGTTCTCTTGCCTACCTATGGTTAAGTGATGAAGAGATGAACCTAATTTAAATATGTGGATACTCTAGGGTCCATGTTAATTAAACTACAACAGAGTGAATCGTTATTTTATTTTATTCAGTGAGATAAGGAGACAAGTAAAACAGTAATTAAAAAGAGCACCCTCTGCACTGTTATCAAGTTGTTTTGGATGTTTGCTTGTTTATTACAGAAACACTCAGGCTGCAAGGAAAAGTCTGAATGCAAAGGTTGTATTCTGTTATATACCTTGTATATAATTGAACATGATATCATCAAAATACATCGATTGCCTTTTACAAATTAACTGCTTGACAGAAGCTAGAAACAATTATATTTTTCCCTGTTTTTAGCAGACAGTGTCTCTGTCAAAGAGTAGGCTAAATCAGAATCAGAATCTTTGGACATGTCACATGGCAATTTATGTACTTACAGGAAACCTTTAATCCTGAAACCCTTGTAATGTTCTATCTGGGAAAATTCACATTATAAATTTTAAAAGGTTCAGTCTATTTTCCTTAAGGATGAGATATATCCTTTTCTTTATTAGGCTGGAATCTTTTGCTGCAGGAATACTTGAGGAAACTAATGCTAACCCACATGATTTTGTTTCTGTAGAGAGGGAGCATCACTGATTTCAGCGGAGCTGTCACTGAGCTGCAAAAAGGCAACAACATGGAAGTCAGTCCTGTAAGTTTCAAACGTGAGCTATCATGTTAAGAAATTCAAAGAAAGATTATGGGTGCTGTTAGACTTCTGCAGGCAGTGCCTCTGTAAAACATGCTTAGAGCTATTTGAAATGACTCTGCCTGATACCCTGGAAGGAGGGGAGACTGCTGACTGCTGTCCAGGGCCAGATAGACAAGACTGTCCAGGAAATTCTCTGCTCCTTACAAATCTAGACTAATCTCTCTGCACCCTTTCTGAGCATCTGTCACCTTGGAAGTACAGCTCACTACTTCCCCAGCAGCAGGATGGCATAGAAACATGGCTATCGTGCAGCTCTACCAGCAGCTTCTTCCTGCAGGGGAAGAAGGGTGTTTGCTTCCATGGCTCTGGCCTGTGAAAGTATACTGCTTTTCCTAAAGAGACACATCAGTTCTGTGCTAGCTATCATACCTGCAGTGTATTACTCACTGATTGTTGATACAATCCTGAATCTCCAATGATATAACTGATTTTCCTTTTCTTTTTTTCCCTAGTTTGTTATATAGACTGAAAGCAGAGGACCTCTACCATCTTTAGCAGTATTTGTTATTTATCAACTTGACTGAATGGACTTTGAGACCATTCATACCAGACAGCTTTGAAGTTATGCAAATTTTGCAGGATTCAACTCTCAAAAAATTCTCTAAATAGGTTTCTGATGGGAAGGAGATTTACCAGCCAGAGGACTTGCAGGCAGATGTGAAGGACTATAGGGAATCATAAAAGGGTATAACATATGGGGCAGTTCTCACTGCTTTTCCTGAGGAGTCTAACCTTAGGTGTTCCTTGATTTATAGAAGATGAGGTCTGACTACTCCTGCCCAAGTAGCTGCTGAATAAGTTTTTCCTTAAGAGCTAAAGTCTGAAGCTTATTGGTAAATGTTCAGGTGCCTGGACCCCATGGAGATGTCTAACTGGTGGGCTGCATCTATGCCCCAGCCACTCTTACTGGAGAATTCTCAAGTATATTCCATTTTATTACCTCAAGACACAGAAGAGGGATGTAACTGTTGTGATTTTCTTTAAAGAGTAGGATTATCCAAAGATGAGAGTAATTACAAGTTTTCCCTCAAGCTACTCATGTGAAGGCAATTTGGATAAAGCTTTGAAAAATGAGAAAACAGTATTGCACAGAAGGAACAGAGAGAGGTTATGCACATAATCATTAAGCAGTTCAAATTAAAATTTCAAAAAGGTTAATGCATCTAGTCAAAGTCAATCTTCTACCCTCCATGTTTTCTTCTACTGCTGATGATTAGGGTGAGATCAGAATTTGGGTGAGAAGAAACTTATTATACTAACTTTGTAACTAAAGATGGCTTAATGGATAAAACTGCTTTGAGGAACCAATGTGTATTTGGATGGATAATTCATATACTATAAAACTATTCATCCGACTAACAGAATTTACAACTAAAAAGATTCAGGGCTTCATTCTGCTTGTATCAAATCAATTATAAAGCTCTTCTGAACTTCAGTGGGAGCAGAATCAGGGCATAAGTCATGAATATTGCAATCCAAAATGAAAGATTTTTAAAACAAGTAATGAGGCAGGGCAAGGCAGGCAACTGGAAGCCCATAGCACACGGCCTAGGCCATTACACAATTTGGTCTGCATCATTCCCATCCTAAGGTGACAGTCTTTGTGTTGTGAAACAGAGCTTGTACTATGCCCCGTGACCAGCCTTTCTGATGGGTGAGATTTCTTCTCTGAAGCGTGAAAGAATCAGTTTATGCCCTCACCTCTCAGAGGTCACTCAGGTTTTAGGAGAAAGGTGGGAGTGGTGAAAAAGAGTGTCTTTCTGACTTTAGATGCAGAAGTCTACACTTGGTGAAGGATTTTTTTAAAATTTAATGTCTCAGGCACAACATTACTGTGTCTTCAGGGCAGAAATTTGCAACATAAATCCAGTTACAAGAGCTGACATTGTTGCAGATATACCCCAGCACTTCAGTCAGGGATGCAAAGAGGTGCAGAAGAATGGGGCTTGCTAGAAATGAGAAGCTTGGAGTATGGATCTCCATGCTTGCTTCAAAATGTCTGCAGACTTCTCCATCTGCATGAGGTAAAAACGAGCCTACAAACTGGCTGTTAGTTGAGTCTCTTGTTTTAACTGTGAGCCATTCCTTAGGGAAAGGAGGGAAGAAAAGAACTTTTATAATCCTGGAATAAAAACTCCTGTGATTATCAATACTTTCTCTCTTTTTCTCTAATTGTTTTATTTAAAGCCCTCCCTGGACCAAACATGCTTTCTAAAAATGTCAAATTCCCTATCAAAATTAGATTTCTCTGATGTTCAGGGCACTATCTGAGCAGGACAACGGAAAAAGAGCCAGCAGAAATAAATGTACAGTCTTGACTTTTGGCCAGCTGAAGGCAAAACAGTCCCAATTGATTTTGTTTAAAAATATTTTCAAAAAATAATGAGAAATAGGAAAAGTGCACAGAAAGACACAGAATGCCAATTAATTTAACAGTTTTTTGCAAGCTTAGTTTATAGTAACTAGCACTTGAATGCTAAAAACTGGTCACAGAGATTGGTTATTTTAATGTTAATGTACAGGATAAATTGTCTCTAAACCCTCTGTGTTTTAGAAGAGTGAATGCTCCAAGAGTTTACATCTCTCACCAAGGTGGACAGAGAAGGAAAAGCAATGTGGTTTTGCTTATAAACAGTCTGGAACGAGAGAGGCAATTAAAAGAATAAATAGGAGCCGTTGAAAATGTAATCTAAAAGTTAAACAGCCCTTCTGTGACAAGAGTTTTTTTAAAAACATTTTCACCAGACTAGTGCTAAAGGGAAAAGTCAATTACTGCAACAGAAGAACAGACTGCCAAGGAATAAGTTTCTAGAAAAGAAGTGACTGGAATTTGTTCATTTTTCAGGCAGGTCCCATGGACATACCATAATAGCTTAAAGCAAGTGAAGCATCTCTCAGCTGTAGTATTGGGTGGTGTTTGAAAGCTCGCTCTCTCTGAAATCCAGGAAAAAAACTCACAGTGGAACAAACTCCCACAGCACATTTCTTCCAGAAAAATCCCCACAAGACAAGCCCTGAAGTTCAATGCAATATATTAGGAAAAAAAGACAACTTTGTGACCCCTTTTGGAGAGTTTTCTGGGAGAAAGAAAAAGGTCTGAGAAAGAAAACTCAATACTACAATGTGCAAAAGAGCCATCTTATTTTGTTCTGTGGGAATCTTTAAAGATGGAAAGATTTCAGACCTTTCCATCTGTGTTTTGTTTTGGGACAGAGGTTCCTCATGCCAGGAGGACAAGATTAGACAGAACAGTACTGGGCTGAAATCCTCCCTCCTCCATGGCCTGGGCCCAAGGGAAGAGTACAGGACAAAATTTAGGGGTGATGGTACCATAGTTCCTAGTTCCTCATATGCAGCTTTTGTCCCTCCTTAAATGTCTTGTTCTATTGTTAATGCTGTAAAATTAAAATAAATTTTGGACCTAAATTCTTACTAAAATGAAAATGGGATAAGAAATACTATTAATGAATACAGATGAATAATGTCAATATATATGATTTTGAATTTGTCACTTCAATTCATCTTAATATCTGACTGCCTCACAATCAGATATCAAGAGAATAGTGACACATACCCACTTTAAAAATACTTTTTGTGTTTAGTAACTGCTCCATTTTTTTCAGTGCATACAAGTCTCTTAAATGTCTTATGTAAATTAAGTCTCGATGCATTTGCAGGTCAAGAAGAATTAATCTCCTACATACACATCAGAAGCCTCAATCAAGCTCTATAATAGAAATCTTTATAGGTATAAAGTCTAGCATGTTTTCTTTGGCAGCCAGTGAAATTTAAATCCATGTGCTACACAGTCTATGTCTCTCCAAATGGTTGAGTATATTTGTTAGTTACATGTGATTTACTTAGTAGCCCCTGAAATTCTTGTTATTTTCCTGGTAGGATGGCAGATTATTAATATTTCTGCTTCCTGGCATTTGAAATGCTTTCTTTATTGCAGAAGCAGCTTTAATATTTGTTATTTCACTTGTAGGGGATTTAAAAGTCCAGCACTGATTTCACAAATAACTTCCAAAACAACAACTATAGCTATTTGGGAAGGGCTACAATGTGGTTTTCTGATACCTTTTCTTAATTTTATTATCTATTTTAACAAAAAATGTCATCCAAATGTAAGATAATCAGTGGAGATCAGCTAATGAGAACATGGCATAAAGGCAGAAATCACAGTGCATATTGACCAAGAAAGAAAGCTATGAGCTATGGAGGCAACAAATACTATATGACAATTGTACTATAAAGAAAGATGGGAAAGCTGATTACAGTATTGCTTCTTCCACTAGAATAGTAATATCCTTGAGTCTGAAAAAGGCATTAAACTAGTATAAGACTAAAATCACATCCAAAGGGCAGTTCAATATACACTGGAAACAGAAACAAAAACAAGTCAGAGAAAGTAATATAAAGTGATTATCACATCAAGTAGATTATTTAATTTTTGTCCATTATGCACTTTTGGGGTTTTTTTTCCTGTTAAAAAAAACCTTGACCCAAATACTTCAATAAAAAAATGATAGAGACATTGTAATTCTACAGAACACTTCCGATGAAACTGGACATTATTTTGAGCTTATGTGTATGGAAACTATTATGTTACCCACTAAACAAATATTTTACCTCAAGTATTTTCTTTTGCAGGCTGTTATCTTGGAGACCAGAAGAAGAGAAACAAACGTATCTAAAATTATATGAGTGGTCTTGTACTCACTGCTGTTAAATTCTTTGTAGAGTCTCAGCCATTGCCATGTCCCATATCACCCTTCTGTTGAGAAATGAGATGGCAGATGAAATCTTGGAGGTGTTTTCCTGTAAGTCCCATTTGCTATGTGGTCACTGTGGGCATCCAGTTCCTTTCTTTTGGCTGATCAAAACTGCTCCAAAGTGATACCATACAGCCTCAAATTCTCAGAAATATGCTCTATAAGCTCAGGGGAGGGAAAGGTGGGTGAAAAGATTTTGGAATGGAGGGAAAACTGGACAGGAGGAAGAGACATTTTATTACCTCATTGTAAATTATCTCTAAAAGATTTCAGGACATAATTTTCAGGTCTCAAAGACAATTAATAATTTTTCTGCTTATATTTGTTAAGGTAAATTTATGGTTCTTTATATAGGCATAATTTTTTTTTTTGATGGGCTCCTAATTACTCTGATGTTTGGCCCATCATTGCACGACTATTTGCATTGTAATAGTCATACAAAGACTTCTGAAATGAAAAGTTGTCAATTGGTTCCCTTTCTATGTCTGGGTAACCAATCTAGGACCAAGGCAGTAAATTTACATACAGTGTACAATGCAAGGAAATGTATTGAAATTTATGCAAGGAGAATGCCAATCAACAGTCATTAGCTTTCCACCCATGAATATTGTTTGGATGTAATAGGGAAAAGTGTCCTCCTTAGGAATGAGCAAAAATGATCATTTGTGGGAGGAAGATTCAGTGCAGTGATATCACTCCCTGCATTTCCAGATTTGTGTAATCTGTACAGAAATACTTGCTCCACCCCTTTCCTTGATTCCCTGTTAAAATATTGTACTGCCGGATGTGCTAATTATATGTTTCTACAGACTAGTTAAAATTTAGTTATTGAACTCAAATGGCAAGGTTTGACTGTATTTTCGAGATTCTAAGCAGGGCAAGCTGTCAGGATGCTGCTCTGTGGTGCCTGACATACTCTCTGTGGGCCAACAACCAAGTAAGATAACAAGCTGCAGAACACTGCAAACACTCTTGAAGGAGTGAGCCTATAAACAAGTCCCTGAAAGGGCCAGACAATCACCTTTTGAATAATAATTGCAAATGAGAAAATTTTTCAGAGATGAGAGGGCCCTTTTTACCATGAAAAACTTCCTTTTGACTCCTAATAAGAAATAAGAAAGTATCTTTCTGAGAAATCTTTTTTTGAAGAAAGCATCTTTTCCTATAACAACAAGCTTTGTTACAAGCTACAGTGCTTCTCTTTTATTCTTTTACTGCACCTTAGATTCTTGTTTTAAAGTCATGGGGACTCATTTTCTGTAGAAATCAATTCTATTATGGAAAAACAGACCAATGATTTGATGGGGCTTTATACAGTATTAAAGTAAAAACAAAAGGTTTTTTCTTAAAAAAATAAGTTGACTGAAATGAACTGGATCCTGGAGAACAGAACAAGAAAATCACTCACAAAATAAAAATAAAATGTGATTTTATCAGCTAGCTATCTCAGATTAGCTGTGCCATTTGCTGTGTTTTCCTTGGTTATCTTCTGTGTCCCTTTGTTTGAAGCAGAAGCAAATGTGCACTTCCATCTTATCTCCTCCCCAAATTACAGTGTGATGTTTCAGCTCTGACCCATTTTTATCATCAGTTTAAGCTAAGAAAGCAGGGTACATATATACATATATATACATATATACATTCCTTGAACTATGCCTGCTGTGTGGGAAGTAACCTCTGGTAAAGGTGCTGGCCTTTGAGGGGTGTGGGGGTGGTAATATCTTAAACCTTGAGAGAAACCACAGCTAAGGCTTGTCTTTCAGTGTCCCATGGGCAGCAAGACTGCTGAAGAAAGACTAGCACAACATACAAAGCAAATTATCCAAAGATTTGTGGAACCTTGTTCAATAACAGGCTGCTTAAGGGATTGACTTGTCTTTCTGGTCAGATATTCACAACAGCACTGCAGAGAACATGGCACTGCTGTGTGTTATTAAACAGGAGAGAAACAATAAAATGTGGGAAAGGAAAAAGTAAGGAATAATTTTTCCACATTTCAAATATTATTCAAGTTGATTCAAGGGGTAGGAGCAATATTATGGAGAGCCTGCTTCCTGGGTTACTTTGGTCAGGATTGTGAGGATGAAGACCCTGGGCTCTTAAACAAGATTATTTGAGTATCCTAGAAGATGAAGAAAGGGATTGAGAAAGACGGCTCCATCCTGCTCTCCCTTCCTGATACTGAAGTTGAGCCCTAGACCATGGTAACAATAGGTAATACTATTATTTAGTTTGCCACTTAAGTTCACTTCCGGAGAAGCTACTGCAGTTTTTATGCTTTGCAAAACCACAGTTCTGGCAAAATGAATAGGATGTCATCACCATTCATGAGCTACAGAAATTCATGTTATTGTTAGGGCTAAGCCAGCTTTTCTGTCTAATTTGCTGACCAACCCAAGACAGTTTATCTTACAGAACACATTGCATTTTTGCTGTTTGAGAAATTCAAACACCACTGTAAATAAGCCAATGTTAAGCAATTTTGGAAGCCAAATTCTTTAAATATTTGCCTATATCACACCTTGGTAAAAACAGAGAGTTATGAAAAGTTTATCAAGGAGCAAAATATAGGATGTTTTGTTAGAAATGAGGTTACAGAATCATAGAATTGTAAGGGCTGGAATGGACCTTAGAGACCATCTAGTCCCAATCCCTGCTTCTATGGCAGGGGAAGCTCTCACTCGGCCAGATCTCTCAAGGCCTTATGCAATGTGTCTTCAACACTCTCAGGGTTGGGACATCCACAACCTCCCTGGGCAACCTGTAACACTGTCACACCATTCACACAGTAAAGAATTTCTTCATTATACCTAACCTAAAATTACTCTTGCAGTTTTTACCCATTGCTCCTTGTCCTATCCCTACAGTTCCTGATGAAGACCCCCTCTCTGGCTTCCCTGAGGCCCCTTCAGCTACTGGAAGGTTGTTATGAGGTTTCCATACAACCTTCTCTTTTCCAGGCTGAGCAGCCTCAACTTTCTCAGTCTGTCTTCATAGTTCTGGAGGTGTGTCAGTCCTCTTATCAGTTTCATGGTCTCCTCTGGACTTGCTCCAGCAGTTCCTTGTCCTTCTTAGCCTTGAAACGCTAAAGGAGTATTAGGGAAAGTGAGAGGGAAAGTGGAAGGGCAATAGATTGGTGGAGTTCCACCCTTCCATCCTCGAGGGAGGCCCACCAGAAGCCAGAGGACTCCCATGCCTCCCTCTGTCAGGCAATTGGAGGACAACTGGTGGATGAAGGGGAG
>NC_031799.1:18812686-18814213 GCF_001522545.3 Parus major
AAAGACAACAAGAGAGCTCTGGCTTTACATCTTAAGGGGGTGTTCACAAGTTGAACTCACTTTTCAATGGTCAAAACTGCTGTCAATTCTTAGAAATGACCAATAATTGGTCAGGAGAAAAGACTCCCATCAGCCACCAGCAGCTTCAACTTCCTTAGCTCTCAAAACCATCTTAAAGGTAAAGTCACCCCATGACAATCGGCAAAGCTGTGATGTAGTCACCATCATGGAACATGGCAGGACAACTCCCATTGCTGGGGCACTGCACTGGATGGCTGCAAGCTCTTCAGAAGAGACAGGAACAGGGAAGAGGAGGAGGGGTGACCTTTATATTAGTGAGGCTTTTGATGCCATGGATATTGAAATGATGATGGAGCCTGTGGGTAAGAATTAAGCCAACAAGGCTGACGTGCTACTGGGAATCTGTTATCATCCACCCAGCCAGGAAGAAGAGGTGGACAACTTATTCTATAAGCAGCTGGAGAACATCTCACGATCACCAGGTGACTTGTAGGTGACTTTAACCTGCCAGACATCTGCTGGGAATTTAATACAGCAGAAAAGAGGCAGCCCAGGAAGTTCTTAAGAGTGTATGGAGAACAACTTTTTGTCACAGCTGGAGAGTGAGCCCACCAGGGGAGGGGCTATGTTAGATCAGTTGTTTGCAAATAGAGAAGGGCTGGTGGGAAATGTGGTGTTTGGAGGCCATGTGGGGCACAGTGATCATGACATCATAGAGTTCTCAATATTTGGTGATATCAGGAGAAACATGAATAAGGCTCTTACATTGGACTTCTGGAGGGCAGACTTTGGCCTATTTAGGAGACTTCTTTGGAATGTTCCTTGGGAAGAAACTCCTAAAAAAAAAGGAAAGGTGGGCATGCTTCAAAATGGAGATCTTGAGGGTACGGGAACAGACTGTCCCTGTGTGGCAAAAGATGAGTCAATCAAACATCCAACCTGGACAGGTAATGAGGTTTTGAAGGAACTTAAGAATAAAAAGAGGATGTATCATCTTTGGAAGGAGGGTCAAGTCTCTCAGGAAATATTTAGTGGGGTTGCTAGGGCATGTAGGAAAACAATTAGAGAGGCCAAAGCTCAGTTTGAACTTAATTTGGCAACTTTATAAAGGATAATAAAAACTGTTTTTACAAATGTATTAATGGTTAAAGGAAGAGTAAGACCAGCCTTTGTTCTCACTTGGATGTGGGAAGAAGCTAAGAAACTGCAGATGAGGAGAAGGTGGAGGTGCCTAATGCCTTCTTTGCCTCAGTCTTCGGTGGGAAGAGGATTTGTCCTCAGGACAGCTGTTCTCCTGGGGTGGTAGATGGTGGCAGGGAGCAGAATGGTTCCCCCATTATTCAAGAGGAGGCAGTCAGAGACCTGCTGATCTGCTTGGATATTCATAAATCTATGGGAACAGATGAGGTCCATCCCAGGGTGAGGAGGAGCTGGCAGATGAGCTCGTGAAGCAGCTCTCCATCATTTACCAACAGTCCTGGCTCACTGGTGAGGTTCCAGATGACT
>NC_031799.1:18816253-18863563 GCF_001522545.3 Parus major
GTCTAGTAGTCCCCTAGTCAGTAGCTCTGCCCCATCCACCAATGCTGTCACCCCTGATGGAAGGTCACCAGATTTGTCAGGCATGATTTGCCATTAGTTGGCTGTTACCAACTGTGTTACCAACCCCTTTGTTTCCAATGTGCCTTAGCAGTTTCCGGGAGAATATGTTGCATGATCTTGCCTGGCACGTCAGTGAGACTGTCTGGTCTGTAGTTTCCCAAATCTTAGGACAACATTAAGACACTGCAGCTTTTAACAGTAAATTAATTTAAAGAACTTTAGCAGTTATCTGCAAATGATAGCTCTAGTTAGGAACACCATGTGTAGCCTCAGAGCGTTAAGACCAGCTGATTAGATGGTGGCCTTAATATTTTTAGGGTAAGGATTTCCCAGTGGGAATTTCCCCATGTTATATTACCTATCAGAAGTGTGTAAAATATTTCAAACTGTGTAGGAAGCAACACAGAAAGAGAAAACAGATATGATCAATAATGGTAACAAACCTTTGGTGCTGCTGGTAGCACCATTGCTACAATAAAATGAGGATAAAAAAATGTCTCAACTCTAAGGATAATACTGCCACTGTAAATATCATTTTGGCAAACACCCTGGTCTTAAAACATAACCCTCAAGTGAAAAATACAGCCTTTTATATGGACTTCCTCTCCATTATGTACAAAAGTGGTTTCAAAGTATGTTGAAATAATTTCATTTAGAAGAAAACTTTTAGCATCTCAGCCTATAAAATATTTATCTAGATGTCCCTGCCTCTCTGTTTTTCTGTTTGTTTGTTTTTTGTTGTTAGAGTTTTTTTGGGGTTTTTTTGGGTTTTTTGTGTTTTTTTTTTAAATAATAGGAAGAATAACATGAGCTTCTTACCTGCAAATCAACTGCCTTCTGCCTTCAGCCTATTAACCCTTTCCAGTACTAAAAATCAGATTTGTGGACAACTGTCCATTGTTGCTTTCAAAAGAATCAGGAAATAAGTAACAGTACTAATACCATCACCTTCTGTATAATTTGTGCTAAAAATAATTAATAGCTTTACAGTTCCACTATTTCCAATGTCTCTGAAACAACTAGAAGTTCTTTAACTTATATTTTTGTATTAAAAATTTTATTTTAGGTATTCATTTAGTAAACAGGGCTACGTTAGTTCCATTTTCATGTGGTATTCAGGCTTTTCTCACAGATTTCAAGCAGCTGTTTTGAAGATATTATAAAAGCCAGCTTCACCAAATTTTTTGTAGTTTGATAGAATAGTTGAGGCTCTGAAAGTCCTTGCACCTATGTCTTCTGCTTCCATTCTGTCTACCCTTGTGTCAGTTATTGGTCCAGATCTTTGGCTGGAGAATTTTCTTCAGCTGTTACGTCTTTCTTACAACCAGTTCCAGTTCTGAAGTAACAAAATCTTCCTAGTTTGCATTCTCTCTCAGCTTCATATGCAGAGATAACTTATAGTTGAGCTAGCATCTATGCCCTTATGGAAAAGCTATTATGTAACACTATGGAATACTTACTCTTCTGTTACAATATACTATAACTTGAAGCTAATTTTGCCTATTAAATTTGCAGTCAGTGCGCCCCTCCATGAAGTTTCCTCATCTTTGTACTGTTTTTATTATCTACTCACTGTGGGTTTCCTGGTCATTCAGTCAGTCAATTTTTTAATTTTTTTTTCCCCCCCAGAACAACTACTTGTCAGTCTGTGGCCTTTCAGCAAGGATTTCCAAAGTGAGTGCACTCTTCTGGCAGGATGTGACCCAGTGCATGAACAAGTACTATTACTACTGCTAGAAGAGCCTACATCAATTCAATTCATGACAGTAAATACTGCAAGTACTGCAAGTACAGCAAGTACTGAGTGAGCCTGATCCTCTGGAATTCTGGATTCCTTGAACCCCCTTACAAATTAGAGGTCTCCAGTTTTCTCCTGCAGCATAGTAGTTGTTGAGCCAGCTCACAGAAGTGCTCTTCGTGTTACGTTGCGAGGAGAAGTTGGGGAGTACCAGGCAGATAAACCAGAAGGCAGAAGTCAACTTCCACTGAGTGCTCTTCTAAGCAAGGATAGCACAAAACTCTCCCAGCACTGTCCCTTAGGCATAGTGAGTGCTTTCTGCTGGCAGAGACCCTCCTCCAAATCGACTTCCTGACACAGGAGAGGTCAATCACTCACTGTTCTTAGGCATATCGAGTCATGAGCAAGGAAAACATATAACAAGCAGCTATTCAGGGATATTTTCAAGGCTTAGATTCTCTCACTCACCCATGACAGGTGAGCTGTCAGAAATCCTCCATTCTCCTAACCCATCAGCTGCTTCTCATCACTACACCTGTTATCTGTGAGAAGGTATTTCTATTTATTAGGGGGCTTAAGGGGAAGAAAGGGCTTCTCCCTGTTACTAGACTGCATTTTTTTGATGATTGGTATGGGTAAAGGGTTTCTGTCATGCTCCGCAATTCTCACCAATGTGAGAGGCAGAGTGAGACTGCTTTCTACCTTCTTTTTCTAGGGCAAGTTATTAGCACTTTTTACTCCTATTAATATCTAATGCCATAGTACTTTACAAGATTTTCGCAAGCTTGTTTCACAGTGTGCTTGTTTTCTGTAAATTATTAGGTCCTTTTCAGCAAAGTATTAGATATCTCTCACACAATGCAACATTTGATCTCATATATAAACAAAGAAAAGGACAAAAGGTGAAAGGGCTGGGAAGTACTTTTTTAAGAAAGTCAGTCTTGTTAAAAAAGTTTTATTTCTGAAAATAATAGTCATTTTCATGTTACAGATGCAGATATGACTCTCCCTTATGGAGAAGGAAAGGGTCATCTGTAAGGAAACTGCTGAGCCTTTACAGGGTCTTGCATGTAAAATATAGTTCATCTGGTTTGTTTTCTTTTCTCTGTCTGTGATCAATATAATTGCATTGGTTAATGCAATTCCTTATGTTTCAAACAATGCTCTCTATAAAGAGTAGCTCCCTTGAGTTATGTCTGAGTGTATATTAATTTGCTTATCTCTATATATTATCTTAAAACTAGCTCTTTTGTAGCTAGTATTAAAAATGTTAATGGATGATTATTTAAGGATTTACTTTCAACCCCTCTTTCCCCACTACCATGTTCTTATTTACAATGTAACAAAATAATGGTATAAATATTGAGGAATTATTTTTACTGAGGTTTTTCTCTGTTTACTTGATATTTTTAAATGGTGTGCCCACCTGCCTTTGGTTTATACATAGTCATTTTGGTTGATTACTTAATATACTGTACTACATTTAGAAAAACTCTTCTGTAACCATAGAAACTATTTTTGATTAGGTACAGCTGAACACATGGGTTCATTTTAATATAGGTGGAAAAAAATAGAAAAATTATCTTGAAAGCTCCTGAAATCATTTGGGTTATTATTTGCTTTCATTTCAGGTTCAGCAGAGAAAGAATTGCTCATAGCTTCTCTTTCTTGCTTCTAATGATGGTTTGTTTGTTTTTTATTCTTTTTTTAACGTAGTAGGTGTGGGCTGTAAAGGATTTATATAAAAGTTTTTGGAGGTTTTCCAAGGGCAGCTTGTCTTCCTGAAGATAAAAATCTATTTATGATAAAATGCACCCAACCAGGAGTAACACTGCAACATTCTTGTCCTCTCTATTGTACCAGAAGGAATGTGGCCCTATATAATCCAATTTCCCTTATACCCTATGATGGCTTGGCCCAAAATCTTTAAAAGCCAGTAGGGATTGAGCTTTAATAATTCTAAAAGGGTGAAGATGGCCAGAGGAGGAAGTATAAGTCTCACTTACCTGTCCCTTTAGCTTTATGGAGACTTTGGAGAATATTTCCTGATGCAGGTATGCAGAATGTTTTCTAGGACAGGTATATCCAGAAAGAAGTCCTGAAAGATTTCCTTGGCAGATTTATTTTTTGTTGTTGACCCTGTGCTACCTCAGTCATCCTGCTGATCAGAGACAGAAATGAAAATAACTGCTTCTTTCTGAAACTATTGATTCAGCATGCAACCATGAACTGACATAATCTCATTCTGATCTGAAGCACATAAAAAAACTTTGTGGAAGAGAGAGAACTGAAAATCACAGATCTGCTTTGCAGGAGAATAAGAGCTGTCTCCTGGTAACATCCTCAGGAGTCCTGTGTGTAGGTCCAGCATCCATTCAGGACCAAGCCCAGGTTTTTACAGTACAGCTCACAATTAAATATTTTTCTTCTTTTCCTTTGAATCAGAAGACACAGTGCAAGCTAATACACATCCAGCTAACCATAGCCTGAATCTGTGATGGTAACTACAGCTAAGTAATCTGCTATACTCCTGGCTGGTGGTGAATCCAGTGATAAGACTGGATAATCTCCGCCATCAGAGAAATCAGATTTGAGTTCCCATGAGTTTATCCTCATTAATTATGTCATACAATGATAGAGAATGTGTTGGTATCATTACTCTAATTAGCTGGAAAACACTTTTGAAATTTGTCAATATTTCTCACTCACCATTTGACAAAGCATGTGAAATGATGTGACTGCCTCTGCAGAGAGTTGTGTAACATATTTTACAAATGTTCTGGGGTATTTTTAAATTATTTTTTTTTGTCTGTCAAAGCATTATTTATTCAATCAGTCTTCTTCTGTGTTCAAAGGAATCTAGTTATTATTCCAAGATTTAATAACAGTATCTGTTTCCTTGTATCTGCTGCAAAGGACAGTGCTCTATATTAACCTCTGTGATGCTTAATGTTGAGCTTTTTGCACCAAAAGAGGTTCTACTGTTTAGAAAAATGCACTTCCCTGTAGAAAGATGGTGTGTCAAGACAACCCAAGGTTGTTTTGCCTCATGTTGTGATTGGCAGTGACCAGCTGTGGCCTCTAATCTTTATTCCCTAATTTTTACTGTCTCATGGCCTGGGCTGTCTGTAAAGCCCCAGCTGCCTGAGAGAAATCTCTCTGCCTCTTGCCTTTGTAATACTTCAAATAGTTGCTGTCTTGCAAGGGTTGGGAATAAACCAACAACCCTTCACTCAGTTGTGACTACTTCTGCTGAGTGAAAAGTGATTGTTTTGCTTCATCGCCCACTCAAAGGCAGCCACAACTTTCCTATTCATGTTTTACAAAAGTAAAAGCAGAGCGAAAAATGTTATAAGAGGCAAATCTGAGGGTAGATGCTAATCTGCATACTTCATTGCTGGAATTTGCTGCTGTTTTAATGAGATGTGGGGTCCTCAATGGACTGCAGGGACACAGCTACCACACCACAGTGTTTATCATGGGCTCCAGGGGAATCTCAGCTCCAGTGCCTGGAAGACCTCTGCCCCCTTCTGCACTGACTGTGTGTAAAGTGCGGTTGCTCTCCTATTTCTCCCTCTTTTCCTCTTTATCTGCAATAACTTTTCCCCCACCTTAAACATGTTATCCCAGAGGTGGTGCCACCGTTGTCAATGGCTCAGCCTTGGCCAGAGCCAGCTGGCAGTGGCTCTGTTGGTGTGGTGGTGCATTGCCTGCTCTTCTCCCTCCCATGCCACAGTGTGAAATGAGAAATGCCCACTAGACCTTGGCCTTGATGTACAGCACCTGGGCTAAGCCCCTCTTTGGCTTATCAGAAACTCTGTCTGCTACCAGGAACTTGTGCTGTCTAATGAATTCCTGTTTTTAATAAACAGCCCTGGAAGCTTATTTTTCTTTCCTGAATAACAGCACAAGTCAAATAATATTTTTCTTATCAAACCTTCAAATGCAGTCATCAACCTGAACTGCAGCCAGGACAGAAAATTACCATGACTAAAGCTCACTCTCTTGTGACCCATACATAGCAGTCCAAAGAGAGACGCTTTGAGCTGTCCTGGAGCAGTGGCTGTGACCAGCAAACTCCCCCTGAGTGGGGCCTCTCAGAGTCAGTGAAGTCTTAAGTTTGCTGTACTTAGAGCATCACTGAATGATGATACTGGATCTTGGCCTGGTACTCCCAACAGCTTTAAGTCCAGCCCTTTGCCCACTGAGAAGATGCAGAGGCATCCAAAGTGAGTATTTCGCCGAGTTTGAGGGGAATTTTTCACAGGTATATACCTTGTACAGATTGTGTCTGTGGGCGTGCAACTGTGAATATACTGAAGTGAATGTACTAAGAATATTTTACTAGACTCTTAAGTATTTTAAATTTGTAGTAAGTCAGACCTGTGAGTTACTGTTGTGACACAGTAAATTCTATATGAATCATTTTCTAAACTGTTTAACTTATTGATTAAGTGTAGTTAAGTTCAAGTGTAATTTAATGCTGTTGGACTTTTAGGCATAAACTATTGGTCAGTTCTGGGCTCAGTTTAGCATGGGATCTACTCTGAACCCTGGAACTTAGCAAGAGGGTATTCCATATTCCCTTTTACCTTTACGCTTTCCTATTGTTCTCTCTACCTTTCCTGCACCGCCCAGTTACATTTGGGTTTATTTTGCTTTGATTGATTTGGGAATTTTTTCTTTTTCTCTACATGCTTTAGCCATCGAGTTAACTAGCAGAATGAACCTTGACAAATACCTTTGTTGTGCTTTCAGTATTAAATTTTAATATTTAAATTTTAATATTAAGCCTGTTTTGGCCAGTAGCCTTGTTAGTGATTCTTTAAGCAACCTTAAAACTTTCATTCACAGCAGCTGCACACAGGGGAAGCTTCCCAGAAGCTTCCCTGCTACCAAAACCTTGCCATGCAAACCCCTTGCCTCTGTGATTCATATATTTTAGAATTATCATTAAAATCCACATTCATCACACAATCTTCACATGATTCCTTCACATATACAAAACAAAAAAAATTCCACACATCAAAATAACATCATCAATATTGAAAGAGGACAACTGGCAAAAAAATCCACTCTTCATCCTTTCCCCACAACTACAAAAACAGAAATTGCCCATGATCATTCCACTCTAACATTGTTCAGCCCATGTCTGTTACATCTCCCAGTTTCTGTCCTTATTTAAAATTCCTTGGGCACCATGTTGGATGTCAAAAAAGACTGCTGGTGGTTGACCCTGATTGCATGCTAGGTGTCCACCAACCTGCTCTGTCACTCCCATCCTCAGCAGGATGGGGGCACAAAATAACTCACTAGGGTTATTTCCATCTTAAGATAAAGGTGGGTTACTAAAGCAAAAAGTCATGTATATGTGGGCTGAGGAAATACCCAAAAGATGTTATTCTCTACTTCCCCTCAGCAAGTACTGTCCAGCCTCTTTCTGGGAAACAGGGCTTCAGCTTGTGTAGCTGTTGCTATAGAAAATGACTGTTGTAAATAACAATTGCCCACTCCCCCCCCCATTCTTCCTCTGTCTTAACTTTTATATCTGAGCAGCCATCCCATGAAGTGGCACGGTGTGGGGTGGCTGCCCTGTCCATGTCCCCTCCCATGATCTTGCCCAAACGCAGCCTGTGGGTGCAAATGCTGACAGTTTAAGTGCTAGCTCTGCCCAGCAGTACAAACACAGACCTGTTATCAACACCTCTCCAGCCAATGCCAATGCAGCTCTGAGAGGCCTTCTATGGGGAAATGCTCTTCTCTCAAACACTATAACTCCATTGAAAGGATCCACAGGTTGTTTTATATTAGTCTTTGGATTTGTTCCACTCATTAGCTCAAAAGAACAAGATAATTGTCTATACACTTGAAAGAAAGGAAGACCCAGTTTAAAATGGAAATTGCATTGTAACAACTTGTTTTAATTAAAAAGTACAGTATGAAGACAAAAATTACATGTATTGTATGTACGGCATATTGTGTTTTTGGGAAGTGATGTTTTGCTTATTTTAATGATGAAAAGTGGGCTTTTTATTATCCTTTAACTGAACAGTTGAGCAAAGTGTTATTATAAATATAGACGAAAGCTACTAGAGGGAATTTTTGTATCAAAAAAGACAGAAAAAGCCTTTACAGTTTGGAGAACGGGTTAATCACTTAACTATTATAGTTTATCAGAGACTGATACATGCCATAAAAATAACATCAACTTTTGGTGCTTCTTTTTAATATTCTGGCACTGTCTGACTCTATAATGCTATGTATTAAAAAAAAAAAAAGGTTGAATTTGCTAATATGATTCTAGGTATTAGAATCATATTAGCAAATTCAAATTTCTGTCCTAGGTATTAGGACAGAAACTAAATAAAATAAAGCCTAGCATCAGAACTAAAGAAACTGTATTTCTATATTCTGGAAATAATAAAAACAAACAACAAAAAGATGAAAATACTGTGAGAATATATTATTTTTGAGAGAGCTCTAAAGAGCCAGTACACAATTTTGTGGAAAGTGGAACTTGCTAAAATAAAACAGTGTAATTTTGTTAGAGATAATGGAACCATTCATAATTACGTACAGTGAATCAGTTTCTGGAATATTTTTAGTGTTATCTTAAATGATTTGTAAACAGAGTGCAACTGGAGAAAGTTTCAAGTGTACTAATTTTAGGCTAAGATTTTCCTTGCGTGGTGCTCCTCTAACTTTCAGCACTGTGTCTTTATGACCATAGCTGTTGATGGTGCCAGCATTTTAAGCAGAGTGTGCTCATGCTGCAGGACAACAGGCCTTGTGCCAGGGAGCTCAGAGCATAAACATCTAGTGACACAAAAGGTGCAAACTCTTCATCGTTTTCATGTTTGCGGTATTTTCATTCACTGCTGGCACATTGTTGACTGAACCAGAGAAACAGTCTTCGGCATAGACTTAATGCAACAATGCAGGGTCACTAAATGCACTGTACTTCTCTGTGATTCTCTTGTGCTTTCTATTCCATAAGCAGAGATAGAAGTATTGTTCCTATCCCTTCTTGCCTTCACTTCTTCTAAACTGCCTGTGCCTTATTGTTAAGTTGCTTATTCTTTCCTGAGCAGAGTCTGAGGATGCTGCTGGTAATGACCCGGAGGCCATCCACTGTTCAGGAGCAAATTTTTAGCATAATCATTCTGATTTCAGCCCCCTCTTGGGTCTGACTGGGTTAAGGCCCTACCACATATTGTAAATAGGGCCATTGGCATTCAGTTCTGACTCCCAGATTTTGCCATGGGGTGAGTGATTGGCCATGACAAAATCCTTGTATTTGCCTGATTGCTCTGTGGAGCCCTATGTAGCTTTGTGTGGTGCAGAACTTTCTTTAATTGCTACAGAAAACACTGCTTTTGTCCCCTTGATTTTAGTAGCCTGGCATTTTCTGTGGATTGGGCTGAGACCAGGACATGTTAGCAAACAGTCCTAAGTATGCTCAAAAGAAGCTGTTCCAGCCCCAAGCCCAGCAAAGAGCAGCAGTGAAATGAAAGCATACATTTTATGTGAAGGTCTTACTGAATAGCTTCTTGTGTTATTCAGTCATCTCTGTAGGCTGCAAAATGCAAGCAGTACAGATGGAGGGTAAGAAAGATAGCAATACAAGCCAAGTACTTGAAAGAGGGTTTTGTTTCCTGGTTTGGCTGTGGACTTCAGCAGTAAATCTACCTCCAGAGCTACCTTCAGTTTTTGATTGCTTCTAGTCGTTGGAATATTGTGTGAAAACTCTGCAGTATTTTTCAGTGCCTAAAGTGGAAAGTAAATTTCCCACCATAAATACTAATGCCTGAAGTACATTACTATTTACCTCTGATTTGATTTTTCTTTATAATCATATTGATCATATTGATATGAGTGCTGCTGTGATTTCTAAGAGGGTGGAAAAGAACCCCATAGGAATTCAATAGTAATTTATTAGTCATTGGGATTGCCTTTGAAATGTAAAAATGTAGGTGTTTAGGTGGGGTTCTTGGGGGATTTGTCTTGTTTAACTGCAGTGGAAACCATACTTCCAACACTCAGCTGAAAAATTTCTTAATTCAGTAGAACTCATTCCTTTGTTTACAGCAATCACTAACAGGCCATTGGGAAGAGATGTCAGTATTAACAAATGCTAATACTGAAAACTTTCATTTACTAGGCATGGATTTTATGAATGTGTAGTGGTGATAAATAGCAGCAGTATGGATAGCTGGTTGTCTCAGACTGAAAATAAGCCTTAGTGGACAAAATGCTGCCTTCTATTCCTGCTCATGTAAGGTGGGTTGACAGCATCCCGGGGATAGCATCATGGATAACAAATACCTGCTAGCCTTCCACTGACTCCTCCACCTGCAGGATCACCTGCTGAACCACACTGAACACAACAGATAAAATTAAACTTGGCTGGAATCAGCTGCTAACAACTATTCCTTTTGGCTCTTCTCCCGTTTCTTTTGAAAATTCAGTGGTTTTTAATCCTGTGGCCCCTAGAGCCCATCAGAGGAAGAATCCCTGGAGTTAATGTGTCAGGGAAAAGCAATTAAAGAAAGTCTATTGGCATTGCCTGTGTGAGTTCCTGCCACTTGCTAAGTGGTGGCCTCCAGCTGACAGGAAAATTCTAAGGTTTCCTAACACATCAATAGATGTTGGAAATGCTTTGTAAATCACTGGCAAAGCCCTGTCAGGTCAGAGGGTGTCGTGTCAGGTTCTCTTTCTGATCAACCAGGACATTATTATTTTGCATCCTACAAAATCTCTTCTGAGATAAGAAAAAGCCTCTGACTGTGCTCAGAGGCACAATGGGGAGCCAAATACTACCTTGTTGTGAATTTCAGAATGTTCTCAGACTTGGAACTGGTTTTGTCCCTTTGATTCTCCTCTACATGGGCATTTCTTTTTGGCTGAGGTAACACACAAAAAACTCTGTGTATTTAGGCACTCTGCCCTAGTGGATTGGATGCCATTTAATTCAAGCGAGCTAGTCTTTATTCCAATTTATGCTGTAACAGCTGGGAACATAAAACTACTTTACTGGTATGCATGCATTTTATGAATATTTAATAATGAAAGTAATCCCCTTCTTATTAGCAAGAATAATGGAAATAGTGTGTGGACACATAAAATGTAGTTTTCTTCTTGAGAAGTAGTTTTTTTGAGTGCCTATTCAAATTGCATATACTTTGTGAAGTACTGCTCAAGGCAGCAGATAACATTATTTATATAATAATGTGGATAGTACCTTCATGTAGATTTGGGATAGTTATCCATCTAATAACTTTTAAAAAGTTTATAAAACCATAACTTTAAAAAGTAATGGTTTGATGTAGCTGCAGACTGGATCAGAAGGAATGCAAATTGCAGAAGTTAAGATTGTGAGACCTTGAGTATTTGTTTTGATCATGACCATGTATATTTGTTTCAGAAGTTTTATGTTCAAAGGATGGAGAAATAGTCATTGGCAATTCCTACTGGCATCAGGTTTGAGGTTGCCTCCATAAGAAAATTCTGAGGTCTGAAGCTTTGTGTTGGACCTTTTTTCTGAGTGATAAGTTTTGGAACTTCCTCTCAAAAATATTTCTTGCTCCTGCAAATGCAAATACCCAGAAGAGAACTGTCCAAGACTTCTTGTTTCATCATCTGTCTCAAATTTGTACTCAGTTGAATTGTAGTAGGGCTATGCTGTAAGATCAGCAGGAACTGACTACAGCAGAGCCATTGAAAAAGCAATGCAGTTGAGCTGGGGTGAAGAAAAATGTTGAGGTCCTCCCAGAGAAATATGACAAATATGAGAAAGACTGGGTTTTTTTTTGTCTCATAGAATTAGTTTTTTTACACTCAAAAGCTAGCACAGACACTTCCAGCTGAAACAACATGTCTCCTTTTCAACATCTCTTGCTGACTTTTAAGGAGAACAAAACCTTCATATCTATTGCTTATTGAAAATGCAATATTTACAATGATGAGGCCAGGAAAAGATTATTTTCCTCTAATTGAAATATGTACATTAGCAGAATTTTTATCATACCTTGGTACTTTCTATATTCTCTAGTTAAGTATACTAAATAGATAGTGATAAACACTTGATTTTAATGTAAACAGTGTTTAGAGGGTGGCATGAATTCTAATACAGAGAGTTTGGCCAGGTATTCCATCTGCTTTGGCAGGTCTCCTTTATTATGGTAGATGTGTCAATGAATTATGCTCCGATAAATGTATGAGTCTTGTGGTTTAGGGATGTTATTCAGTTTAGTGCTCCCACTGAAACACTGTGAACTATGTGCTGCTTGCTTAGTCTTCCTGCTCTGTGCAGTGGGATGAAGAGGAGAATTGAAGGCTCAAAAGGTAAAGAACATGGGTTGGGTTAAGAATACAATTACTAGTAACAGCAATGAAATAAGAAATGAAGGGTAACAGCAGCAAAATGAATAACAGCATACAAGAGAGGCAGACAATTCTCCAGGGGGAGTGCTCACCACACAGAGCCTGGCGCTGCACCACCTACCTGGCCAGAAAAGACCCCTTCTCCTCCTATCCTCTGTGTATGTCGTGGGGTGGTATAGAATAACCCCTAGGTCCTGGCCATGCTTCTCTGGGCTACTGCAAAATTAACCCTCTCCTGGCCTGACACAGGACAATGGGATGTCTTAAAAATCTTGCTCATAAATACTCTATGGATCTAGGAACTCATAAATATTGTGTTACATGTATTGAAGTACCTTCATTTTTGAAACTAGGCATCTTCAATCATTGCTAAGAATAATCCTATCAAAAATCCCCCTCAATTATAAGCTTCTACACAAATATGTTTGCTTCTTTTTAAACTCCTCATATGTTATTCTTCCCTACAGGAATTCTGATCAGAGAAAAAAAATAAATCTGAGAGCCTCAATGAAAGAAATACTTCTAGGACTTTCATAAACTTCTTTACTCCTTTAGGTTCTTTACTTTGGGTTTTTTTTTCAGTTCTGTGGCTGTTCTTAAATTTTAGTTATGGCAAGGCCCCAAAGGAATGACAAGTAATTTTTTCTTCTACATTTAATTTAAATATAAGAAATTTAAATACTTGTTTATTTAATCTTGAGGTTTTAGTTTAAGTACTATCTTGTACAAATAATATTATAATTTTTTCACAAGTCATGTAGCAGGAGGAGAATATGTTTTTCTTACACAAATATGCACATTCTAAAGGATTATATATTTTCTTCAGATCAGCTTCAGCAAAAATAAGTTTACAGGAACACTGTCCAAAGCTTTTGCTTAATAAAAAAAAAATTAGGAAAAAAAAACCCCAGGGAGTACAGAAAAATTAGAATTTAAAGGCAGAATTTTTAGACATTATGTAACAATTTCAGATTACTATACACAGGGAATTTAAAACTGATGTAGATTTTTGTCAGGTGTGATCACATAATCTGTGACTTGTTGAGCCACTACTCCAAATAAACTGTAAGATCAGGAATTTAAAATCTTCTCTGAATAGAACCTGTTTAGCAATGAGGAAGGTAAGTTTTCTGTCATTGCAGATGCTGAAAAGAGGTGATGCTGGTTTGTCATCCCATTAATTAATAGTAAAAACTGAATAGTGAAGAAAAATCCTTCCCACCAGGTACTTAACTCAGCTTTGTCTCAGGTTTCCTAAATTCCTTCAAATAAGACCTCACTTTTACCACATGCTTCAAGCAAAACTGTCTGCTTGTTAGGTACTTTTGGACTGGGCCATAGCCAATTCCCAGACAGATTCAGAGTTCAGCTGAGATACATCCCAACTCAAAGGTTCTTGATGCACCTGAGGAGCCAAGACTATCCTGACTGGCTGGATTTAGACCTTGGTGAGTTCTGTACAAGTTTTGCAACAGCAGTTCTTGCATCTGGGTCAGAATTTTCAAATAGCAGGGCAACAATGGCTCTTAAAACATCTGCAAATCTTTGCTTTTCTCAGATATTGTGCCTTGAATCTCTTGAGAGGGTGAAGAAAGAAGCACTACTTTTCTGAAATATGTTCCAGCAGACGTGTTGGGAAATAACGTTAGCTCTATAGTAGGCATTTTGGAACTACAGGCAGAGAGAACTGTCACGATCCGCAAGGTGGGATTCGTGATGTGGTTCTTTTAGTCGGTCTTAGAGTACAAAGGATTATCAGCAAACCAAGGACTTAAACAGCAAAACACACTTTATTGAGTGCTCATCAGCACTAACATGCGATAGAGTGAAAAGAGGAGAAAGCAAAGCATAAGGAAAAGAGAGTAAGGGGATTACAGCTACCAACGTCGAAGTCCACTCAGCCGTCCATCGACGCAGAGTCTTCTGTCCGTTGGGGAGATCTCAAAGGAAGGTAAGTTTGGGGTATGATTTTATAGTCTTTTGCAAAGCGAGGGGCGCAGGGCCAAAACCAGAGGAGACTGATGATCATTGTGATGAAATCCATTGCGTGGGGAGCAGGTGTAGGGTACAGAGCGATCCATGTCATGCAAGTCTTTGCTCACCAGCAGGAACAAGGGCAATGTGTCGTGGAAACCCTTTGTGCAGGGTACCGCGCACAAGCCTCTTCTCACCAGCAGGAACAAGGGCAGTGTACCGTGCAACCACCTGCAAATAATCACTTAGCAAACATCCATCTCAGCTAGGCCCAAACCCCCAAACCAAGTCCCTTGTGATATTCAGGGTCTCAGTCTCTGTCCTTGAGACGGTTGTGAGACAGGTGAGGGAAACTTCGGACCATCTCTTACAAGAACGTAAAGCCTCTTTGCTTTCCAACCACCTCTCTAAAAGCTCTTTTACAAGATTTTTATTCCCCTAGGACGTATTGTGCACATTATGCAGACCTCAGCCTGTATTTGATGTGTTCTGTCAGAAGAAAAATGATCAACGCCAAAAATGAACAGTGCCAAGTTCTTCTGTGGAGCTGACTCACAGTAGTGTTGCACTTATTTTCTGTGAGCCTGGACCTTTTGAATGCAAATGCTGGGTTTTGGGTGGGTTTTTTCTGTTCATGTGCATGCATACACACATACACAAAGAATAGTTTTAGAGTAACCCCTAAATCCTAGCAACCACATTTCATATCAGCACCCTTAATGTGGGAGGCAGAAGTGGCTCATGTACCAAGGGAAACAAAATGCTGTGAACTAGGACAGCTGTTTCCAGAAAGCTTGAAAAGGAATAGTGTGGTTCCTGCTCCTCCCCAGCCCAGTGTGGGATATTCCTCCAAATTACTCCTCAAGATGTGTTGGACAGAGGAGAATGTTAACTGAGTCAAGTGGTGAGAGTGCTGTCACTTCCTCCCCGTTTTGATATGTGGGGTCTTTTTTTACATTCGGGGAAAGTAAGAGGCAAAGGACAAAGGGAGAAGCAGCAGTAGCACCCAGCTCAGATGAGCAAATTACTAAAATGTTGGCAACTTTGGTCTAGTAGCACCGAGAATGAAGGCATCTGTGTAGGAGAGGATCTCACAGAGGAGAAACAGAGCTAAGTGCCAAGGGACAATGATGTGGAAGGAAGAAAATAGGTAGGACTAGAGGGAGGAAAGAGTGTGAGCAGCAGAATTCATGTCCTGTAGGATAGTCAGTGGAGGGGAGTGGCAGGCAGGAGTGTGAACGTGTCAGCAGGAGAGAGAGATGTGTCCTCCCATTTTAGCTTATTTGCATCCTTCTCCAATGTCAGTCACTGATGATTTTGTGCACCTAAACACCAAAAGTTGGCCATTTAATCATAGTTTTGGTATAGTTATCTCTTTTATCTAATTCATCCTTGGAGTGATTTGTTTGTATTTATTGTAACATTTTCCACAGCCTCTATTATAGACAGGCTTTAAATAATAATTCTAAACCCTTAGTGAATTAAGAAACAGTACAATGCTCTGAAACTTTAGTCACAGATGGTACTGAAGAAATATTTTTCACTGAATAATTTATTCATCAGACAAATGTAATGTTCCTGGCAAGTTCATGAACAGATCATGAAATTATTTTAAAAAAATTATTCACTATTTTTTTTCCAGCAAGTGGTCCTCTCCATCTGGTACATTACTGGTTTCTTCCACTAATTCTGATATATGTCTTTTGATCCATTGTGAGTTTTGGAAAATACTGACTGCTCTTTCTGATCTTAGGTAGCTGGGTGGTTTTGTTACTGCCTTGTAATGTGCTGTATTGAGAACTTGTCTACATGACAGTGCCATCTGAGAGGAAGATTAGATGGATATGTCTACAAAGAGGAAATGAAAGAAAAATCCACAATACAAATGATGAGAGTACTTCCTAACATGTTAGGTAAGCATGATTTTTAAAACAGATTTTATTTTCATAATGCAGTATATAAGGAAAATCTGTAGTGCCAAGTCTTTTCAAAATGAGGAACATTTCTGAGCTAGATCATTATTTATTAAGACAGATTATTTCAGTTTCCAGAAAATTATTTGATAGGCTCAAAGTAATGCTATGCATGTCTGGCTTCATAAGGGAAATCTATTCTGAGTTAAAGACTTATTCGAAAATAAGTCTCCCAGGAGGATGGTTTGTATTCTAAGACCAATATTCTATTTCACTGACTACAATAGTAGTAATCTGTTAACCTCTTAGGCAGCACAGCAGTGAGGCCTCATAAATAAACCTGCAAAAATTGATGAAAACATAAAAAAATAATAAAAGCCTCTCAGACACTGCTAAAGAACTTGTTCAGGAAATGGAAAGCTCTTTTCAAGGTATGTGAAGAGGTACATAATGAAGTTTGAGGTTTTTGTTTAAATGCAGAATAAAACCATGCATTGAAAAGGAATTGGTGAAAGCTAGAAACCGAATTACCCTAAATGATGTCTGGGACTATGCTTTAGTAATACATAGCAGGTTCAGTCTGTCTCAGTCACAGAATCTGTCAGATTACTCAGCAAGATGAAAGTGTGCACATTTGCATTGTCTTGTTGTCATTTTAAGGTTATTTCACTCTCTTATTTGAATGGTGTTGTGGAGCATGAAGGAAATACATGCTCCACCATGCAAGTCCATGAGACTGTTATGCTACTATACAATTATTGGAGCCTGTTTTATGTTTTAATAACAGCTTCTAAGCTTCAAATGCTAGCTAGCCTACTTTCTTGGCTAGCTAACACTTAATATCAATATCTAGATACGGCCCTTCTGCTGTAGTTCCCTTGGTTTCATTGCATGCTAAAGAATAGAGTTTAGGATTAGTGGGACTCTGCTTCACACCACTGTGGAGGCTAAGCCAAGGAGGTTCCTCTTTCCCAGGGTATTGGAGTCCTCTACATATGTCTGCATCCAGATAAGTTGTGCAATAAAAGAGTGTCTCTTGAAGTCAAAGTTTATTACAGAGGATCTGTTCCACCTCACTGGTAGAAACAGAACCCTCCAAGCTGATGCCAGAATGAGAGTCTTGTGTTTCGTTCTGGTGGTGAGACTCACAGTTATTTTTTCCACTTCTTCAGCTGCTGTGCCCAGCTAGAAACATGCCCTGTAAGCTGAGGAAAATCCAAGTCAAGTGGTGAGAGCATCAACAGATGAATTCATATTCAGAATAGAGAGGTCACTCTTTAAAAAGGGAAGCACGTAAGCCTCATGATGGATGATAGTCATGTCTGGCACATGGAGAGCAAATTGTTTTCTCAACTAGTTCCTAACAAAGATTTTAATAAAGTAAAAGATTTAGGAGAGGGCTCTAAATTAAGAGAGGGCTCCAGCCAATTACTGCCTTTTCTAGCCACATTACAGGCATGAAAGATCATAATTTGAAAACTCTTCTGTGGAGAACATCTTCAAAGTAAACCAGTCAATTTTGACAATGTTTGAATTACATGAATTGAAATTTAATAGGGAAGTGCAATAATGGTTCTTAGAAATATTTTTTAAAATTCATCCCTTTTCAAAATAGCTGGGTCTGGGAGGTTGCATCTCTTAGCATGTCTTTTGAAAAAAAAACTTATATTTCCACCCCCAAATTTTTGAAGAAAGTCCACAAATTCTCATGCAGAAGGTCTGGTCTCCCTGCTTTGTGCTTTAGGAAATGAGTTTGTGGGCTAAATTTATTAGAAACTACTCCAGAAAGCATGTTTCTGAGAAATGTGAAGAAACAATGTGTAGTAGGCTGGGTCATTAGGTCACAGTTCAAAACATCCAAATCTGTAATTGTGTTTCATTTTATGAGATGATACCCTTAGAAAAGGAAAAAAGAAGAAACAGTTCCCAAGTGGGTTGGAATTTATTTTAAAGTAGAAAACAACAGTGCTGAGGACAAAATGGTCATGAATAGGTCATAGAACAGAAATTATAGAGGACAACAAAAGAAATGACAGTTCTAATCTGGGGGGATGAAAACCTGTATTTTCCATCAGGACATTCAATTAAGATTTCTTCCAAAACTGTTGAACTCTGGTCTGTTGGAGAGCCTGGCATGGAAAAAACAAAAGCACATTAGGCAGAGGCTGGCATTTCATCACTGGAATGAAATGGGACATAGCTCTACAGAAAATATAGTAACTCTGTAGTCCTTGGCAATTTAGACCTCATTAATCTTTCTGGATGAGAACACTGCATGTGTACATATGTACATCTGGACATACATATGTATTCCAGGACTGGCCTAGCTGTAGCCTTGTAGCCTGGTAAATGTGGATTTATTATCAGTAATAAAGAGGCAGCAGGTAAACTAACCCAGCAAGGTCACAGGCTTTTTCTGAACATGGGTTGACTGCAGCTTTGATTGAGCCTGGTTAGTTATTGCTGCAAATTTTTTTCCAATATTTGGATGGCTTGGGCCTAATTTTTTTTTTTTTAGTTCTGTTTATAATAATTTGATATAACCATAGTTTTTAGATATCTAGTGGCAGGAACTATTCTGTGGAGAACGAAATAATTACCATAGAATCATAGAATAGTTTGTTTTTGAAGCGACCTTTAAAAGTCATTGCATCCAACCCTCCTGATATTGACAGGGACATCTTCAAACAGGTAAGCTTGCTAAGAGCCCCATCCAACCTGACTTCAAAATGTTTCCAGGGACAGGACATTTGCCATCTCTCTGAAAAATTTGTTCCAGTGTTTGAGCAACCCTCATCATGAAAAACTTCATCCTTATATTCAGACTAAATCTACCCTCTTTCAGTCTAAAATCATTATCCCTTATCGTGTCACAACAGACCCTGCTAAAAACTTGCCTCCATCATCCCCTGTCAGGGAACAAAAATGGGATGTCTGAACAGGGAGCTTTTGCAGGAAAATTAAGAGACTTTCTGCCCTTTGGAAGAAGGGGCAGGCAAGAGGAGTACAAGTATGTTGCCAGGTCTTATAGAAAGAAAATTAGAAAGGTGAACTCAGCTAGGATCAATCTGGTCACTGCTGTGAAAGAAAATAAAAAGTGCTTTTACAAAAACATTAATAGTAAGAAGAAGGCCAAGAAAATCTCTATTCATTATTGGATGAAGGGGAAACACTGTCACTGTGGATGAGAAAAAGGCTGAGGTACTTTATGCCTTCTTTTTACCTCAATCTATAGCTGTAAGACCAATGATACTCAGGGCAATCAGTCTCCTGAGCTGGTAGACAAGGTCAGGGAGAAGAAAAGACCCTCTGAAACCCAGGAGGAAGTAGTCATTGACCTGCTAAAGCATAAGTTTATGCTCATAAATGGGACCAGATAGGATTCATCCAAGAGTACTGAGGGAGGTGACAGAAGAGCTCACCAAGCCTTTCTCCAATCTTTTATCATTGGTCCTGGTAAACCAGGGAGACTGGAGGCTGGCCAATGGTCACATCTAGAAGAAGGGTCAGAAGGAGGATCCAGGGAAGTACAGGCCTGTCAGCCTGACCTTGGTTATGGAACTTTATGGAACTGATAATTTTGAGTGCTTTCACACTCTAGGCATGTAGGACAACAAAGAGATCAGGGCCAGCCAGCAAAAGTGTGTGAATAGTTGGTCCTGCCTGACCAACCTGATATTCATTTATGAGCAGGTGACCTGCTGAGTGGATAATGGAAAATTAGATGTTGTCTACCTGGACTTTAGCAAAGTGTTTGACAATGTCTCCCACAGTGTTCTCCTAAAGAAACTGGCTAGTCCTGGTTGGATAGGTGTACTCTTCACTGTGTTAAAAACTGTCTGGGTCTAGAAAGTTGTTCAGTTGGTGGCCAGTCACTGGGGATTTCCCAGAGCTCAGCACTGTTTAGTATTTTTGTTGATGACCTAGATGAGATAATTGAGTGAATACCCAGTAAGCTGACAGAAAACACCAAGCTGGGCATGAGTGAAGGAAGGCTCTGCAGAGGCATTTGGACATTCTGCATTGATGAGCCAAAGGCAGTGGTGTGAGGTTCAACACAGCCCAGTGCTGCATCCTGCACCTTGGTGATAGTAACTCCAGGCTTGAGGCAGAGTAGCCAGAAAGCTGCCCAGAGGAAAAGGACCTGGCAGTGCTGGTGATGGCAGCTGAATGTGAGCCAGTATGTGCTCAGGTGCCAAGAAGGCCAATGGCATCCTGGTTTATATAAAAAATAGTGTGGCCATTGTCCCCCTGTACTCAGCACTACTGAGGCCACACTTTGAATCCTGTGTCCAGTTCTGAGTCCCTCATGACAACACATTGAAGTGCAGAAATGAGTTCAGAGAAAGGCAGTGGAGTTGGGGAAGTCTCTAGAGAGTAAGTCATATGAGTGGTTGAAGGAGCTGAGGTTGTTTATCCTGGAGAAAAGGAGTCTCAGGGAGAATCTTATCACTGTCTACAGCTGGTTGAAAGAGAGTGTAGTCAGGTGGGGGTCAGCCTCTTCTCCCAGGTAATAAGTGACAGGACAAGAGGAGACAGTCTCCAGCTGTGCCAGGGGAGTTCACAGAGTATTTTGTCAAAAAAGGGTTGCCAGGCATTGGAATGTGCTGCCCGAGGAGGTGGTGGAATCACCATTCCTAGAAATGTTCAAGGAAGGACTTGACATGGCACTTAGTGGCATGGTTTAGTTGACTAACATGATTGATGGTGTTTGGTCAAAGGTTGGGCTTGGACTTGGAGATGTTTTCCAACTCAATGATTTGGTGATTCAAGGGCCCTGTTAAGTACTGTAAGTCCTCCATAAGGTCTCCCCAGAGCCTCCTCTTCTCAGGGTGAACAATGCCATGTCCATGGCATGCTGATAATACATAGAGAAGAGCAGGTATGGTGTGATAGCAAAAGCCTTGCAAGTGGGGACTCAGCAAAAACAGCCCAGGTGTGTGGGATGAAGTGATGGAATAATAACCAAAGAAGCACATCAGGGAAGTGTCAAGTTCAGGCTTCTCTTTTATTTCTCTGAAATAATGAATTATTATTATTATTATTGTCAGTTATTCAGCTGGTAAGGTTTAAATTATATGGGAAATAAATTTTTTGCTTCCTGTTTTCTCTTTGTGCATGACAATAATTTGCATGTAGTAAAGTAGCTCTGTCTAAACCTGAGCAGACCTTAACTGGGCCACATCATTTAATCCATTTTTAATTGAGATCTTATGGCTCACTTAAATTGCAACCCCAATACTTTCTAAGCAGAGCCAAGTCAGGCTCATTAGCTCTGCTGCACCACTTTCTTCCTTCCCTGGCAAGATTTCCAGGTTGCTGGGACTTGCACAAACTGCAGAGGGGATAGGTTGGGAAGCAGGGGTCAGGAAAGCATGGTGGCATGGTGGGATAATGCTAGGTTCCTTGTAGACATGGATGTTGAGGTTTGAACCTTTTCTCCCCCAGAGGTGCAGAGATCCATTTTTGGTCAGCACATGGCTATTTTTCAATTTGAGGGTGATGGGAGGGGGCAGGTTCATTTGAGATTGTCCATGCAGTAGCATGAAAAAAATATGTAATATATGGGTCTGCTCTGTCAAACTTACACAGAAACATGTCACATATTACCAGAAACAGCTTTAAGGCAGTGTCTCTATGAAACTATGAAACTCTATAAACCTTCAGAAATTTCAGATCCTTTATTTGATTGAAATACATTCTTTGGAATTGTTTTTCTTTCATTCCACAGCCACGATTCCAAATGTGCATGGATGTTCCCAGGTAACTTCCCAACTTTAACAGTTTTGCAATATGTCAGAATTTCAATGCCAGATTTATGGTTGGGATCAATGACATTGGGCAGTAGCATTTGCCTTTCTGAAAAAAGACTACCACATTTGCTGTATCTGAGCATCTAAAAACCTTCATCCCATCTTGCTTTTCAACATGCAAGAGACCTTAACTATTCACGTCTGCTGCAGTGCATGAGAGGGAGAAGCATCTCTTGACCTCCACAAAAAATTCATTTATGTCCCTGGCTATGAAAACACATCTTTTACCATCTTTAGGGTACTCAGATAGATAGCAGATTAAACTGTCACACATTAACACACTAGCGTCAACAGCTATGAAGGTAAGTGATTTGAATAAACCCGAGCCTTAGAAATAGCCTCACCTCAGAAGTCACCCCACAGGTGTAACCTTGGTTTATCAGATAGAATGAGCTTTGCCTTCACTTTAAACACTTGACAGCTCTATTTCTGGGAGAATCACTGCCTTCCAGTGGCCTCCAGACAGCTATCTGTCCCAGGAACGCAGAGGTATCTTGCTTGGCCTGATCTTACTCTTGTGTGGCTCACCACAAAATGAAGGTCCTAGTCAGTCTCTTGTAGATTTGAGTAGATAGCACATGTTTTGTCTGGGCATCCTGGATTTGTGTCTAATCTACATTGCTTATATGTTAGAAAGCTTTTTTCTCTTTGCCTTCACTGCCACTTTTACCTATGTCAGCGAGAACATTCTGGCACAGCAAAATAGTGCATAAGTACATGCAGCTTACCTTTTCTGGGTGCAAATAACTTTCTGCATGATGCTGTGTTGCAGGGTTTACTCCATGCTATATCTTCTGATACATTCTGCGGCCTCACCCTCAGAAGCAGAAGGAGTTTGATGGAAGAGCAAAGTAAGGAATATTCATGACCTTTGTGGTGGGATCTAGACCCTATCTGGAAAAGGGCAGAATCTTTATCAGGGCCTGATTTTTAGAAGTGACCACTCAGTGCATCCTGAAAACAGCTGTTCCCCCAGTGTCTCTGAATGGGCAAGAAAAAAAATAAGGACAAGCCACTATCATAATTTTACCCTGTCATGGTTCAGCACATCTTATCAGGACTATTTCACACACAATCTCCAGTGTTATGGTTTATAAGATAGTATTTTCATTTCCATGGGCACTGTACAATTGCTTGTAAAGTGATGACAGGAGTGGATTTGTTTTTATGGCTTCAATTTCTACATCTGGACTGTGGACCAACTGACAGCACTAAAAACCCCAGTGGCTTTACAGAGTTTACATGTGACTAAGAGATTAGGTTGCAGGCAGAATCAGGTTTGGCCTCATGGACATCCCTAGTTTCTACAGAGTGGGCAATGCCTCTCACCTGGACCACACATTAACTTTTATGGTTTGATATTTATTCTATTTTGGTAAAGATTTTTAACAACCAGTCTGAAACAAGAACTTGTTTTTTTGTTAAGCAAAGACAGCAATTCTGATTCTATGGCACCCCAAAAATTTGAAAAAGTGGTTGAGATGACAGATAGTTGTGGGTGAACAAGAAAGCAAAGAAACAATGTATCATAATAAAGGTAATAATAATAACGGTATCTTAATAAACAGCATGATCATTAAAGGGAGGTTGTGTGGAAATAATGGAAAAGGGTGTATGTGTATGAAGATGATTAAGAAGTTAATTTTGATGTGTGTTCATAGAAGCTTCTTCATGTATGTGTGTGTATGTATGTGCAGCAGTATTGGATAAAACACAAAGGACTCATGAAAGCATAGAATAGATACACAGAAGTGCCAGGTAGGGGCTGATATTTTTGGCCTTTGAGTAGAGTAAGTAAAGAGTTGACCTTGTGTTATCAAAGAGGAGATAGCTAGGGGATTACCTAACCAAGAAAGGACTTGAACTTAGAGTAGAAACACAATTCATTTTATAAAAAAAAAAAGAGAGAGTGGGAGAGATGCAAAGACAGGAAAGATGCAGTCAAGGTAACTGACAATCACAACAGTGTTCAGAATAGACATGAGCAAAGGAAAGGTGCTTCTGTCTAGGTCAGAGAAAAGTTCCTGCAGTACTGTAAAGGCATTAGTATCAGATATCAACTTGCAGCAGTTATATATGAGGGGGTATGAGAGGCAGAAATAAAACACAAGGCTTCCAGATATCTAGGAAATGAGAGAGACCTGGGGGGAGGCCTGAACAAGGAAAACACAGCTTATGGACCTGATGACAAGCAGGACTGCAGTGTTGCCCTGAAACATCAGTGTGGATTGAAAAGATATTAAAGGCTGTCCCTTGGCAACATGCTGTTTAAACTGGCAGGCAAGTATCCATGAAAAGTGTTGGAGAGACCAGGATTTCAACCTGCTCTGGAGGGAATGAATGGGTAAGGAGAAGAGACGTAGCTCTGTGAACTGTCTGTTCTAGAGATGAGAGTTTTTCTGAGATAAGCAGAGGGAGGGAAGAGAAAGGTAGTAGGGACAGAACTCTTACAGGAAGCTGAAAAGAGATGAGGAGGATGTTCTGAATAACACATCACAGGGTTGACTGTGGAGATGAGAGGAAAACAATAAGAGGACACAGTTTTAGGTGCTAAGGAAAAATGGGAGCTTGGAAGAGCTTGGTTGCTATTGTTGCAAGCAAATGATAACTCAAGATCAATGAAGACACAGAAAGAATTCACTACAGCTCTTCTATAATGCTAACCTGAGTACAGAGGAAGAATGTTGACTTTGCAGCAAGCCTGGAGCTATTCCATTTACATATCTCAATGTATCTCTTAATTTTAACACTGAGGCCAGGTGATTTATAGGTGTATGATAAATTTTTGAGTAAGGAAGGAGTAGTAACCTAGTATTTTTGAAGTAGAAAATAACAGTTTCCATCCCTGTTTTTGTATGACACATTCCAACTTTATGCAGCATTTTATGTGTGATTATAACTGTAATTATGTATTTTGTTTCTGACTCTGCAATGATCATATAGATTCCAAATTCATCAGAGGAGAGTATGAATGATCTCTCCTGAAAATTTGTAAAACTATTTTTAAATACTCAGAACTTAATTAAGAAAATTAGAGGCTTAAAGGATTAAAATAAAGTTTTAAGGGGTGGCTGAAGAGTAAAATTCTAGGAGTAACAGAATCTTAAGCTTTTATTATTATTAAGTATTAAGGCCAGGAGGAAGATAAAAAGGGTGATAAAAATGAAGAAGAAAAACTAACTAAAACTAAAATGGCAGGTAACATAAGAAATTACACCTACTTATTAAACTTCTAATTTGTGTTATTTGTTGTCAGATTACAGCTGCCTACTTAGGCATAGCTAAGTAGTGAGAGTAGCACGCATCCATATGATTTGTGCTAGAAATCAGTTAAGATAGTGTTATCTGAACTACCTTAGCACTGAAAAAAAAATTTATACACGTTTGCTGGTAAAAATAATGGTTATATTATGATTAGAGAGTGAGGTAGGGGCAAAAGGTTGTGTAGGAAGAACAGTCTATGGCTTTTTTTTGCTTAGCATGTTATTCAAGATGAGTCTGTGGCTCAAATACATCCATGGCTGTCGTGATTTTAAACCAGTAACTAAAGAAATTACTTATTTCTTGTTGTGAGATATGGATTAAAACAAGAGCAAAACAGGCCTAAAACTTAAAAGGAATAAAGACAGTTTATTAACAAACTACAAGAATAAGAACACTAGAGTAAATTTCCAGAAAACCCCTTCATCTTTTACATTTTGATCATTTCTTTGTACATATGACATGATAACATAGAGACAAATAACTTTAGAACTTTGGTGGTTAAAAAACAGTCTCAATTTTTGTTAGAGTCTTTTCATCAGTCTTTGTAGATAAACAGAAGTCTCTTTCTGCTTATCTACGGAGTTTCTCACGAGAAAACTATTTTTGTCATAGTTTTCTATTTCTCTAATGCCAGCTGCCCGGAAATCTGTCATTAGATCTGCTCCTCCCATCTCACATCTCTCCGAGGTGTACATGGGTCAATAAAGTCTAGGGATTTCATTTTTAAGGATGAGTTATTCAAAGGCAGAAGTCTTCTTCATCTGTTTCTGTGAGCTCTCCTGGAAAACAGTTTCTCTTTGCCCCCCAAGGCTTCAAAATCTTCACTCTACTTAATCTCAGCAACTCACAGTATCCCAAGTACTTTTTCTTTTGCTCAAAACCTACACTTTGAATACTCTATTCCTCCCAATACTCTTATCATGAATTAAAGGAGTCTTTTATACGATTATTGTCCATCTCCATAGCTTTAACAAAAAATATTTCAGCTATTAAGCATCTTCTTATTCTCTCTCTCTTATTTAAAACTTAACTCTTTTCCTCACTGTTGCATTGGTAGTTCTATGATGTCTTCTCTATGTTAATTGTCTCTCTTTCTCTCTGTCGTTCTGAGAGAAGGAGTAATCTGTATGTTTACTCAGGTAGTAAAAGAATCAGAAGCTTAAAAAGCTACAAGAATTCATAGTATCAGGTTTCAGTCCAGCAGCAAACCTAAAAACCAAGCTCGGCTAAGCAGCGCTGATTCCCTTCCCCTCCCCCCCCCCCCCCCCGCGGCCTTGTCGGCTCGGAGTGGGTGGGGGGGGGAAGAGGCCAAAAAGAGCCTTGTTACCTTACCAAAAGTCGGAAATTAAAGAGGGCTAGAGAATTCTGTCTGTACTTCTTAAGGGGGTGTTTACAAGTTGAATTCACTTTTTAATGGTCAGATCTGCTGTCAATTCTTGGAAATGACTGATAATTGGTCAGGAGGAAAAACTCCCATCAGCCACTAGCAGCTTCAACTTCCTCTCTTTCCTCAGCTGTCTTAAAGGTAAAACTACCCCATTACAATGGCAAATCTGAAAGTAATACACAAGGGACAAGAAGACATCCTCCAAAGATGTTATTTGAAATGTTTAGCTGTATGTGTATGCTAAATGCCTGTAACTGCTTAACAATTTTCTGCTTTAAACTGCTTAAAAAAACTAGCCTTTTGACCGCCTCTAAGGTTTAACCCAGCATTTGGCGCTGCGTAATTCTTTCTTAAAATTCCTTAAAATGTGTATTAGAGAAGTATAGGCTTCTTCATTGAAGAGGTCAGTCAAGGAAGCATATGGAGCAACAGGTTTTTTATTGATACCTGCTGGAATATCAGAAAGTTTGATTCAACAAAAGGAGCTTATCCAGAAACCTACCATTGCTACCAGCTTGCTCCACTGCTGATCACAGGCTGGCCTGCCCAGCTCTAGAAAGACACATCTTTAGTTATCACCATCTTTCAATTTGAAAACAATCATTCTTCAATGCCTCATGAAACCACCATGCTGTATTTTACACTCTAATGAGCCAGCAGTAGGTTAACGCTTATTTTATTTTCTTTTCTTTGTATCTTTAAAAAAGATGAGATTTCAAAGCCTTCCACTGAAGAAACCCAAAATGCCATAGTTTTTCCATTGAAATTTTCTTCAGTGCTATTTTTCACAGAAATCAATGCCAAGGCTCTTAAAGATACTGACACAGTACTTTTGAAGACATGGTACATGATTTTATGTACTAATGCACCTACACAGCAATTACATCTATTTTGCCTAAGCTGCCCCTTACCCTAGTGAAAATTCCACACATCAGAACTTCAGTAATATGATTAAAATTTTTCATACAATTAAATGGCAGTAAAGTTTACAGATAAAAGGTACAGTTAACAGCAGGTTCTAGCCTTTGTTTTTATGCAACACAGCTCTTTGTGAGTCAAAAGGCAATTTTTAGAGCTTAAAACACATACTGTCAGATAAAAGCTGAGCAGTTTTCATATATTCACACCAGTGCTCCCAGAAGGGTTTTGAGATTGGGAATTAATTGTGAACTGCTTTATTGAAAGGCAGTGGAAAAATAGCAGCAAACAAAACAGCAGGGCTATTGGAGCAAGATGTGTTGTACTGAACCCTCAGCTGTATGCCCATGGCTGCCTGCTCATGTTTCTGCTGCACCTGAGAAAAGTTCTGATTGCTAAAGCAGTAATATGGTTTAAATATAAAACATGCACATTTGAAGAAGCTCATATGACTTATCTGACATAACAGAGGCTACTTGAGGTAGGTAAATAATTTTAAGTAATAAAACTTTTTGTGCTTTCACTACTTTGGTGAGTACCTACCGGGAATGTTGGAAATTCAAGCCTGGAATGTTGTTCTAGTTGGAAAGATTTATGTGGTTTGGGTTTTAAAAGCTAGATTAAAATCAGTTTGTTTAGATTTTTAAATAAAATATATATATGTGTATATGTGTATATGTATATATGTAAATATGTATATATGTATAGTGTGTGTGTATGTATATAATGTATGTAATTATAGTTCTTCAAAGTCAAATGCTTCCTTTAGCCTTAGAAGGAATAAGAACATGTTCTAGCTATGGCATGTAGCACTTGAAACAGGGACTCTATTTGTTTTCTCATTATTGCAGGCATATAATTTCCATTAGTTTCAATTAGATTGATGTGTTTCTACCAAAGGAAATAGTTTCTTTATAGTGTTCTTTCCATGTTAAATAACATGGAAACTAAGATTAGAAAAGATATCTGATGACTCCTTAGAAATCTATGTCCAGCCAAAATAAATTTCTAAGACAGCTTGCTGAGCATGAAGCAGAACATGTCCTGACTCTGTAACATCTAGGGTAAACACTATAATCCTGGAAAATCCTAATTATTTTTGAGTGGACTGTTCATGTAGATCCCTGGTTCCTTGAGTCCTGACTCAAATTTTATTTTTTGTGACACAGTTTATGTGCTGTCTGGGACAAAAATGTGTTTTCTTGTTTGTACAAGTGATGAAATCTAATTTTGTATCAAATGAAGCAAACCATGCTGCATGGGAAAATCTGAGTTAGATGGCATGACCACCCTTCTCTTGTTCTGCTGAGCGACTTCAACCACCCTGTCATCTGCTGGAAAAGAAGCATGGTGAGCTGTATCCAGGACACTCCTAGAATGCATGGACGACAACTTCTTCAGCCAGGTGATCGTCAGCCCTACTTACTAGAGGGAGTCAAGCTAGATTTGATGGTCACCTGTGTAAGTGAGTTAATCAAGGATGTCAAGGTTGGAGGCAGCCTGGACTGCAGTGATCATGGTGGAGTCTGCAGTCTGGAAGAATATAGTTAGGTAAGGAGTAACATCAGGTTTCTGAACTTCAGGAAAGCAGAATTACAGCTTTTCAGGGAGATAGTGGGATGCTCTGGGAGACTGCTCATGGGGCAAGGTAGCAGGACAAAGCCAGCAAATCTTTAAGGAAGTCTTCCACAGAACACAAGAGCTAGTGATTCCCAGGAGAAGGAAATCTGGAAAGTAAGGCAAGAGATCAGTATGCCTGACTAGGAAACTGCTGATCAAACTAAGGGAAAAGAGGCAAATGCACAAGCAGTGGAAACTGACAGCTATCAGGAAGAATATAGAGAAGTATGGTTGTGTAGGAAGGGAGTGAGGAAGGCCAAGGCAAAACTGGAACTGAAATCTATCAAGGAACAAAAAGAATAACAGGAAGGGTGTCTACAGGTATGTTAATTGGAAAAGAAAGATCAAAAAAGTGTATCCTCTCCAACGAACAAGACTGGTGAACAGGTAGAAACAGACAAGACAGAGCTACTCAACAATTTTTGCTTCAGTCTTCACAGGTAGCCTTCTCTTCCCACATCCTCAAGCGGATGAATAGCAGGATGGAGGCTGAGAGAGCTAGAGAAGAACAGGTTCATGACCACCTGAGGAACCTAAATGTGCTTAAGTCTACAGGATGCATCCAAGAATCCTAAGGAATTTTGCTGATGTAGTCCCCAAGTCACTCTCCATGATACTTGAAAATCCATGGCAGTCAGAAGAACTCCCAGGTGACTTGTTAAGGGAAAAACATTGCACCCGTCCTTAAAAAGGGAAGAAAGAAGTATCCTGGGAACTACTGACTGTCAGCCTCAGCTCTGTGCCTGGGAAGATGATGGAACAGATCCTCCTAGAAGCTGTGCTAAGGCACATGGAGGACAGGAAGATGATTTGAGACAGCCAGCACAGCTTCACCAAGGACAGGTCCAGCCTGACCAACACATTGCACTTCTGTGCTTGGGTGGCTCCATCAGTAGAAAAGGGACAGGCTACAGGTATAATTTATCTGGATTCTCTAAAGTCTTTGACATAGCCACCCACAATATCCTTCTCTCTGAAGAGTGATAGATTTAATTGGTGTACTGTTAGGTGGCTGATGCATTGGTTGGATAGTTGCATCCAGAAGATGATCAGTGCCTCCTAATTCTCATGGACATCACTGACAAGTGGTTTCCTTCAGGGGTCTGTACTGGGACCAGGGTTATTTAATATCTTCATTAATGACATAGAAAAGGGAATTGAATACACCCTCAGCAGATTTGTAGATGACCCCAAGCTGAGAGGTGCTGCTGGCACACCTGAAGGATGGGATCCAGAGGGACACAGACAAGCTGGAGAAGGGATCATGGAAACCTCATGAGGTTTAACAAGACCAAGTGCAAAGTGCTGCACCTGGGTCAGAGCAAACCCCAGTATCAGTCCAGGCTGGGGGATGGACAGATCAAGAACAGCCCTGCCAAGAAGGAGTTGTGGGTGCTGGTGTGTGAGAGGCTGGACATGACCCAGCCACGGGCACTCCCAGCCCAGAGAGCCAAACGTGTCCTGGGCTGCATCCAGAGCAGTGTGGGCAGGAGGGCCAGGGAGGGGATTCTGCCCCTCTGCTCTGCTCTGCTGAGACCCCACCTGCAGGGCTGCCTCAGCTCTGGGGTACCTGCACAGGAAAGACATGTTCTTGAAGCAAGTATAAAAGAGATGATTAGAAGGATGTAGGATTTCTCCTAAGAGGAAAGGCTGAGAGAAATGGGATTGTTCAGCTTGGAAATGAGGTATTGGGTGACCTAACTGGGGACTTCCACTACCTGGGGGGAATTTACAAGAAAGATAGGGCAAGACTATTCATAAGAGCATGTAAGGGGGAAATTACAAAGCATTACAAGGGACAATAATTCCAAAATGAGAATAGGTTTAGATGAGATAGTAGAAAAAACTGTGTTACTGTGATGGTGGTGAGACACTGGAACAGGTTGCTCAGGAAAGTTGTGGGTGCCTCATCCCTGGAAGTGTTCAGGGTCAGGTTGGATGTGGCTATGAGCAGCATGGTCCAGTGGAAGGTGTCCCTGCTGTTGGTTGGAACTAGACGATCTTCAGGATCCCCTCTAACTCCAGTCATTCTATGCTTCTCTCCTACCCAAATGATCAAGGAGATTAAAGACTCGTTTATTTTTCCACATTCTTTCAATGCATTCCATTTTTGGATTTAATTGAAAGCTACTGCGATACTTTATTTGTGAATCTGGGAAGCTCATTGACATCTTTGGCTCCTTACAATACCTCAAGATGAGATGAGAAGGGGTTTTTTCCAGAACACACATAAAAAACAGATGGCAAACTGTAATGGATCCTTGATAAGGCTCTCGTTCTGTTTATATCTAGTGAAAACTCATGGAGACAGGGATTTCTGGGCCAGCAGATGCACTTAAGAACATTACAGCTGACTTCCTAAAAAACTGTCTACAAAAAGACTCAGTTGAAGCTGGAGGCACTGGCACAGTCTGTGCTGTGCTGTATGCAGAGGTTGTGAATCTGATTAAAGTGCTGGTTCTCTAGATTCACCATTCTAAAGAAAAAAGGAATTTTTTACACACTGTATGACACATATTTGGAGATTGTCCCTCTGAAAATTTATTTTGGGTATGGTGATTTCTGAATTTATCTTAGTTTAACTTGGAGGGTTTTGCATTGTGGGAATGGGAAAGTCTGTTCAGATAATAACACAATGCAGAAGACAAGGGAATCAAGAATCTGAGTGTTTCATGGAGTCAATCAATATGCCATAGATAGAATTAATAATGTTTTGTCAGGGCTGTGATTCCTTATGAACCCCGCTCATGATTTGACCTGGAAACAGCATTGCAGCTGCATTTATGCTGGTGTTAATTTTTTTAGAATCAGAGCTTAGATTTGACATAACAGTTTTTCTCATGGTAAATTACTATTACAAGCTAAAGAATTAAGGGTTGTCTCATTTATTTAAATGTCTTCAGATCAGAATTACTTTGATGGTATTATTTGTGTTTTTCAATGAAAAGCTGACACAAGGGAGGGAAGGAAAAACAGTAAATTGCATCAGAAAATACCTTCTTAGTAACTTTAGTCTGCTTTTGAAACTTAGAAAAGTGTGTATAATTTTGATAAATATTTCAAAATTCCTGGCTTGATGTAGTGAAATCTGCCTTTGCATTTTGGAAACAGGATACTCTTGCAAATAACTTTCGTATTAAGCAAAGAATATTTGCCAAAATATATTTGAGCTCATTAAAATTTAAAAGGAATGAAAGAGAAACCTGAGCATTTTTCAGTCTTGAATCTTGATGGGTTTGCAATCTTTCATTAGAACACAAGACTGTCTCTTCTGATTTACATGTAGTTAATAGGAAAATAAATATCTGCCCCAAAGTATAACAGCCCTGAATTCTGAGGGTCTTCTGTAAGGGTCATCAAACACTGTCTGATCTGAGGCTTTACACCAGTATGGTTCAGGCCAATCAAAGGAGTCAAGAAAGGCAAATGCAGGGTCCTGCTCCTGGGGAGGAATCACCTCAGGCACCAGCACAGGCTGGGGCTGACCTGCTGCGGGGGAGCTTTGCAGAGAAGCACCTGGGGTCCTGGTGCACAACAAGCTGTCCATGAGCCAGCAACATGCCCTGGAGGCCAAGAAGAACAATGGGATCCTGGGGGGCATTAGGAAGAGCATTGCCAGCAGGTGGAGGGAGGTGATCCTGTCCTCTTATTATGTTTGTCCATAGGCACAAACTGAAACACAGGAGAGTTCCACCTGAACATGAGGAAGAGCTTTACTGTGGGAGTGACAGAGTACTGGAACAAGTTGCCCAGAGAGGTTGTAGAATTGAGATGTTGTCTATTTCCCTAGAAATATTAAAAAGCTGTGTGGAGCTCCTGAGTACTATGCTGTAAGGGACCCTGCTTGAGCAGTAAAGTAGGACTGCATGACTTCCAGTGGTCCCTTCCACTGGAAGGGAACAACCTCACCAATTTTGTGTGATTCTGTTTTTAAGCCATCCTGGTGCAGTAGTGCTGTATCATCTGGTGGGGACTCACAGAGTAGGACCAGCTTCAGCCAACACCTCTTGGGAAAGGTCCTTTTTTTAAGCTAAATCACTATATGATGTAGCTAACCTTTTTTCCCCCCCTTAAAACATTTTTTTGTTTTATTTTTGTGCATAAAAGCTGTTTAATTCTGTTATGTTGAAATTATGAAAACTCTTCATGGAGGGATTGAGAATTCAAACCTAGAGCTTCTGTGGGTTTGACTGGGACTACAATATGGCATAATAATTGTAACAGTTGTCCCAAAATTTTGCTTAGCTCAAAGCAAAACTACTCCTGATTGCCATCTAGTGAACCAGACTAGTATACTCTGATTACTTCCTGTCTGTAATAACCTAAAGGGATAACATGTATCTCCCTCTCTCCATGGAGCCAAAAAATATCCAGATGCATGAATCCCAGACTTCTAATCAGGGGATGAAGAGAAAGGGGGAGAAAAATCAGGGCCATGATGCTCTGCACTACTTGCAAAAAAAACTACAGGAAAGGATAAATATCAGCAAGCACCTAATTCTGTAGGTATAAGTGGTGTGTAACATATTTCCCCTTGTGCAGAACTATTCTTAAATAGATCTGGTTGATTCTTTTTCACTGCATGTGAACACTACTGGCTTTTAATGAATAACTGTCTTATAGCTGAAAGCTCTATGACCTCTAACAGCTCCTTTTGCAGGCAATCACTTTCTTTTTGTTTTTTAATATGTCCCTAAAGGAAGCAGACTTTGTCATAGAAATTTTCAGGTCAGTCTTGTGCCCTCATAATTCCTTCACTGATCTTGCACACAGTCAATCATATCCTTTCACCACTGGTTTAAGACACTGCACAGTCTGGGAAAGATTATTCCCTCTTATGCATCCATCTCCAGGGTTTCTAATTCATTCTTTCATGAATCATACTGTGAGCTCAGAATAATGAAGATTTAAATGCTTTTTAAAAATCTTACATCTATGTGATGTAGATTCCAACCTATCATTATTGGATAGATTGGGTCGCTTTAGTCACAAACAAAGAGTATGAACAGCTTTTTAAAAAGTTATGATTCTTAGTTTCTAAAGGAGCTGAAGTTAATCCACACACTGTGACTCGCATGCTGATTTACCAGGCTGTCCTGAAGTACAGTACTCCAAGGTAAATCACTAGAATTTACTTCTCAAAAAAGATTGAACAATATCCAACATCTGCTTGACACCAAAATTAAGTTACCTAAATGTATTGAAGAGAGTTTAAATGGTAAACAGGCAGAAACTGAGATGTAGAATGGTTAGGAATAGAGTAATGAAAACACCGTCAAGCTTGAAAATACATATAAGCACTGAAAAAAAAAAAGGGGGATGTTCTGCTAGGTAGTAACAGTATAACACGGGTCCTTGCCAGAGACCCCTGTGGATGCTTGCTGGCGTTCCACCACCAAAGGGAGTGAGGCTCTGCCTATGTGTGTATTTGAGAAAGATAGCTTTGCCAGTAGCTCTGAGTAGACACAAAGTGACTCTGTTAAGCTCTTTCCAAAGACAGCTGAATCCTTTATAGAGCCAGGGCTTGATTTGAATGGGTGTGATCCATCCTGATTAGGGATGAGACTGAAACTCTTGGGTAGATTTCAGGACAGAAATAAGAAGAAACAGATATTTGATGAGTCCCTAAAAATAAATTAAAAATACCTTCAGCTCTGGTTAGAGGCAGGCTTAGAGAGGTGAAGGGGAATTAGTTCTAACAACTTGTGCTGGAGGCCAGCAAAAAGTACATATAACTAGAAAATGCCTTTGGGATGAGGCTGTCACTGAAATTACTGATGAACATTTCCAGAGACTGATTTAGATTATCTTCTGGCCAAAGATTTCAGACCTGCCAGGGCTACTCAGATTTGTACAGTGTTTCATCCTCATGTACATGCCTCTGGGTGTGAACTAAGCAATTTGTGGTTTGCATTCTGATCAGAGGGAAAAAGAGGCTTGGAAAAAGGCACCTTGAGCAGAGGTTACTGTTGTGCCCCAGCTCAAGCACAGCTGGTTTAAATCTCTTTATGGGAAAGGTGGGGATCAGATGGGCAATGTAATGCCTGTCTTAGCCATTTAGAGAGTCACAAACATAATGGCTGTTATTTGTGCCACTTGGGCTTTCAACTACTAGCAGCCACTCTAGAGCACTCATTTGATGTGCTGTGGAAAGAAGCTGGTTACTCTGTTTTTAAGTGCAGCTTCACAGACCAAGGACAAGAAAAAAACTGTGTCTTCCAGTAAAATAAGAGAAAAGGTCTCTCAGAAATGCAAACCAGGAGTAAGCCAAGCATGCACAAGGGAAAGCAGATGGAAAGGAGCTGACTGTTGCTCAGCTTCTTCTGCTTGAAGCCTGGTGAAAGAAGCAGAGCTGCTCAGCAGGTATAAGCACCATTATTCTGTTCTCTTCAGGGAAGGCAGAGCCATTTTTCACAATCTCAAAGTGAAAATATGTTTGTGCTTTTTCTCCTTGGCTGGTGTTTTACTTGCAGTCAGGCCATCTTTGATGTAGTTAGCACTTGCTTTCCCTCACAGTTCTAGGAAAATGCCTGCTCTGGCCTTGATTCATTCATACCCACTACCGAGAGGAGTCCTGGTTTCTGCTGTAAATTAGCAATGTGTATGTGTGTGCCAGATTCTACTGGGATATAAGATGAAATGCTTTTACTCGATGAAATAAAAACAATTTGAAAAGGCTTTGAACTGATTCATGTCTGAGTGGTTTGGATAATATTCCAGCTTCTCCACATTATTGTAAGTGCCTTTGGTTTACAATATAAGTAGAACAACTTAATGCTAAAAATTAAAACATTTCCTTTTCTGAAGTGAGTGCTGCAGCTTATACAAATTAAACCTCAATGTTTCTATTGTAGATGTGCTTTTGGAAAGTCTTAATGCAATTATGAATCTTGCACTTATAATAAAGCTATGACCTGTAGTTTAAAAGCAGTTGCCTACTCTAAATGCAGAAATGACTCTTGCAAATGGAATAAAGTCAGATTCTGTTTCCAAGTTTGCTCAACTGACAGATGAGGCACTCAGGACCTTTCAGAATTAAATGCTTTGTCAGGCCAGGCTGGATAATTTCCATTTCTTTTTTCATATAAATGAAGCTATTGGAAATCATAGAAAATAATGCAAATCAATTAAATGAATGAATATTTGGCCAGAATGGGCTTTTTCCCTCAGATTTTTACTTTTTGTTACAATTTCCCTCTTCCAAATGTGCCAGCTCTTCTGGTATCACCTCCAGCTTTTGTTTTTCAGCTTTCCTTTGTTCTCTCTGCATCCCCAGCTTAATTTCAATTCCTTGAAGGGTCCCTTTCCTTCCCACAGATCATCAACCTTTACAAATCTTGAGTGAATATAATGTCATAGAGATTTCACCTCTGTCTCTCAAATCTGAATTCAACTGGCCAACAGATTTAAAAGCTATTGGGGAGGACTGACAAATAATTTTATAAGCCTCATTTTCTTAGGACATCAAGCTAGAAGGTAGCAATATATTAAAGACAGATTATTGATCTGAGTATGAGGACATAACAAATTATTATGATTATTGCAAATAAATCAGCAGAGAGTTATACTTCTAAAGAACTTTTGCCAGTAGATGGAAACAAAATTTTATATAGCCAAATACATTTGAAGGCAAATCAAAGCAGAACCAGATGATTACAATTACTGGGAGAGAAATTGATTTGTTGTGTATATCACTGAATGTCATCTACAATAGGTTAGTGTTTTTCCTACTTTAAGGAAGTGCTATCAGATTAATATTAGACTTAAAGGATATCCTTTGTAAAAGAAGGTTAAAGACATAGAAGCTGGGCATGTAACTTTTCTAGAATAAAAAGTACTCTCAGCAATCTAACTAAGCATGAAAATGGAACTATAATTAATAAAGTAATATATAAATAATAGGAACATCTAATTCAGCAGTTCTGCTCCATATGGCCCATATGATTACATAGTCAGAAAACACAGCCCTAAAATGCAAATTTTAAAAGGATTATGATCAATGTCTTCTGAATGGCCGAATAATGCTTTCTTAAGTTATAAAATTTTACTCAGTAATTCCTGCAGAGAATGTTATAGTTTTCCATGCTGTATATTTGAAAACTATAAAATTTGATAGTTTATGGCAGAATTATAGCATATCTTTCAGAAAGACATTCAATTTAAAGCTCATGACTAATGAACCACTTTCCTTATGTTTCAATGACTTGTTACAGTCATCATTAAGGAGTTGGACTATATTTGCATTTTTTTTTTTAAATTTCAAAATTAATTTTTAGTCATTTCTTATTTGTCTGCCATTTAAAAACGCTGTCTAAAGTCGAGCACCTGTGCAGTTACTTGGAAACTGTTCAAATTATCTTCTGATCTTTGGCTCTGGCTTCATCAAGATGATGGTTTTACAGTCCAGGTGCTTTGAGCTGTGGTTAACTGAAAATAGAAAAGATTAAACCAATGAAGACATTTTCCTTCTTAGAGTTCCACAGAGTAGAATTCTTATTATGTTGTATGTGTAAAAAAAAGTCTAGCTTAAAATTCAAATTAAACTCTGAGTTTTATGGATGGTGGTTACAGTTTTATGAAGGCTTGCCTTAGTATAGAAACATACAATGGCATGTTCAACAGTAATATCTTATTCTTATAGAACTACTAAGAAATAGGAAAAATGCTAGCAGCATTGCACTTGAATAGAATTTTAAAGCTAAACAAAAGAAGAACTTTCTATGCATACTGAAGACTGATATTTTTAAAATTCATCTACAATAGTAAATAAATCTCATATGTTCTGCTTCTGAGAGTGCTGGAAAACTCAAGAAGTGCTGTAGAAATACTGGGAAAAATGTGTAATTTTTAAACATAAGTGTGTAAATATTTTCTGGAAGAAGATGTTAACAAGAAGATTGCAGCATGAAGCTCTAGATTCAGGTGGTAATGTTTGATGACAGAACTTGCTTAGGTGGTGCCCTTTAAAAAGAGGAGCATATTTGTAAGGCAACACAAAACAAAGGATGAACTACCCAATGCATTTTCATTTTATTATCTATTTTAGCTGGATGTTTTACCTATAACTAAATTTAAAATTAAAATTGTGATTCCAAGAATCAGAACTGCCGGGGAGCTGGGTTTAAGCCTGTCTGTTCGGGTTTTGTTCCTGTGGAGCTAAGGATGGTATCACATTGTGCAAAGCAGGAAAAGGTATAATTAAAATTAATAAACTGAAGATATTTTATCCTACTTCTGATTCTAGAAGCCAAGAGACACTTTCTGTGTGACATATGGGGGTGTTTTTTTGCCAGTCAGTCACAGGAAACTTTTTTTTTAAAAAAAGCACTTTTTAAAAGTGCTTTTAAAAGCCATAGACAAAAATGTTGCACGTTTACACTGAGTTTTGTTTTTCCAACATACAAGAAACGAGTCATTAGGTTGATCAAAATACTATTTTATGAGATTCAATACATCCTGACCTAGTTAGATTTCACACAGTTAATCAAAACAAAAATCTTTCATGCAGTGAAATAAGTTAAATGAAAAGGTAAAAAAAATCTATCTGGGAGAATAAAGGAACAAATCTGTACAGTTCCCATTGAAGTGGAAAGTGTGATAAAGTCAGTGAACTTCAAATCTTCTAGTTTATTTTATGAAAGTATATCTGCAGTATACATCTTAGTTGTGGGGGTTTTTAAGAGGAAATGTTGTGACATAGATATTTTTAAAAAGCGGAGGTATGTCTTTTGCAAAAAATAGTTATATAGGAAACCATTCTTCATATAGGAAACTTATGTTGTTCTGTGAATTGCTCTGTGATTTAGAGAAAAAACCACTACAGACTAAAGTAATGGGTTCCTCCTACTACTAAGACATTTAATGTAATCCTAAACTTTTTTTCTTTCGAATATTTTCCACTTAGGAGTAAGAGCCATAAAAGGGCAAACAAAAACAAAAAACCCCTGACCAACTAACCAAAAAAAACAGTGAAAATATATGAAAAGGGAGTAAATATACTAAACCAACAATAAAGACCATAGGGCAGATTGTCCTGGAACCTGCTAAGGTGCATGCACAACATGCAGGTGACTGGTGACAGCCAACATGGTTTCACTAAAGGCAAATCATGCCTGACAAATCTAGTGGCCTTGTATGACAGAGTTACATCAGGGGTGGATAAGGGAAGAGTGACTGACATCAGATATCTGGACTTCTGCAAAGCCTTGAACACTGCCTTACATGACAATCTTGTCTCTAAATTCAAGAAACATGAATCTGATGGATGGCCCACTTGACAAAAAAGGAATTGGCTGGACAGATGCACTCAAAAGTTTTTATGAAATGGGAAGGTTTCACCCTGAATGCTGTTACATTTTTTGGCACTATTTCAGGCATGCTCGTATTACTGGTATCACCTAGAAAGATACTGTGAATACAACAAAACTGTTAATTAATTCCAAGACATTTGTATAAAAATATTAATGACAACTTCTGACAACTTTTCTATCAAAAATATATGGCATTCAATTTGATTGCCATTTAAAACACACCAATACAATTCACTTAATTCAGCTTTGAAGTCCAGACATCAAAAATATCTGGCATTTAATTTCATTTCTCTTTAAAGCATACCAATATAATTGACTTAATTAAACCTTGAAGTGCAGACATTGGCAGTTAAAAGTAATATTCTTTTTAAGACAAATACTGTTGGTTCTCTGTTTTGTCATCCTAAAACCAATAAAAAGTCATTTAAATGGTTTTCTGTTGTAGAATTTGCTGCAAATATAACTATGTCAATATTTTTTTTTAATTAAAGGATGGTCTTTTCCACAGTAAAGGAGTATTTTTTTCTCAGGTTTTTTTCTATAAAGAAGAAAACAGCAGAGCCTAGTTTCTTAAATGTACATTCCATTTTCCTTACATTTTTTTTTTCCCCAGTGCCTGGTTCCCAGCACAGCTGTGATCTCAGGAAAAGCCAGCACTTGCTGAAGTGCTGTGGGGGGATGATGCAGGAAGGTGTTCTGATGAGTCAGGCAGTACTTACAAGTTGAGTGGCCATCAGCGTCTGCCAGTTGAAGTGCCACTGCTTGTTTTACAACCTTTTCTACCCTGAAATACAGATTTGGATTTTTCTGTTTTGTGTAGGTACTCTTTTTCACAGAATAAATGTGAAGTCAATAATTTCTGAAATCTTTCTCTACACTCAAATTAATGTGAAATGGTCAATTTTTGCAGGAAGAGCAGTCAGATAAAGCTATGCAAGAAGTGTGATTACACAACCTGAATTAATTTAAAAGCCAGATTGAAAACTGCCGAGCCATATGCTAATGGCATTGTTATTATCTTTGTATATACTTTTTATTCCCAGCTTTGATAGCTGCATCTTAGTTGATACATAATGAGGAATTAACTTTTAGATAATTTAAATCAACTAGTCTTTATTTCTTGTACTGTAAACTACTCTACTACTTTAGAGCTTCATCAGTTTTCACCTTGTAATGACATTTTCCATTGTTGTTGCTGTATTTGGAGCTGAATACCAGAGGTTAAGATTAAACACCAGGTACACATGTTTTCTTCTTAATTCTAGGAAAGTAATGTAATGCTTTTACTGAGTTATTCCAGGAATTCTGTTCAAAAAGTCAAGGTTAAACACATGGTAAGTAGAAACAACAGCTGTGATTCAAACTCTTTTTGGTTAAACTCTCTTTTAATTTTGGAAGCACCAATTATTCCATTGTACCTGAGAAAGCACAAGAAAACACAGCTGTAAGTACCAGTAAATTAATTTATTGTAAAGCATTGTATTTAAAGACTACTCTGACTCATGGTGATTTTCAGCAAATATATTACTAATTCTGTGCAGTAAAGTGGCATAAAGTTTTGAGAGAGGACTGCCCTTAACGCTAATGCAGCAACCCAAAAACCACAGCAGTGTTAAAAGTAGGATTGAAAGTTTTTTAACTGTATTTCCTAGAGCAGTTCTCTTCTGTCTGTACAACACAGAAAGACAGATCCTGTGGCTACGATAGAAAGCAAACAGGGAGTTTCTAAATTAAAGTCAAAACTTTGGAAAACCTTTCTAATTAGTAGTGTGCATAAAAAAGCTGTTGAGCATGAGCTTTTCTGGATTTACTTTTACTTATTTTTTAAAAAAATGCTATTCTATATTTTTTCTTGAAATTACTCATCCCCTTTTCTCAATTTGCTGAATCAGGTGGTCCGTGTATCAGGAGTGACTAGGCTGACATAGCCATTTTCAGGGTGTAATTCCACGTTGATTTTCTGACTTCTGCATTCTCTGTCACCAGTAGTACTATATTTCTTCCTTGGTCCAATACTGAGATCTATATCCTCACGGGAGGTTGAGTTTGGGAGCCAAGGGCACTGCACATATTAAATATTTGGGAGTAGTATCTACAGATGTGCTGGTGTGTTTACAGATCTCTAGATGTGTCTACACATCTGTAAACATCATGTAGGGGGGTAGCTACTTCGGCAGGAAGATGGGTGGATTCCAAGGTGAGTTTGGATCCTCTGAGTGGAGAACAGGGAAATGAAACTGTTTGCTTTTGTTTGGAAGTAGTTAATATACTTAGTTCTTATGAGTAGTTTGCCAACATGCATGAGATCTGACGAACCTAAATTTATTAGTCCCTCTTTAGCCTTGGATACTTCTTGAAAATGTGGACTATTTTGTTTCCCTGTACTTTGCAGCTACTCTCAATGAATATCTGAGCCCTGTGGTGCTAAAATCATGGATGAGTGGATAAGACTGGCCCTACTAAATTAAATTTCTTTCTGTAGGGTGGGATTATACGTGGATGAGATTTTTGCAGCAGAGCTGCCACTTTCAGCAAGGTACCTTATTAATCAAGTCCTCACTGCACACAGTTTTGTCTGAGAATTGCTGCCAAACCAGCCTTTTGCCCTGAGGGAACACTTGACATGAGCAAGCCACCACTCTGCCAAGCTGCTGTGACAGATATGCTGAATCTGCCACATACAAACACCATCTTTACTGGATTCACTCTCACTAAGAATAAATGTATCAAACAAAGTGGTAGTCATTGCTTAAAACCCACTTGCTGCTGTTCTGCACAGCTGGCTATAAATTTTGATGCAAGAGCTATTCACTCTTGGACAGTTGTTATTTAAAAACTGCAAAATGTCAAGTTGAAGCTGTAGAGATACTGCATAGGGATCAACTGTTTGCTACAATTTTGATCTTGTATCAGCTGGTAAAGGTTTGGCATGCCCGTGGTAGCTAAGCATAGGGAAGGAAATTAATTAAGTTAAAAGCTGTGGTACTTAGCTGCCCATGCAGCTTTGTAATTAATTGAAGAATCCTTCAGCTATCATTCTAATGGTTCATCCCTTTTCTAATGAAGTGTCCTTTGCTGCCATGCTTTTGCTCTGAAGATGATCCACGGTGAGATGTGTTACCTTGATGGGTGTGGCTAGAGCCCCAAGGGACTTAGTCCCTGGAAGTCTGTCACCTGGCCAACCCAAAGCCACACCATGAAGGAAAGATGCTATCTCATGCTATGCTGCCAGAAAAGAGCTAGTGTAAACAGTCATGATACAGGTCAGGAGACAAAGTGAAGGGATCAGTACTTTCTTTGCTGCCCATCCTTTTCTCTGGTTTGGTTCCAAATTTCAACTACTGTTCCTTTTCTTGTAGTTTACAACGTCCTTACGCTTTCCTCAGCACAGTAACCCTTCAGCCATGTGGATTAGAGTTGCTCCTCTTGGGCAGAGTCACCAGTGAGCCAAACATGTGGGTGCATGATGGGTGCATGGGCTGGGGTGAGTTTGTCACCTGGCACTTCCAGCGGAGGTTTCAAGATACTGCCTTTCAATTCCAGCATGGGATTAAAAAAGACTCTTCGGTAAAAAATTCTGTAGTCAAAAGCAACTTCAATAAAAACAAAATTATTTTCTGAAAAAAATACAACCAACAAAACTGAAAAAAACAAAATTTTCCTACGATGGTGGAAGAGACCATAAAAAGCATAGAAGTTGAATACATCCAGCCCAGTCAATCTGGGATACTGCAGTGTCCATTTATTAACAATTATGAACTACAACACATTAAATTTGTTTTATTTCAGGGTACACACTATCAAAAGACAATCATTGTTTTTTCATATTTCTCAAAAGAAGAGTTACAGCCTAATTTATTCCTCAATTGATTATTGGTATGGATGGAAAAAAATAGCTCTGAATGACAGTGCAAAAGACTTTCTGTGGTGAGGTCTGGTTTGCTCTCCTTCCACCCTTCCACTTTTGCAGAGATTTGCCCAGAGGCTGGCATGCTCTCCATGCTTTTGTAAGTTGCCATTTAACACCGATGAAGTGCATCTCTATTTATTTTGTGTATTTTTTGTTCTTTTGGGCTGTTTTAGCATGAAAAAGGGAAATGTGAGTTTTTGATTTGAGCTATCTGAATCAAAGCACTAATGCTACAAGCTCAGTGTAAGCCAATCAGTCAGAACACAGTAAACAATTACAGATGACTGTTGAGCATAACTTTGAGTCATTACAAAAGCAGTGTGAGGAGGTGACTGATTGGTCGCTCTTGCCTCTGGAGGCAGTAGCTATGAACCAAATGCTATACAGAGGCATGAAGCACAGATGCCAGTGAATATAGAAAATGTGTGTTCTTTCAAGGCCTCCTGTTTTTCTTCTAATACTGTCTAGACATCACCATGTGTGAGCTGACTGAGGTCAGGAAAAAAATTTCTAGACTTCACACTAATGGTATCTCTTACAATGTTTTCAATGAGCCTTTTCAGAAAGATGCTCTAGCCTGATTCAGCTTGTGTAGATGGCTCCAAGCAGTTCTAAAAAAATGTCTGTCTATGATCTGACCCTTCTGGACAAATCTCTCCTTGTCACAGGCACCAGCTGATGTAATCACTTCAGAAACTTGTTTGTCGCTCTTTTGATCTTCCCTTTAGCCTTTCCTCCAAGGCGTTACACACAACAGTTTTGAAAGTTTATATAAATACTTTCCATCAAATCCTGGTTAGATTCCAAGAGTAAAACACTCTTCAATAGAAACAATATCACAGACCTCGTAAGGAAGTAATTTGTGATTCAGATTTCATAGTTGTACTAGGAAAAGCTCTGGATCTTCATGTGCTTCATCTTTTTAAGAGTCAGCTTCAAAGATGTTCTTGAATCAGGGACTTTTTTATGAGTAAATATCTAGTGGGAGTTAATGATAAGTTAATTTAAAAACATTTTATTTCTGCTACAGTACTGTGGGAATAGAGTTTCTGTGTTGGCGTTAACACTCATCAGGAGGACTGAGAACCAATCTAATCCTTGGCATTTCTTAGGCACATTTGAGTGATCAAAAGGGATTTGCAGAGATTATGGTTTCTTTGTGCCATGCAAATCATGTAAATTAAATGAATTAGGAAACAGAGCAACTCAAGCAAGATTAGGAGTGAGTCTGTGGACTTAAGATTCAGATATTTAGAAGGCCATCATGAAAGGGGCCTGCAGCAAAAACAGCACTATTATGTGGAGGAGCAAGGAGGAGCAAGTTCTGGATCATTGATTCAGACTACTCTGAGCTAGAGTGTGGTCCCTTTATACCTGTAAATCAGGACAAGCTAATATTAGTGACTGTTTGCAGCCTGGGACTTAGTCTGGTGGCCCCTGACTATCAGCAAAGTATGAAATAGATATTGACTTTCAGCCAGACACAAGAAGATATTGTTCTGTCACCAAGGAGGACCCAAGATAGTGTCCCTACTCTGTGATCACCATGTCCTTTCAAGAGGTGTAATTGCAACCACTGTGATATGGAACATTTGAACACTGCATAATAATTTAATTTCTAATGGTTATAGAGCTGAAAAAAACCCAGTAATCCAAGTGTTAGTGGCCTTTGATTTACCATATAAATTAATGAGCTGAGTCATGAATTCAGTTTTGGACCCAAAACCCCTTGAGAATTCTGACCTTTTGACCAGTCTTGATCCCATTCTCAGCACCATAATTTGCAGCAACCTCGTAATTAATCTATGACTAATTTATTTCTCTACATTATACCTAATCACAACTTAGTATTTGAATAATAAAACTTAAAGTAATTAACTTGTATTTCAAAGCTTCATGTCAAAATATACAACACTAGAGGTGCAGAGCTGTATTACAGTAAAAAGATTTGCTGGACTCTAGATTACAGGCCTAGCTACAACAGACATGACTGTATATAGTCCTTTACATGCCCTTTTTTTTTTTGTAGGAATATCATGACACCATTCAGGTTTCTCACCTAGGATACTCCCATGTCCTGATTTTGGCTAGGATAGAGTTCATTTTCTTCCTAGTAGGTGGTACAGTGCTGCATTTTGAACTTAGAATGAGAATAATATCGATAACACACTGATGATTTACTTGCTCTAATCAGTGCTTCCCCAAAAGGAAGGACTCTTCAGTTTGCCATTACATCAGTGAACAGGAGCACAAGATCCTACTACTTAGGTAGTGCTGACCTAAACTGGCCAAGGCGATATTATATACCAGAGAGTGTAATGTCCAGTATATGTACTGGGGACACTAGGCTGGGAACTACTGATTGCCCTGGGGGTTGGGCTGGTCATCATCATCAGTCAGCTGGTGGTGAGCAACTGCACTGTACATAATTTCTTATAGGTGTTATTCCTCTCTCCCTCCCATTCTTTCTCAATATTATTGTTAATATATGATTGCATATTACTGGCCTATTAGGAGCACTGGTTCAGACAGTCCCCTGAAAACAGAACTTAATAAAAGTGGTTCAGGAAGTCTGGACATACTTTAAGAAGGCAATCTTAAGGCTGCAGGAGTAGGCCATTCCTTTATGCCAAAAGACAAGCTGTGAGGGAATAAGACCAGCCTAGTGGAATAAATTTTACACAAACTCAGGACAAAACCCACAAGTTTTATATCTTTGGAAGAAGTGGCAGGAAACTGGAAGTGTACAGGGTTGTCTTTAGGTCATGTAGAGAAAAAAATTATACAGGTGAACTCTCAGCTAGAATTCAATCTTGTCACTGCTGTGAATGATAAAAAAGTGTATATTTATATACTTCAGAAAGTGTAAATACTTCAGCAAAAAAGGAGGGACAAAGAAAATCTCCATCCATTAGTGGATGCAGGAGGAATACTGTCAGCAAGAATGAGGAAAAGGCTGAGGTACTTACTGCCTTCTTTACCTCAGTCTATAACTGTAAGACAAGTGGTCTTCAGGGCAGTCAGTCTCCTGAGCTAGTAGACAGGGACAGGGAGCAGATTTCACTCCCCAGAGTCCTGGAGGAAATAGTTATTGACCTGCTGAGCCATTTAGAAACTCCTAAGTGTCTAAATGTGATTCACATGGGATTTATCCAAGGGTACTGAGGGAGATGCCAGAACAGCTTGCCAAGTCGCTCTCCATGTTTTGTCAACAGTACTGGTAAACCAAGGAAGTCCCAGGTGACTGGAGGCTGGCCAAAAGTCATATCTACAAGAAGCATCTGAAGGAGGACCCAGGGAAATACAAGCCTGTCAGCCTGACCTTGGTGCTAGAGAAGGTTGTGGAACAAATCATCTTGAGTGCACGGTACATACAGGAGAACCAGAGGATCAGGCCCAGCCAGCAGGGCTTTGTGAATAGTCCTGCTTACCAACCTGGTCTCCATTTATGATCAGGTGACCTGCTCAGTAGATGACGGAAAGAGTGTGGAAGTGTTTAACTGGACTTTGGCAAAGCATTTGAGTCTGTCTCTCATGGTGTTCTGGGTGGTCATGGCTTGAAGAGGTGCACTCTTCCCTGCATTAAAAACTGGCAGAATCACCTTTCCAGAGTGGTGATGAATGGCCTCATATCTTGTTGGTGGCCAGTCACTAGTGGGGTTTCCAAAGGTTCAGGACTGGGATCAGTATAGTTTACTATTTGAAGGAGGGAGTTGAGTGCACCCTCACAAAGTTTGCAGGCTACACCAAGCTGTGTGTGTTATTGATCTGCTGGAGGGCAGGAAGGCTCTGCAGAGGGATCTGGACAGGCTGGATCATGGGCTGAGGCCAATGGTGGGAGGTTCAACAAGGCCCACTGCTGGGTCCTGCCCTTGGGTCACAACAACCCCAGGCAGTGCCACAGGCTGGGGCAGAGTGGCTGGAAAGGACCTGGGGGTGCTGGTGGCAGCAGCTGAACATGAGCCAGGCTGTGCCCAGGTGGCCAAGAAGGCCAATGGCATCCTGGCCTGGCTCAGCAAT
>NC_031799.1:18863593-18917423 GCF_001522545.3 Parus major
CCAGCAGGAGCAGGGCAGGGATTGTCCCCCTGTCCTGGGCACTGGTGGGGCTGCACCTCGAGTGCTGTGTCCAGTTCTGGGCCCTGACTGCAGGAAAGACACTGAGGGGCTGGAGTGAGTCCAGAGAAGGGCAGGGGAGCTGGGGCAGGGTCTGGAACACAAGTGCTGTGAGGAGCAGCTGAGGGAGCTGGGTTTTATTATTCTTGAAAACAAGGAGGCTCAGGAGAGACCTTATCACTTTCTACAACTGTGTGAGAGCGGAGCAGTGTGGGGGTTGGTCTCTCCTCTCAGGCAACCAGTGACAAGGAGGACATGGCCTCAAGCTATGCCATGGGAGATTCAGAATATACATCAAGAAAAATTTCATTATGTAAGGGGTTGTCAAGCATTGAAACAGGCTACTCAGAGAGGTGCTGGAGTCACCAGCCCTGCAGGAGTTCGAGAAATGACTGAACATGCACTTTGTGCTGTTGTCTAGTTGACAGGATGGTGGTTGATCAAGGTTGGACTCTAGGTCTTAAAGGTTTTGCAACCTAAAAGATCCAGTGATTCTATGACTATTAATAATATTATTTTGATGCTAATTAATTTTTTTCTTATCTTGGTCTTGAGATAAGCCAGGTTGTTGGCTGGAGTTAAAACATGACAGTCCTTTTTTGGATTGTAATAAAATCTAAAACTCATGGATTGAGATAAGAACCGTAAATGAAAATATAAAAGTAATTGCAATAGGTATAATTGCATTGAAAAGAAGGAGAGAGGCAAACATTGTATCTGACAACTGTTTATTTGGAACACAAAAAAAAACCCTAAATAAGGGGGTTACCCTACTAAAAAAGGGCTAGAAAAGACAGAGCAAGGGTAAGAAAAATGGGAGAGAGCGGGAGGAGGAGGGAGAAGGAAGAGAGGGCTCTCCCACCGGCGGTCGGGGCGTGCCCTCATGTCCGTGAGGCGGGCGCTGCCTGCCCGGCCACGGCTTCTGCGGCCACGGGCGGCGGACGCGACGTGAGGGGCGCTGGGCAGGAGGGCCGGGAGCCCGGACAGGGCCCGGTGAGGATCACAGCAGTGGCTGCCTCGGGGCCGCAGGATCACAGGTGGCTCAGGCAGGGACACAGAGAAGGAGCAGGCAGGGCGGCGGTCAGGGACACAGGGAGGCACGACAGACGCGAGGGCGAGCCAGAGCCAGCGAGGGCAGGCCAGCCAAAAGGCGGGACTCCAAAAGCAAGTTCGAAAAGCCCCCAAGAGAATCAAAAGGCAAGGGACAGAACAGCCCCCCAGGGTTTGTGACGCAGTTTTCATGCCCCCGGCTCCTCGCCGAGCCTGGCTGCTGGCAGGAGACACTGGCCCAGTCCGGTGTCCCAGCTCAGTCCATTGCTCAGCCCATTGCTGAGACCTTTCGCCGTCTGGCTGCAGAGTGTCTCGGGGGTACAGGGGGTTCCGTGCTCCCCTGCTGCCCGCCTGTCCCATGCGAGACATGAGCTGGGGCCCGGCGAAGTCTCCCCAGAGACCTCCATCCTCTCCTGGCTGCCTCCTGGACATGGCGCATGTACAGCTCCTTCCCCACAGGGCTCTGACAACCATTGCTGAGGCATAACAAAACTGAATTGGCTCCTGAGAGTAACCTATGCACCATGCATGCAAACCCCTCCTTTTCCTTTGGACATTAAGGATGTAATTAACCTAGAGGAGTTCACCTGTAGGAGAAAAATGAGTACTTTTTGATATAATTTATTGCATTTTAAAGTAAATCTAAGATAAGAAATGTGGAGATGATCTGGACTAGTAGCTCAAATGTAAATACCTATACTGGCCAGAGGAATTTAATGTAAGGCCATTAGTTTCATTTGCACCTCAAGTGTTTGTATTCTAAAGACATGGAGAATAATTTTAAGGAATACAATACTTGCCCCTGCATTAGTGTTATAACTTGCATTATTTTGATGGACTCATATATCCAACAGGATCTGGAAACAAACTGTAGAAAATTGAAAGCTAGAACAATCCTCTACCTGTTTTGTCAGTATGTTTGAGATGTTGAGAAGGAAACACAACACAGCTAAGGATAAGACAATGGATTGCATATAAGACTGTCCTGAAGAAAGTTACAATAAAATTTGGCCACATTAAATAGTCAAAAAAGAAATAGAAAAATAGAAAAAAAATTGGCAGGATCTAGCATGACATAAGAAAGCAAGTATGTTAAATAAAGAGTTAAAATGTGCCTGTGAGACACTAAAATGGAAATGTGCATTTGAGTTTAGTTGGGTGACATTTTATGTGCCAATGTAGTAGTTATGCAAAGTGGTAGCTCAACTTTCTTAACACAGTAAATGCTCTGAGAACTGTTGAGACACATAACTTTTTGATTTTGGCTGGGAAATAGCATTTTAAAAATAAATACATGAAAACATTGCCTCAAAATACAGCATTTAAAATATCACAAAGCCTTTGAACTTGTAAGAGATTATGCTTAAACCACTTCAGTCAATTGACTTCAGTCAATTTAGGATATTGGAAAAGCTGTAATAAAATAAATTTAAAAGTTCAGGTTTTTCTGGTTTTCTTTTCAGCTGAATTTAATGTGAAAGGACCACACTGTGAAATCAGGTAGCAGAAATCCTTTTTAACAGAGGGTGATTCATGAAATAGGTGAGTTTGGAAGGGACCACTGTAGGTGAATCTAGTCTAACGTCACTGCTCAAGTTGTGTCCTGTACAGCACAGGACCTAGGAATGTGTCCAGACAGCCAGCCTTTGAGTATCTCCAGGGAAGAAAAATCTACAACCTGTCTGGGCAACCTGTTCCAGTGCTCTGTCACTTGTACAATAAAGCTCTTCCTGATGTTCAGATGGAACTCCCCTGTGTTTCACTTTGTGCCCGTGGCTAAACAGTGAAGAGCCTAGTCAGTCCTCTGAATACCCTCCCTTCAGATACTTGTGTACACTGATGAGGTCCCTTCTCAGTCTCTTCACCAGGCTGAACAAGCCCAGCTCTTACTCCAGTCTCCTGATCATCGTCTCAGTCCTCTGTTGGATGCACTTGTAAGGACTTCAAGAGCACAATGAACTGTCAAGAAAAAATTCCTATAAGATAAGCACAGATGGCAAACAGGAAGGGATTAATTCCAAGACTAAATGGGGATTTGTTTAACAGTAACATTTACTGTTAAACAAAATCCATACTATTGACTTTGGCACACAGTCTCATTTGTACCTCAGTTTGGGTGGGAACATCTTAATGATTAGATCCTAACATTGCTGCAGGAGCTTCATGTCTCACTTGTCCTGAGGAGCCCAGAACTGAACACAGCACTGAGGTGAGGCTTCATTAGGGCTGCACCCAGGGGCAGGATCACCTGCCTTGACCTGCTGGCAATGCTCTTCCCACTACCACCCAGTATACCATTGGCCTTCTTGGCTACATGGCCACACTGCTGGCTCCGGGGTGTGAATTTTCTCAATTTTATAGGCATGGGAAGTAGATTTTTTCCTGCTGTGATTATCTAGTTTGCCTCTTGGTGTAGGATCTATAGCACCTCATCATTTGGACTTCATATTAAGACTGGTGCCAAAAGTGCCAATTAGTGTGGCCAGCAAGCAGGTATCTAGTTGCCAATAGATAATTTGAGAATATGTCTGCTCTAATTGAAAAGAGAAAAGAATAATTTAAAAATCTAGGTATAAAAGGTTTCAGGTAGTGTCAGCAATCCTTTTTAACAACTTTCTGATTTCGGATGGATATATTTCTTTGTAGGAAGTATTGAGTGTGTATGGTTAACTTGGAAGTGCTGGCCATTTGCATGTGTTTATCCTTCTATATGACCTTCTATATCTTGGTTCCTAAGTTAGGCCCTGAAATTTGGCAAGTCTGAGACTGGATTCTTTACTTTAGGGGAAATAGCTTGTGTAAATCCACAGAGCTTGTTCTAGGACATAAATAACTCTGCCTTGCTCTTGCTAGTACAGACTGCATGTATTGTTCATCTAAACAGCATCATAGGAGATAAAAGCGTTCAAAGGTATAAAGAGGCAGAAATCTACATCAGCAGTCTGCCCTTTCTCTTCTTTTTATTTCTGTTTTTAACAAACTAGGTTATTAATAACATTATTTTATTTTCCTTTCCTCCCGATTCTGCAGATTTCTCCTTTTCCCTCTGTTCCATTGCCTTCCACCTGCCATGCATTGCTCTGTAGACACTACACCTCTTTTTATATTTACCTGTCTTATGCAGAGAAGTCTGAATGTTGAGTTGATACAATATGAAGTTTTATTTGCAGTCTTTTCAGTAGCATTCAGTGGATGTCATTCTTGGTGCCCCAGGATTCATTTGGCCTTTCAAAGGGATGCACCTTTGCTGAAAGCATTCTGCTCACTGGCTGCATAGCAGGAATGGGAAGGAGCCTATTACAATATCCTTTGACAGAAAAAGGCCTGATTAAATTAGTAGCTCAAGCAGGCCTTTGGCAGTTCCTGCAGAATTTCCAACCCCACGGGACATGGCAGTCAATCTGAAGTTCTAGGTGTGTGACATTGTTTTCCTCAGAGATATGGCCAGCAATGATGCTTTTTTCCTGTTTGCAAGCATTGGTTAAATTGGATGGTAGTTCTAGCTAGTAGTTGAAGTGTATGCTCTGCAGCCTTGCAGACAGGGAGCACTGTAGAAGGAGCAAAATATGTTCTTGTTTGGGGATGGCAAAGGACTTGCTCTCTGTGTTATAAAACAAGAACCAGTGGGAATAAAGGCAACACAAAAACTGCTGAAAGTGAGTGTGAATGGCATAAAGCTGTAGGAGTTTGAAATAATCACAAAAACTGTGCCCTGTCACACTCAAACTGCTATTGGAGGTTCCTGACATATGAAGGAGGCATGATTTTCCTTTCAAATAGCTGGGATATCTCAATTCTAAGGATTAGGTTATTGTCAAGAACTGATACTATTTGGTATGGACAGAGTATTAAAATATTAGAAGATGTTTATGGAAATAGGAGTACTCTTGGTGGATGAGTTTATACTTGGGTCGCTGGTAGAGATAAATAGAGAACTAACATTTCTGCAGCATCTAGAGATTTAAAGTTCCTTGGAAGGGACAGGTTGTCACCTTCTTCCTCCTGACAGCAAATGAAGGGAGCTCAGTACTTAGGTATTAGTGTAAAGTGCCTCTGATTAACTTTCATGTTTTCTGCTGAAAAAGCACATGGTACAGCAGTAGAGTAAGACCCTGTGGCCAGGGATTCTTGGTCAGAACAGTCATGCTCCGTTCTTCACAAGCCAAGAAAGGAAGAGCTGGATGAGTGCTGTTCATAGCTCGTGCAGCCAGCTGGGACCAGTGTTCCTTCTCTGTGTCTCCTCTGTGCTTGTTCCTGCCATAGCAAGTGCAGAGCTTCAGCATCTGTGATGTGTGTTAATGTACAGCTCACAGAGTTGCTTCAAGAAGATCCTTGGCAGACTAACACAGTTTTTTGGTAAACCAACATATCCCTAATCCTTTGCCAACAGTTACAGGTGCTGAGTCAAGAAAGTAATAGTGCCTTAGAAGATGAAATGAGATCCAAATTACAATTCCAATCCTGTACAGTTTTACACATGTGAATCATTCAATGTACATGAAAGTGGTTACAAAATTTTGAAATGATGATTTTTTTTTTTCAAATAATTTGGGTTTCTTAACTGTCTGGGAAACTGTCTGGGAAAATGTCTGTTTCTTTTTTCCCTCCATTTTTGGTTTTTTTTCTTCTTGAATATCATGAACTATAAGTGACAGTATTTTTCAGGATTCCAATAAAATTTGTTTTATGGACATGAAAGACTAGTGAGACTTTTAGAAAGTGAAGAAGTGTTTTCTTCATCTTTAAGGACTTACATACTTTTTTGTCATGCTGGGGTAGAGTTAAAATTCTTCACAGTGGTTGACGTGGGGGCTGTGTTTTGAATCTTGCTGAGCAAAGGGTTGAGAATGTGATGTTTTTGCTATTGCTTAGCAAAATTTGGCTCACAAAGAGCCAAAGCCTTTTCTTCTTTTTTACTGCCACAGTGGCAGGGAGTGCCTGGGATGTTGGGAGCAGATACAGCCAGGACAGGTGACCCCAGTTGACCAAAGGGATATTCCAGACCATGTCACATCATGCTTGCTCTATAAGGTAGGGAAAGAAGGAGGAAGGGAGGATGTTTGGAAAGATGGAGTTTGTCTTTCCAGGTCTCCATTATGTGTGATGGGGCCCTGGTGCCCTGGAGATGGCTGAACTCCTGCCTGCCCATTGGAAGTAGTGAATTAATTCCTTGTTTTGCTTGGTTTATGTGTGTGGCTTTTGCTTTCCTTATTAAACTGTGTATATCTCAACCTGGTATTTTTCCAGCTTTTACCCTTCTGATTATCTCCCTGATTCTGTTATTGTGGGAATGAGTGAGCAGTTACTTGGGGTTGGTAGCTGTGTTTAATGACACATGACACTTAGATAAAGAATTTTGTTAAATATTGTAACAGAGAAAACTAATTTTAATTTTGGAAACAACATAATAATGCTTTAAGGAGAGACTCACACAGTTTTTTTTGCACTTAGTTGCAGTTCACAGAAGGCATATAGAGAGAGAAGACATAAAGAAGGAAAATACACTACAAAATATGACAGCTGAGAGACTTCAGTGATGTAAGAACACCAGATAGGCATTATAGACACTGGTGAGGAAAAAAATACTATTGAAACAGTAGAAATCAGATTTTGTACTACATTGGAATAGGAGGGAATTTATATAGCTGTCACAATCCAGCATATTTTTTTTTCTTCCATTCACTTACTAAACTCTGTTTACCTTGAGTCACAAATTTTTCTCACTTTTGCCCTTCTGAATTTCTGTCTCTGTCTTAAATCCTGGAAAATGCAAAAGTGAAAATGAAGTATACCGACATTAGTACAGAGAAGTAAATAAACTATATTACCTCCAGATAGATTGCAGAACACTAAGATGTGTTTATAGTGCCATGGGCGGTGGCCTAAGGGTGACTGCTGCTCTCAGACTAAGTGATTGTAGTGGAACAGGTCTGTATTGCTGGAAGTTGTGGACAGTGATCCTCATGTAACCTTTGGGTCAGGAATTTCCTGTGACTTCTGTTGGAAAGTGTGACAAGAGAGAATCAATGTGTGCACCCTTTCTTAAGTGATCATGTTAGCAAATCACTCTAGGTCTAAAAGGATGCGTGCACTGACTTGGAATAGTCAATTGTCATGTACACTTAGTACAGACATATTTGTTCAGTAATATAAAGAAAGTGAGTACCAGAAAGGACCAAATAGAGCTTCTGGTAAGTAAGGAACAGTATCATGACCAGAATACAGAGGCTGAGAGATATGCAGTATTCAGGAGAGACAGAAATAAGTTAAAATAGGATAATATTATACGTTGATCACATCCTATCACTTGAAAACAGGGGTGGCGTGAATGGTCTTAATGCTTTGAAATGGCTGATGGATAGCTGCAGAGCTCCTACTGTCTCTTCAGATATTTTGGAAGAGCTGATAACTGATAGGACTTTTTCCACTCTTGCCCGGTGGGACTAGCTTTCTGACACTGATATATTACTTAGAGAGGTAAATGTAACCATGTTTTTACTTCCCAGGTAAGGATCAGAATTAAAAAAATCTGTGAACAATGATGATTTAATCATAAATTAAATAGAAAGACAGACACTAGGCTAAAGATTTTTAATTTCAAAGGAAAACTGAGAAAAATTATAATATTTAGAGCTAGAAATGCAAATGCTTAGTGGAATTTTTTGGAATCTGTGAAGAAAAGAGTTCTCATCTTACATAAGAGACCACCACAGAAAGGATATTAAAATAAGCAGATTGCCTAAAAGGAATGCATTAATGGATTAGGCAGTAAGAAAACACATGTCAGAAAGTATGGCAGTGGAGTGAGAAATTCATAATCCATCTCTGTTTAAATCATGTGCTGTCACCTACCCAGAGACCTAGGGAAGAAAAATCTGCCCAAATTTTTAAAATATCAACGAATGAGTCATAGTTTATTTTTATGCATGATCACTGACATTCAAAGCCTTTCATATTAATTTCACCTTTCTTTCATTTTTTCATTGGTGGCCTTAATATTCAGTTTTTTCACCACACTTTCAGATTTTATTAGTTTTTGGAGTTTTTTTTTTTTTTTTTTTTTTTGTACAATTTTTGTTGTATTCCTCTTTGTTCCTCCTATATGGCACTTTGCTGAGGAAGAGTCTCTCCATAAGAGCTCCAGATATATATATTACAAAGACGAACTGTGCAATGCATCAAGATATATTTCCTGGAACCATATTCCATTTGGACATTTGGTGTATTAGTATAGAGGTAATTTTAACTAAGGTAATAATGTAACTGACACAGCAACAAAATGCATCACATTGTTTACAAGATTTTGGAGAACCATCCTATTTTCAAAGGAAGAAGTATTTTGTGTCTAACAGTGCCAAATTTTGGGCATGATTTCTTGTGTTTCAGCCTTAATATGAAATAGTGAAGAAGATATAGATTAAGCTATGCATATTAGTAAACTACAGCTATCACCTCTTTTTACTGAAGAAAGGATAAAAATATAGTGATACATATGATTTGGATGTGCCCTGGTTGTGGCCAGGACAGAGTTAACTTTTTTCAGTAGATGGCTAAATTGGTGTGGCAAAGAAGTTATTCTGTAGCACTGCACATCTTTGTCAGGGGTGGGGGGTAAGGAACTCTCTCAGGCATCTTAGGAGGGTGGGTCGCCTTTGCTATTGGGCAAATGTGGAGGAATGGGGGAAAGGCAGTTGTTGTCCTGAATCTACAGTAAACACTGTTGCATGTAAACCACACTCGCTTTCATATGCTTGTCACTAACATTGTTGCTGTTACTATTCACTTTCTTATCTCAGTGCTGTTTCCAGTAACCTTTTCTTATCTCAACCCATGATCTTCATATTTGTGCATCCAATTCTCAACTCCATCCTGCTTCAGTGAGAAGGGGAGAGGAGGAGTAAGCAAGACAGAGGCATCTGGTTTGCAAAAGTTTTGGTGGAGGCACTGGATTGGGAAGTACCATTCCTAAACCATGACAGGATGTCCTTAGCACAGCTTTTATAAAGGGTATTTCCTTCAAAAAGTAACCGTACAATTAGCGGTCAGCTAAAGGGAAAACTGAGCTCTGAGCCACTGGAACTATACTAGTGTTTGTGGAAGACCTTATTTGGGATATTGGTAAAGCCTATATGTCCGCAGAGCCTGTATTAATTTGAATACTGTAACCAGTATTCAAAGCAGAGGTGTTGTCAGCATCCCTCTGAGGAGGACTCAAGGGCAGAGCTGGGACTGCCTTTGATTGACACTATAAAATGTACATCCTAATGGTGCAGAAAGCTACAGGGCATGACAGAGATTGTAACTGATACAGCAGCCAAATAGCAGATGTCTGATATGAAAGATAACTAAATCAGATCAATTTTGTTGATCTGATGCCTCAAATGCAGCTACTGGCACCATATGAAGTGACTAATCAGAATGACAGAGATGTAATTAGAGATAAATTGATTGTGGCAAATCTTTCTGCAGATGAATGATATGGGAAAGGTGAAAAATTAAGCCTCCTCTTATAAGCTACTATCCATCTTCCAAGGAGTCAGTGGAAAATTCAGTATTCCTCAGAATAACAGTTCCTGTGGATGTTTCTTGGGGCAAAAGGCTCTCCAAAAGGAAAGGCAGGAGGCAAAACAAAGTTTTGCATCATAATCATGACTGCTGTAGATTTTGGACTGAGCCTCATTCTTTGCAAACTAAGAGACTAACTTATGCAAAGAGGCTGGCATGACATGGTATTTGAAGGGACAGGACAGACAACTCCACTCTGCAGGTTTGTCAGGTTTGAAGGCTGTGCTCACAGTAGGGAGTTTCAGATCTTCAGAACCGACAATACAACCTTTAGCCTTTGTTTGCTACTGTGATGAGAAGTTGCAGGAGCGCTGGGGCTGATTTTGAAAGGATCTGTAATTTTTGTGGAGCTGTAAGAAGTGTACAATGCTGTGAAGTGCTGGTACCTGTAGAGGAGAGGTTGCTGATACAGCTGCAGTGCAAACCCAGGGCAGTGCAGTAGGCATACCGGCCATACTCTGACACTCATTCTCAGTCTTACATTCAGGGCATTAAAACAACAGCAGCAATGATACACAGCTGAAGATACGTACAGTGTTGTGGGGTTTTTTAACTGAAGCAGTGTACATTTTCTGGTTTTCTGTGTAAATTTGGAACTTTGTTTTTGTTAGGGAAGGCCAGTATCTACTTGGTTCCAGGAATACTACTAGTTCAGTTCTGCATAATTTTAGCCACGGGAGTTTCAAAACTCAGTGTGAATGCCAGTCTCTGAATTCAGAGCTCCTGCTGTTCTTTTGAGCTCTGCTCACTCTGTAATAAAATCTAAAGAGCTGTCACTACTATAGAAAGTGATAAAGAACTTTATTTGCAGCCTTCCACTGTTCAGCTTCAGCTTCTCTGACAGGCAAGGCAACAGACATGCATCTCTCCAATTTCATGAAGTGCAGTGGAACTATTGCAACAACTTTTCAAGTTTTGATATTGCTAGGATGCTTTCAAGTCCCTGGGGCATTTTAACCAATACTTGGTGTCCAGTATGCATTTGGATGTTAGTACTTCATGGGTTATTGCTTTTTAGCACTTCGTATTGCCTTTTAATGTGTGGTTTTAAGTTGTATTTGAGCTTTATTATGGTGATGGTCCTCTGACATCTACTGCCCTCATAAATGTATAAATACTGTCCCACTCTTTTTATTAAGTGGTCCTTTGGCTTTGTACACCTTCTAAAACTTGAGCCTCAGTGTGCAATGCCTATCCAGAAGGTTCATGAGCCCCATGCTATTCTGTCATGCAATATTTTCAGAAGTATCTTTTCTTTCATTATTAATAATTTCTATTTCTGAAGATCTTGGAGACTTGAAGTGAAAATGTCCTGAATGAAATACCACCAATACAGGATTGTAGGGGAAAGTATTTCTATTAATATGCATTTAGACTTTAGGCAAATTTGATTTATCAGTCTTCTTCCTGTTTCATGCTTGTTACCCATTAAAATATGAAGTGAATAAATGACATGCATGACAGTAGATTCAGACAAAGCAGTCTTCTCAGAAAGCAAATTTTTTGCTCTTGCAAGTCACCATTCATGTCAGAAGGGAGGAGAGAAACCTGGTTGACTTATACATCCAGAAAGTATGACCTGAATTTCAAATGGTCTCATGTATGTCATAAACCTTAATTTATCTTCATCGGTAAAGAACACAGAATAGTCAATAGATCTATATAAAGAAATTTAATACAATTTATTTATAGGTTAGGACTAGCTTCATAATGCTTCCATTTGGAAACAAACTATTATAAATGTACAGTATAAAAAGTCGAAGCAAATTTATTATTGTAGAACTAGGAGTTAAATAGGCTCAAATATGAACTCTTTCTTAGCAGTATGTGCTTTCTGCTATTTTCCTATTTTTTTAAAGATGTACAAGTAGGAAAATATCCCCTTTAAGCTGAGCATAATCATATGTTATTATGAAGAGTGCAGAGCAATTTGGCAAAAGGCTTCAAAACTTCACTACTGAGACTTCCAGCATGGCTGACATCAAGACTTTATAAATGCTACTCCTTTTAGCTTTTATTTCATGGTTATGGCTTTTCCTCATTTGTCTTCTGTCACAGTGATGTTGAGCATGGATTTGGTGTACAGCAATGACACAAAGGCAAGGAAGAAAGGAAGAACTTCCCTTCATTTGGAGCAGGGTTGGGGAGGCACCTGCTAAGTGAGAGCAGCTTGCAGAACACAGAAGCCTTCCTGATACAGCTGGATGCTATTTGGAAGAAATGACAGCTGCCCTGCCTCTGTCACCATCTCCTAATTCCTTTCTATGCTAGCTGACCCAGCCCAGACCTTTAGTAGCTGTCAGGCTTTTATGGATACTCAGTTCATCTTGAGGGGTCCTATCTTCAAAACACCCAATGACACCTAAACATAACTGAAATTGAAATTTAATTTCAGAGCTGTGCTTTCCATATATAATGATTAGCAAAATGCCGAACTATTCCAAAAAATGGTGTCAGATATCCACCATTAAATTAGTGAACTATTTAAATTAGTGAAATGTTTTGAGCTTAATATGCCCCTTTCTGTTTTCTATCTGTTAAATGAAGGGAGCAATATCACTTAGTGCAGGTATTTTATGAAATGCTAAAATGACATACAAAAATCATCCTAAAAAACATGTGATTGCTACTCTTAATACAGTTGGGTCCTAGATTCTTACTACAATTGGTAATGGAGAGTAAAAATTACTGTTATTGTCTGTTGGGAGCATTGAATGATACAGCAATCTTATAGGAGAAATTTCTATGGTTATACAATACATAATAATAGTAATAATAGACAATAATAGACAACAATTTTTAACTTATAGGAATGCATTGTTATCAATGTTGAAGACTTTCAAAATAATTCTTTGATCTATATGAATACACTGAGTGTTGAAATAGATCTACTTTTGATCATTGGAGGTGTTTTGTTACTCTTCTTGAGCTCTGTTCAGATGGGACAATAATCACTTCTAAATCTTTTTTATCAGTGGAAGAATTCTTCAGCAAGAGCAGTCAGAATCATCAGAATTACATGCATCTGCTACGGAAATTAGACAAACTCAAGATAATTTAACTGCTTTTAATAAAACCAGAATATTTTATAATTCATAATAACATTATAGCTGTATTTCTAGTATGCTGATATAGCCAGTTATAGAAGCATGTGTTTAAGCTGATGTTTAGATGGTATCAGTATTGTCAGAAACCTTTGGCAGACATTAATAAATGGCTAAAACTAATGGAAGAGTAAAATCCATGTGCAATACTAAATTTCTTTCTGCTGGAAGACTTAAAGCTAATGTCTTCACTTAACTGAAATTTTTTTTACTGTGAGAATATATCTCCTCTTTCATTTTCTTCTTCTAGGTAGGGCAAATATTAAATATCTATTTTGATTCACATCTCAAGCTATCTGTTAAAAATCTCACTTCTATTCTTAATTTTTTTGACAAATATGTCTGAATTAAAAATAGGGCTCATAGAATGAATGATCTCCAAGTCCTTTGAAATCCTGTTTCTTTTGAAATGATCCTTTTTAGACAAAATAAAACCCTGTTGTTTGCTAGATATTATGATTGACAAATAAGAAAAAATGTTATAATTTTCAGTATTTACTTTCAGATGTGTAATCAGTTTTACTCAGAGTTAAAAAACATCAGTGAAATGTCTTTCTATAGGTGCACTGTGAACAATAAAAGTATATGATTAACTTAGCAAGACAAGACTCTTAAATACTCAAACATGTTTATTTTGAAGGACCATCAAGCCCCAAGCTGCTTCTTTAGTGTATCTCTGATTATAAGTACAGGCTGTTACTTCAGCTTCGATGGGGATGGGTTCAAAATCTGAAGTAACAGAAACATAGAATATTAAGCAGTTGGAATGGACCTTAAAGATCATTTAGTACCAGCACACCTGCCATGAGGAGGGAAGCCCCCCACTAGGGTGCTGAAAGCCCCATCCGGCCAGGCTGTGAACAGTCCCAGGGTTGGGGCATCCACAGCCTCCCTGGGCAACCTCTTCCAGTGTCTCACCAACCTCACAGTAGAGAATTTCTTCCTAATACCTAACCTAAATTTTCCTTCTTTCAGTTTCTACCTATTACTCCTTGTCCTATCATTACAGTTCCTAATGAGGAACCCCTCACACTTGTCTGTAGGCCATTTTGGATACTGGAAAGTTGCTGAGGTCCCCTCACAACCTTCTCTTCTCTAGGCTGCATAGCCCCAACTTTCTCAGTTTGTCTTCACAGGGGAGGTGTGTTGGTCCTCTTACCAGCTTCCTGGCCTCCTCTGGTCTCAGTGTGACAGTTCCTTGTCCTTCCTTTGTTAGGGACTCCAGGCCTGGGTGCAGCACTCCAGCTGGGGTCTGATCAGCAGTGTAGAGGGGCAGAATGCCCTTCTTCATCCTGCTGGCTTTGGATGCAGCCCAGGGCGCAACTGGCTTTCTGGGCTGTGAGCACACACTGCAGGCTAATGTTCAATCCTGCATGAACATTCAACCCAAAGTCTTTCATTGCAGTGCTGCTCTCAGTCACTTCTCTTCCCAAGCTCTTGGTGTGTCTGGGATTGCCATGACACAGCTGGGATTGCCGTGACCCTACCTTCTCTCTTGACCCCATGTTGACTTCTCTGTTGACCCCATGAGGTTTGCACTTGTTCAGTTCTCCAGCCTGTCCAGGTCCCTCTGGATGCCATCCCTTCCCTTCAGCGTGTCAACTGCCCCACACAGCCTGGTGCTGTTGGTTAACTTACTGAGTCAATATATGACATCTTGATATTCAGAATTGCTTTCAGCTGGTCATAAATTTATTCTAAAATTGCATTTCTTGTTATAATTCAAATTGCCAAATCCTTAAAAAAATATTATTTTATGAGACAGACTTGTTAACATGAGCGTCTCCAGACAAATATTAAGTTCTGAAAATAAATCTTCAACTAACTGATAAATGAGTCTCATTCTATATTCTCTCTTTAGTGGCTGATTATTTTCCTGCACATAATAAAGAAGCCATTAATATATAATGAAAGAGACAGCTTCATTATTTTCTCTTTGAAAATTTTTCTCTTTGAAAAGTACGTACTTAACCATATGGGGCCTTTTGTACACAGGGATTTTTTCTTGCTAACAAGTTTGGTGCCAATGGTATGATTACTTAGCCATCATATCACTTACAGTTGAGAAATACCCTCTTGAATAGCAATAAGAAGGTCAAAGTCAAAGTGGGTTTTTTGTCTCCTTAACACCAGACATCTCATGAAATCTCTGCTCCTGGCAGCAAGTGGCCATATTGGCTGTTTGTGTTATTAAAAAGGCTCTTTTGTTTATGGCATGAAGCAAACTGACTGCTATAATAAGGCAATATAGTCCTACTTGAAATTATGCTCAGCTAGGGCAGAATTCTCTCCAGGTAACAGCTGTAAAATACATGTCTTTGCATATATCCTAGCTAGCAAATGGATCTGGAAGGAAGCACATTTCTTCTCTGAATTGCTTGTAAACATGCCAGCTGCTGTACTCAAAGCTACAGCTGATGCTGAGTCAAAGACAGGAATGAAAAAGCAACGCTTTTGTGAATCTCTTTGTGCTGACCATCTCGCCTCATGAGAAAAAACTATTCCTATCATTTTTCATTGTATATGCAGCCAAGTTCCACCACTGTAGTGACATGTCTGTCACATCTCATGTCCTGTGTGTGGTCGTGCAGGTAAATCCACAGGTTACCTTGTGGCATGTAACCTCTCTCTTGGTCAGGGAGATGCTTGTCCCAATATCAGAGACTCTGATTTGCACTGGTGGAGCATGGGACATTTCCTCTGTAGTTTGCTCAAGTCTTTTCAATCTGTCATGTACTGAGAGCACTGTCAATCAGTGAGAAAACCAGTATGAGTCTATGTTCTGGGAATCTGACCCTTAGGCTGCTGATCATATATTTCTTACCAAACTCTAAGCCTTGCAAAATCACCATGAAAGACAAGGATATAGTCTTTTCCTTTGTTCAGGGGGAAAGTTTTCTTACATGGATGTATTCAGTTCATCCTACTGTTACTCTTTTTTCCTGCACCATCCCTCCCCCTACAGTTTGCTTAGGCATCCTTTTTTGGAGCAGCAAGTTGTCATTTATTACTTTCCTGTTTCTGGCCAGTTCAAGGTTAATTTTTTGTGGTAGCTGGTAGGGGACATCCCTAGACATGGAGGTTATTCTCATGTTATTGCTGGGGCTGGGGCAAGGGGACTCTTACTCAGAGAAGGGGTTCCTTCTGGTCAAGAAAACATTGCATAGGGAGCTGTCCAGTATTGTCCATTATTGGTCGTTTTGGCTGTCTGTTCTTTTCCTGTGTGAATTGTCTCTTTTTTTATACCCTACCATTACTATTGTTGTTGTAACTGTTTATTTTCTTACCTAAACGATGTTTCCAGTGACGTGTTCTTATCTCAATTTGTGATCCTTCTTTAGTGGTTTTAATTCTCTTTAATTCTCCTCTCCGGCCTGCTGCAGTGGGGAGGGAGAGGGAAAATCGGGAGTGAAAGAGTGAAAGAGAGTGGCCATGTTGTTTGGAGAGTCTTGGAGGGGACTATTCTTCCTAGATCATATTAACTCTATATGAGAATGTTAATGATAACGTATGGGCTCAACAAAAAAATTAGCCAAAGGAGTATTTTATTTAAAAACTACCATTACCATAATGTAGGCTCACTTTCTAACCTCTGTGTGCTCTTTTTGTTCTTGAAATCTTACATATACTATACATTTTGCAAGGTGTTTTACTGCTGAATATAGTCTATATTTATTTCGTTTCTTTATATTTTCTGTTGTATTTTCATTTGAGGTGCAACAAGTCCAAGTCCTAGGTCCTGTGCTTTGGTCACAGCAACTTCAGGCAGGGCTAAAGGCTTGGAAAATGGCCCAGTAGAAAATTATCTGGGGGTGATGGTGACAGTAGCTAAACATGAGGCAGTGGGTTGACCTGGGCTGGATGCCAGGCACCCACAAAAGCCACTCACTCGATCCCCTCTGCAACTGGAGAGAGGAGAGAAAATTTAACAAAGGGTTCATTGGCTGAGATAAGGACTGGGAGAGATTGCTTACCAAACACTACCAAGGACAAAGCAGGTTCAACTTCAAGATATTACATGAATTTACTGCTAACAAAATCAGAGCAGGATAATGTCTCCCATGGAAGGAGTTCTCCATGAACTTCTCCAGTGTGAATCCATCTCATGAGCAACAGCTGCCTGTCAGCTGCTGCAATGGAAGTCCATCCCACAGGCAACAGTCCTCCCCAAACTGCTGCAGCATAGCTCACTCCTCCATGGGCTGCAGCCCTTCAAGGACAGGCTGCTCCAGCATGGGAACCTCTCTCCACAGCTCTCCCACAGGCTGACAGCCTCCTCTCAGGCATTCACCATGGGACTGCTCCACAGGCTGCAGGTGGATCTCTGCAGATGGAGCTGTGCTCCAGGGGCTGCAGCGGCACAGCTGCTTCACCACTGGCTGCTCCATGGGCTGCAGGGGGATCTCAGCTCTGGTGCCTGGAGCACCTCTTCCTTTCCTTCTCCACAGAACCTGCTGTCTGCAGAGCTGCTCTTCTCACATGTTCTCACTCCGTTCTTCTTTGGCTGGAATTAAAACTACACTACAACCTTTGTTCTGATTTCTTCTTAAATCTGCTGTCACAGAGGCATTACTACCATTTCTAATTGGCCCAGCCTTGGACAGTGGCACATCTGCCTTTGGAGGCACCAGGGACTCTTGGCTCTGCCTGACATGGTGGAAGCTTCCAGCAGCTTCTGACAGAAGCCGCCTCTGTGGCCCCACTGCTACCAAAACCAGGCCATGCAAAGGCAGTACAGCACAAATAGCAAAGAAGGCCAATGTCATCCTGGCCTGGATCAGCAATAGTGTGACCAGCAGGAGCAGAGCAGGGATTGTCCCCCTGTACTGGGCACTGGTGAGGTCTCTCGAGTGCTGTGTCCAGTTCTGGGCTCTCATCACAAGAAAGACAATGAGGTCCTGGAGCAGATCAAGAGAAAATAACTGGAGAAGGGTCTGGAGCACAAGTCCAGTGAGAAGCAGCTGAGTGAGCTGGGGGTGTTTAGCCTGGAGAAGAGTAGGCTCATAAGGACTTAATACACTCTACAACTGCCTGAAAGGAGGCTGTAGCCAGGTGGGGGTCAGTCTCTTCTCCCGGGCAACCAGTTAGAGGATGAGAGGACACAGCCTCAAAACTGTCAGGGGCTACTTAGTCTGGGCATCAGGGAATACTTTTTAATGTAAAGGGCTATTGACCATTGGAACAGGCTTTCCAGGGAGGGCATGGAGTCACCATCCCTGGAGGTGTTTAAGAAATTGCTGGATGTGGACTATAGTGCCATGGTCTAATTGACAGGGTGATGATTGGTCAAAGGTTGTTATCATCTTGGAGGTTTTTTTCCCAGCCTAAATGATTCTGTTTATAGCATCTTTTTTAGGTATCTTTTATTTCTTAGTTTGGGGCAGTAGAGTCGAATCCTATTCAGTGTAAGTTACAAATACTTATATGAAACAAATTAATTTTATTCTACAACATACCAATTATCAACAAATCACTGAGATTGCACGTGACGTGTAGAGATGATTTTACTCATAATCCAAAACATTTTTATCAGAAGGCACTGGTTCACCAGGTTGAGGTTTTCTATAAATCATGAGGTTTTGCACATTTTTTCATTCTGCAAAGATCCATTTAGGAAAGGTTAATTTTTATTTTCTCTTACAATACCTTAAGAATATTATTTTTCTTTACAAAATAGCAGGAACCTGTTCTGTCTTTTTCAGAGATGAGCAAGTAGCACAAGTACATAAATATCATTCCTTGGGAAAGAAAGCATCAAAAACACAGTGTTCTAGTTTTTAATTGACTTTGTTCTGAAATTCAAACATCACATGTCATATGTCATTTCCATAAATTTTCTAAAAATAGAAAGCTTCAAACATTTCAGTGTTTGTTTTTTTTTTTTGAGATAACTTGCTAGAGCATTTTTAACATTGTGATTGTCCTCATGTAATTCTGAAAGACAATGAAATAAGTCTTAAATCATATTGGACTCCTACAGTTTTTTCGCAATCTACCTGCAGGAGAAATCACCAAGAATTTGTGTTCTGTGCTAATTCTTACACTGGCTTTAATACCAGCTTTTTTAATTGGTTGTGTTCTCAGATTATATGATTTGAAATTGTATATTGTAAAAGAATTTGTTAGCTTAAAAGAGTTTTCTTCTTGTTGTTTAATTGATTGTCATAAATGTAGGTCTGGGTGCCTGGTAATGGAATTTCCCTCATTCTGGCCAAATGCAAATGAGTATCTGTCAAACACCAATGTCACAGCTAACAGGACAGAACTTCCTTTCAAATCACATATTGGATTGATTCTTTTTTGATGAGGAGCATTCAACTTTTTGTTCCTATTATGCTGTGAAAGATTACAGCTTTCCCTTTTTTTTTTTTCCCTAGTATTGTTGTGGTATTGTGATTCTGTCATTTTATGACTCTGAAAACCTGAGATCATCAAGCTGACTGGAATTCCAACAGAATGCCTATGGCTTTTGGTCTATCAGTAATTACTTTAATTAGCAATTCTAAATTATAATTCTTACTGTTTTTTTATCCTGTGGGTATTGCCGCTGTTTTAGGGTGACTTTATGATGTTTGTATTTGTAATTGTTTGTTTTGTTTATGTTGGATATTAAGTTTTGTATTTTTAGTACTGGTTTTGAGAGTGAAGCCGGGAGAGAAGCGTGAGGCTTGTTTTTAGAGACTGCACTTGCTTTTCTATATTTTTTTTTCATGGGTTGTATTGTTTGCAGTACAGATAGTGGGAGAGAGTACTCTTCTCCTTAAGCAAACTGAAAAAAATTTTAAAAAGTGGCAAACTAACTAAAAATCCCATGTTTTTGTCTCCTTGCACAAGGCTAGGGTGGAGGGAAAGGTCTTCTAAAAGTTTATTTACTTCTCATTCCACTTCTTTAATTCTGATAGTAATTTTTTTTTTCCTGTATACATTTTAAAGTTTTAAGCTTGTGTGTCCCTTAAAGTATTTTCTCCTAATCCTTATCTCATCCCATGTGTTTTCTTTTCCTCATCATGATGTAGCGAAAACTTATAGAACTTAAGCCACAGAAATACACTTCTGCTTTAGCAATAGTGAAGCAGGATGACAGGGAGGAGACTGTGCTTGATATGGAGAAGAATCTCTGAGCATATGCAGATGTCCAACACATGCAAGAATGGCAGCTGTGGAAGCACATCTGCAGAAATGAGAAGATTAGATAGAAAAAAAACAATAAAAAAGAAAATATTAAAGAAGGCCTTCTCCAAATCTCAGCAATACAGATAAAAATTTAAAAATAAAAAATAGAGATTAAAAAGAAATAAAAAAAGAAATAAGCTATAATTTCTCCTGCATAATTTTGAGAAATATGAGAAAAAGTAAAATAAAAGACCCACTGCTGCTCTAGCACAAACGCATAAATTGAGAAAAGACAAGACTCAGAAAAGAAGTTCTACTAAATAAAAACCAGCTTCAATTGCCCATAGCCAAACTGCCAAATATAATAATGATGGTATATCTGATCTCCTTAAAAAAACTCAAAAATATAGAGCCAAAGAAAGAAGGAAAAATAACCAAACTTAAAAGAGCCCTGCCTCTAGCCGGTAGTAGAGGCTAGAGAAAACTGTGTTTCTTAGACTGTAAATTCGTTAGCCTGGTATATTAAAACCAAAAAAATATAAAGCCTTAGTCAACACTAGTGCAGAGTATGCATTAATCCCATCAAAACATATGAAAGCAAAATCTATTTCTATTGCTAATGTAACAAAAAAACCACAAAATTTAACTTTAGTAGAAACTAATATAGACCTAACTAAAAATGAATAAAAGAAACACCCTGCTATAAATAGTCCAAAAGCCCCATGCATTTTGAACATAAACTTCCTCCAAAGCAAATATTTCAAAAACTCAAAAAACCTCAAATGAGCATTTAAAATCATGCCTGTAAAGACAAAAAGTGTTAAACAATTAAACACCTTACCTAAACTATAAAAAAACCCATCTGCAATAAAACTTCTAAAAACAAAAAGCCACTAATACCAATTACCACTTCAACAGTACACCACCAATACAAAACAACTTGAAATACTGATTCCCATCCATAAAATAATCCATATTCTCCATATAGAACCAGAAAGTGATCAGCAACCCCCACTCAGCCTTCAAAAGCCCCATTTAACCTATACACAAATCTGAAAAAAAGAGAAACTGATTGTAAACTATCGTACCTTAAAAACTCCGTTAAGCACACAAACATAATAAAACTCCAATACAAGCTAAAGTCAAAACAGCAAAACAATATGCCTCTAGTAACATTGCCAATACATTTTTCTCCATTCTTTTAACATAAAAATCTTGATTTACCTTCGTGTAAAAAAGAGTGCAATACACCTAAAACTGACTTGCTTTCTTTCCAGAATGAAATTAGATTATATGTTGAGACTGGAACTCTCTTTGCCTTGTTAATTGTGCCAAGGTGTCATTCCCTCAGTCCTAGGAGGCATGTCCTACCGGATTATTAGTATGTTTGGGATGTTTCCATGAGTAACATTTACTGGTCTTTTTTTTTTAAAATACATCAAGTAGCTAGTTTGGTAATTTTTACAGCAGCCAATTTCTGTTCTGAGTGAAAAAAAACCCAACCTTAACGTTATCCTGCAATTTTATAATCTTGTTTCACTCTAATGAGCATTTAAAGATACTACTTTTAATGAGGCTTCTCCCAATCTTGCAATTGTGTGCTCTCTTTTCTCCTATTCTGAAGCATCCCATAATGAAGATAATTGTTATTACTCTTTCCAAGCAGCAGTGGAAAATGATTTCCAAAATACTTGGTCCAGTTTAACTGTTTGCAGCAGAAGAGAATGAGGGAGGTAGTGTTTATACAAGCTGTTTCAAGGTGTGCTGATTTTGGCTGGGGTAGAGCTAATGTTCTTCACAGTGGCTGGTGTGAGGCTGTATTTTGGATTTGTGCTGAACACAAAGTTGATGATATAGAATTTTTTAATTTTTTTTTTTTAATTGCTGAGCAGAACTTGCACAGAGCCAAGGCCTTTTCTGCTTTTTGTACTGGAAAACTGTTAGGGGAGGTGGGAGTCTGGGAGGAGACACAACCAGGACAGGTGACCCCAACTGACCAGAGGGATATTCCAGACCATGTCACATCATGCTCACTATATAAAGAGATCGTGCTCACTATATAAAGTGAGGGAAAAGGAGGAAGAAGGCAGGGTGGACATTTGGAGTGATGGAGTTTGTCTTCCCAAATCTCCATTATGTGTGATGGGGCCCCGGTGTCCTGGAGATGGCTGAACTCCTGCCTGCCCATTGGAAGTAGTGAATTAATTCCTTGTTTTGCTTGGTTTATTTTTGGAGCTTTTGCTTTCCTTATTAAACTGTGTATATCTCAGCCTGGGAGTTTTCCAGCTTTTACCCTTCTGATTATCTCCCAAATCCTGCTGGTGGGGCAGTGAGCAAGCAGCTGTGTGGGATTTGCTGGCTGGCTGGAGTTAAACATTACACCAGATTTCAAGGTAAGATTCATTAAACATTACACCAGATTTCAAGGTAAGATTCAGAGATATATATGCACAGTGCAACCACAAACTGTCATAAAAATGCTCTGAAAGTGTCAGTAATTTGAGCTGTCTTGAATCTGTGAGAATTTTGGCAGCTCAGAACTTGTGATGGTTTCATCAGATTTCAGCAGCTGAGGGGATTTTACCAGGCTGGTCTCAAATCAGTGACAAGCATTTATATCTGTGTTGTAAAGAAGAAATTGCAAGGAACTGAGCCACACTGATGCTCAGTATTACTGTTGTTTCCTCTTTCTATTTTAAATAAGACAAACCCCACAGGCAAGAGTTATTTGAGCACAGACACCACCCATCCTATGCTTTGAAAAGCTAAATGGAAGATCCTACTATTAAAGATCCCAGCAGCTGATGGTATGTGTAGGGATGGCTGTGCCCTGGAGAAGCCCTGGTGATAAATTACTCCCTGAATATATCTTGTGCACTTTCAAAGCACTTCGGGATCCTTTATGATAAATGTTATTACGTAAGGGTGAATATACTTCTGAGGTTTATGTCAGAATTTCTGGCAGTGCACCAGCTTACAGTGCTGCTGGCAGACATCATTTCAGTGCTCTTCTGCTGACAACAGAAAATTCCCACCACTAAAAGCATGTCCCAAAAAGCTTTTTGTAATTTATGTTCCTTACAGTAGCTAGGTAGAGGAAGAAAGTTAATGGCCAAGTGGCTTCCACATAGATATGATGCCTGCAGAGTTGACTTCTTTTTACCTGCCTCCGACAGAGCTTCTGAGTCAGCTGAGGCAAAGGGCAAAAGACAGTCTGGTTCTCACACCATTGAGAGCCAATAGATAGATGAACAAAGTTGGTAAGAGGACTGGAGCACTTTCTGTATGGAGACAGGCTGAGAAAGTTGGGACTGTTCAACCTAGAGAAGAGAAGGTTGTTTGGGGACCTCATAGCAACTTTACAGCATCTGAAAGTGGTCTACAGGGAAGCCAGAGACAGACTGTTCATCAGGAACTGTAAAGTACAAATTGGAAAATTTAGGTATAGGTATTAGGAAGAAATTTTTTACTGTGAGAGTGGTGAGACACTGACACTGGTTGCCCAGGGACTGATCTAGTGGAAAGTGGACCTGACCATGGCAGGGAGGGGTGGGGCTAGATGATATTTAAGATCCTTTCACACCTCTTAACATTCTATGGTTCTATGACTCTATTATTCTATTTGTCTTGTTCATAAGAAAATTGGAACCCCTCCTTCCAGACCAAGTAACACGCATAAAACATCTCATGTTTTATACTTGGTATGGAAGTAACTGCAGCGTCTTTTAGCTGGGAAAAGTGAGAAAACAGTCATGGCTTGCTATTAAAACTGGTGAGAAGATGCTCCTGGGGATTTTCTCCTTAGGAAACCTAACTAGAGTTTTTCGGCCTTTGTTACAGAAACTGGCAGCAAGAGCTTTGGTGTTTTCAAGAGCTCTTAAAGTAGTGTAATCAATTGATTTGCATTGAAAAACCATATAAACAGAAGAGGATTTATCTGAAAAACCTGTGTAATTTTGTTGTCCTTCAGGCATCAGACTGAATGTAGTGAAATCCAGGACTGCAAATGAAATTAATGTTCTCTAAATTTTGTATGTTTCTTTCTAATAATACTGGACTAAAGTTATTAAAAATTCTAGAATTCTTTATAAATACATTGTACATTAATTTCTAAAAAAAAAAGAAAAAAGAAAAAATTAAAAGAAGGTATTAGAAGTAGTTATTATGTTGGAATGTCAGGATAGCCACTGTTGTTCTTAGGTTAAACTTCAAGGCTAGTTTTCTTTTTAAATTAATTGCATAAATTTTCAGCCCAATTAGCTAATCCATGAGAGCCACTGAGTTTGGGACTGTTTGCCTTAACCTCGACACACTTGAGGACCACCTCATGCAGATCATGGAACAGAAGACTTATTACAACAAAAACATCGCTAATGTTCAATGGCACTGAAAAAGATGTGCTCTCAGTATCTTGGAGTGATTTACAATGATAGCCTATTCCAATCCTCTTCTCTATACCCCAGAATAGTATTCCATCTTTAAGGTATGTGCCTGGGGAAGCTTTGAGCTCTGTGCTGGGCTTTCTTCAAAGCCTTGCTCCTGAGGTGTCTGGGGTGTCGTGTGGTTTTGTTTTGTTGACCCGGGCAAAAGGTTTTTCTCATCCCTGGCCTTGGAGAAGTTGTAGTAGCAATACTTCAGCAGTTTTTGAGGTGAACTGGACAGCTTCTTAGTCAGAGACCAGGGAAACAGGACCTGCAGGAGAGCGTCTCGCCATTCTTCCCACACCTTGGGAAGCTGAGCTGGGGAGACAAAGCACACCCAGAGGCTTCAGATCAGTTACTTCTTCTGCCCTGGAGAGGAGGTTGATGCCAGAGAGTCACCAGATTATCATCTGCTGCCTGAACTGCTGCTTGAAGCTCCTGTTTTTTTGGTTTTTTTTTTAACCTGAGAGAGATGCTGTCACCATTTTGTACTTGGTGTCGGTTGTGAGCAGGTGTTTTCCCTGGCATTTTGGGTTTTTATGTTGGAGGGCAGAGGGGTCCAGAGGGAAGGGGATAAGGTCTGACAGTTTCATATCTATCAGTTATTTACTTTTCTTTTTCCTTTTGCCTTATGGACTTTCTGTTGGTTAATAAACTGTTGGGGTTTTGTTCTCACATTCATCCCTTAGCATTCATTTCTTGTAGGTGGAAAGGGATTGTTGGAACCCTTTGAGAGGAGATGACTCATTACAGAGTGTCTTCTCCTAAATTTGCCTCAAAAGTGAGACACTCATGTAGTCCCTGTTGTAAATATGAGTTTCAAAGCAGCTACAGTGAGAATGAAGGCAGGTTGGCACTCGCTAGATTACTTTGTGTAAGACTGGTGTTCAGAATGGAAAAACCTGCAAGAGCATTTTGCCAAGGGAGAATGTGAAGGAAACATTGTGCTTGAGTCACTTATTAAATGTGGAAGAGGCAGAACTTAGAAAAAATTCTCCCATTTAGCTGATAGTGTAGTTGCTGGGCCATTCTTCCTGTCTCGTTATGTATGCATCTTTATTCTCCTTTCAAGGAAACTAATTTTGGCAAACTGTATGCAAATATGTTTATAGTTTGCTAAGAAATAAAATTGTCATCTGTTATTTAAAAGTCCATATTTAGATATTTTAGGTATAGTAAAATGTGTATCTCAGAATTGGAATTATTAGTAGAAAAATCACTGGTCTAGTTGTTGCTTGTTCAGTCCTTCAGTTCTGTCTGTCACAGACTGGTTTTAGTTTCTTTCCTAAACTCTTGTAATGGTCTAATACGGGGCTCTGACTTTGTATTAATGTGAGGGAAACAACTCAAAAATCAGTCATAAGATACCTCAGCCATCATCCACTAACATAGGTGCAGTATAAGACAGATATAATTCCTCTATAACATTATGGAATTACATTATGAATATATTAGCTATATACTTCAGGAATTAATGCTAATGATACATAATAAGTACAGCTTTTAACCAATGTGAGCTGCTCTACAGACACTAGCAGCATGGGAGTTTTGCAGTGTTCAGCAGTGTTCAGGTTCCCTTTCAGTGAAAATTTTGAAGCGTATCTGCACTAGCCTCTGCTGTTCACCCCCATCAGTGAGGAAAACCAGCCCTCCTCTCCTGCAAAAGTCTGGGCTTTTAATATTCCCGAGCCTGGGGGGGACTGAGCTTCCATCAGTGCTTGTGGAGACCTTTGAACCTGAGAAGCCTTCACATCCTGAGTCCCTTCCTCAGCTTTCCCTGCAGTGACAGTGATGGGGGCTCCCAGGGCGCTCCTCAGCCAGAAGACCTCCGCATCCCTCATGCCTCCTTGCATTAAGCTGGACTTCCCACAGCCATGCTAAGGGAAGATAACATGCTTCCTTCAACTTGTCAGTGTCATGTCTACCTGAGAGAGAAATCTACATGGGCAGAACAAGCAGAATCAGTTGTGTATGTAAAAAAACAGACATTGAAATGATTATATAAATTAAAACTAAGGGAGCACTGAATTTACAGAAGCCCTTTGTAAGTCAAAACAAAATATTTCTCTGGTAATTGTAAACCTTTCATTTATTAAAGAAAAAGAAATCTATCTAATGACTATTTAATGTTCGCAAATCTAGTTCCTGTGTATTAAAGAGGGTCATCCATAAGGCAGTGCAGCATGCAGCAGTGCATTCATGTTCACAGATGAAAATGAAACCTGCTGGCTGTGTGTAGAATTCCTGAATTAAGTAATACCTTTCACAATATTGGGTAGATGTGTGCATTCAGTGCTCAGGCAAGGCAGATCAGGCCTTTATACATTGAAAAACTTCATGTTCAAGTTAATTAAAACACGAAATCTGTATTAACCACTGAATTATCTGTGGTAGTTAATGCAAGAAGTTACATTGCCTCCAGTTAATTGAGAGAAAAAAAGATGTTTCTGCGATCTGATTCAGAATCTCTTATAAATGTCAAATACTTCATTATTGCTGGGGATAATTCCTTGTTTATCCACAATATGTGGATATACTACAACAGATATTTTAATTGTTCTTCAGATTGCCTTGTCTCTCTTCAGCTCTTCCTTCAGTATTCAATTACTAGTTCAAACATCATAAATGCTTTTGCTAACTACCTGTTTAAAGGCTTCTGATTGCATTAACCATAAATTGAGTGCCATAAAAATCTTGGATGGATATCAGGAAGATTAGAACCCTGTCTCATTTGCCAATCACAATTAGTAGATTTATTAAGCATGAACTCTGCCTTTCAGGGTTTCACCTGCATGGATTTGTTAGACAATAAAAGTTCTATTTTAAGTACTTAATTAGATAGAAATGGGAATATCTATACTGATATTTGTCCTGAATGACTGGAAATACTGAAAACTAGGCACACAGAGAAAATGGACCGAATACATTTTCTGTGGCATTAGTGGTTATATGTCAGAAAGAATGCAAATTTGAGATTCTTTTGCTGCTTAATAGCTTAAAGCAGTTTATACCAGGTTTAGGTGCAGCTACCTGCTGTTTCAGGGAACAAGTGATTCACAGAAAGTGCTGGATGTCCTAGCTCCAGTCCTCTGAAAATGCCCCCTTACCTGGTCCTTCCAATTTAGCAGTGAGTCACTGGATTTCCCTTGCATGTCTCCAGAGACATTACTGAACTAGAAGGAACTGCTGTGATCTGTATGTGTATATGGTACAGAAAGCAAAGAGCTTAGAAGGGACAAGCTACCTGACTGAAAGAGAGGTGCACTCTCAAACATGTGCTTTCTCTCTGAAAATGTCACCTTCATGCTATTTAGTCCCTGGTGGGTCCATTTTTTAAACTCCAATCCAGTTAATTAGAGTTGATGTTAAAGGCAGAAGTGTTTGAAAAGCATGAATGACACTAGTACCAAGAAGGATAGAAAGGTGATTTGATCATTGATGTAAAGAACTGTCAGCAAAAGAAGAAAATAATTTCTGAATGCTTAGCACGTTAAAACCAAAAGCTACTCTTAAAATTTAAACTAGACATTATTAGACATTATTAGACATTAAACTAGACATACAAATTTAAACTACAATATTGTTCAGAGAAAATATATTTTCATGTCAGATCTACATTCCTTATTTTGCCCCCCCTTATTATATGACTAACAATAAAACCTTTAACTGCAATGCCTCCTGCAATCATTTCCATGGGACTGATTCCCCATTTCTTCAAGCTGTATTAAACAGAGGTGAGCACTGAGAGTACATTGAGAAAAAAAGAAAAGAAGAAGAAGAAAGTGAGCAAGAAAGCAATTGTTTCTGTTGGGTTCTTTCTAGAAATCATGAAAAAAAATTATATAGGAGATCCTCAGAGAGTGGAATCTTTTAAAGGAGCAGGAAACAATTGCATACAATGCAAATAACCCCATATCATTTGCCTAGCTCTGTTGCAGTTCTGTTCACAGAAGCTCTCTTTACGCTTAGTTAGGGCAGCCTGAAGGTAGAAACAATCCTCAAGTGGCTGACCATATGTATTTCATAGGGAGCTGGGGCAGAGACATCCCCTTTCCCTGCTGTGCTGCCATGGGAGAGTGCTTGTCTGGCATCCCACCACTGAGGTGCACTTTTCCTTGGCATGAGGTTGTTACGGCTGCCTTTTGGGGAAGAATGGCCATGTATTCACAACAGTTACACTGTGCTGAAAAATCCAGCCCATAAATTAATTGTGCACCTTCTCATCTACAGACCATGTTCAATTTGCTTTATATGAGCCCTGCTTCTTTTACTATACGTTTTGTCTTGCTGGAAAGCCTGTCAAACAATTTCTTTGTTCAGCAAAAATTTTATTTTAATTAAGTAGGTGTCATTCTGAAATAATGCAGTTGAATTCAGTGCAGGTGACCAGATTTGCAACACTATAACAATGATAACAATTTGGTCCACAGTTAGAAGAAGCTATTTAAAACCTTACCCTATTTGTTAATTGATTTGCATGGTAGATAAAAGGTAAACAACATATGGCATATAATTCAAAACTATCATAAAATACAAAACATTCAACCTGGCATTATTCATCTATGAAATTAAATTACTGTCCCCCACCTTCATTCTTAGAAAACATATTGATAAACAACATAGAGAATACAGGGGAATGAGTCAAGGTTATTCCTTTTGTTTTAGACAATAAATATTAATATGTACTTAAGAAGTTAAAATGCCTTAATGGCTTTAAAACCTATTGAAATAGGATGATATAATCTTAAGAGTAATTTTTCTAGTGTTTTTATATGTTTTACTTTTGGAACCTGGATTTTAATTACTCATGTCATCCTCATATTTCCCATTATGAAGGCAGATTGATAATAATCTCTGGACCACCCAACATATATTAATCATTCTGCATATGAGGGTGGATGTGATTAGACACTGTCAGTCACATGCTCTGTCACCTCTTCTATGACATTTATCCACATACATGGACAGAATCATAGAGTCAGAACTGTAGAATCATAGAATGGTGTTGGGTTGGAAGGGACCTTTAAAGGTCATCTAGCTCAACCCTCATGACATGTGCAGGGGCATCTTCAACTAAGTCAGGTTTCTCAGTCCTGTTCTCATCTTGAATGTTTTCAGGGATGGGCATTTATCACCTTTCTGTTCCAGTGTTTCACCATACTCATCATAAGAACTCTCTTCTGTATACCAAGTTTTCAGTCAGTCTTCCTTTGTCTACTCATGGAGTTGCTGTACTGCAGAAGCCCACTAGATCGATCAGGCAGGATTTCCCTTGGTGAAGTGTTGTATTCTAGGGCCACAGAATCATTCCAGGGAGGCTACAGTTACAGGTGACTGGCATGAGAATTCTACGAGACAGGCTTCTCCTTGGTTGAACTCAGGAAACCATTTATTCAGCTTAAATCCAGAGATAGAGAGCCCAGAACAGAGGCAGGGTGGTGGGTTTTATGGCCAGAGCCAGGGTGGAGTTTAAGGTCAGGGTCTAATAGGAGCATAGCAAGGGAGAAGCCCCAGGGGCACAGAACCAATGCTGCCACCCCATGAGGGTCCAGGGTGGGGAAACTCTTCCTGGGCTCACAGGGCACATACCCTGAGGCAGTGGGATGGAATCCACTCCTCCCGGGCTTTAAAGCCATTCCTCTCACTTTAACAAGGCTTATCTGAAATTAAATCTTTGCCTCCTTGGGCAGAGGCACCTCACACTGAAGCTGTGCTGGCTGTCTCAAGCCACATCCCTGTTCTCCACGTGTCTTAGCACAGCTTCTACAAGGATCTCTTCCATCATCTTCCCAGGCACAGAGCTGAGGCTGACAGGTTGGTAGTTTCCAAGGTCATCCTTTCATCCTTTTAAAAAATTGTTCTGTTTCTACTTCTAGACATCAGGGACATATGACTGTGATGTCTTTTCAAATATCATGGAAAGTGGCTTGGCAAAGCTATCAGCCGATTCATCCCTCATTGAGGGATGAACCTTGCCAGTTTCCATAGACTTACATATATTCACTTTCCTCAGGGGATCACAAACATTTCTTACAGTGGGAGGTACTTTGCTCCCTCATTTCCTCCCTTGCAGTCTGTTCTTTTTAGAGGTGTGGAAAGCAGCTGCCAGAGAAGACTGAGGCAAAAAAGTTGCTGGGTACCTCAACCTTCTTCTCCATTCTTATTGGTTTTCCAGTTATAGTCGTGAGGGGAAATTCATTCTTTTTACCTTTCCTTTTCTGGATGACACACCTGTAGAAGCCCCTCTTATTCTTTGTGTCCCTTGCTAGCTTCATCTGCAGACACAGCTTGGACTTCCTGACCCCATCCCTACAGAACTAGGTAGCATCCATATACTTTTCCTAAGATACATGCTTCCACTGCCTGTGTGTTTGCTTCTTGCTCTTAAATATTACTCAGAACAGATAACAGAAACATTAGTTATCTCTCCTCATGGGAAGACAGTAAAGTCTTTGGCAATTCCCTTGGCATTCATTGATTTATAAATGCTGCACTGTGCACTAATCTATGCAAAAATATTTCTGATAAGGCCCTCTTAAAAAAGGTTTTATGATGATCATTTGTAAATCTACTGTTTCTTAAGTTGAATTTATAAATTAGTGAAAATCAGTTTTTCTTTCTATGATTCAGTGGGATGAAAATATATCAGAAAATGTTAAGCTGTGTTAAAAGGTAAGTATCCTGCAATGCTTTCCAGTTAAGAGTCATCTTTTAATTTATCAACAATCATTTATAAACATGCTTTAGGAACCATACAGGGATACACACACTAAAGAAGAGGGATTGCACAACAAATATATACAAGAATAAATAGAGGAATAAAACATGGCATGCTTTCCATGTCTCATGGGCAAAATATGCAGTCTTGAACTGTGAGAGAAAAAAAATTTATAAGTTAAAAATAACTGAATCATTGAATCATTTAGGTTGGAAAAAAACCCCCTTAAGATCATTGAGTAACACTGTAAACCTAATAGTGTTAATGCCACTACTAAACCATGTCCCTGGCTGCCATGTCTACATATCTTTTAAATAACTCCAGGGATGTTGACTGTAGCACTTCCCAGGGCAGCTTGTTATAATGCTAGACAACCCTTTCAGTGAAGAATTTTTTCCTAATATTCATTCAAAGCCACCCCTGGCACAAGTGGAGGCTATTTCCTCTTGTCCTATTACTCGTTACTTGGGAGAAGAAACTAACCACACCTGAATTCTACAACCTTCTTTCAGTAGTTGTAGAGAATGATAAGGTCTCGCCTTTCTCTGGTCTAGGCAATTCCAGCTCCCTTAGCTACTCCCCATGACTCACTCTCCAGACCCTTCACCACCTTCTTTGCTCTTTTCTGGATATTCTCCAGCACCCCTATGTTTTGTACCAGCGAATATTCAATGCCGTTCATGATAAATTCCTCATGGGGCTAACAGCAAAAAAACTGCAAAGTCACCTAAATCAGACAGAGATCCAGGGACTCCTTCTTGGCATGGAGAGGAAGGTGTTAATGAAACAATGTAAGGCAGCAAGCTCTTCTGTCTGGGGAACTATTAAAAGGCTCCAATTTCTGGTTTACTCTGGTGTATGATAGGAGACCATTCCACAGCACTAGGGTTTCAAGATGTCCTGCAGAGCTGGCAAGATGTTTCATTTATCACATATTCCAGATACTTGGTGTTTCTGCTGCTGTTCGGCTTATATCCAGTTTCTTTTGTAGAGCAAAATTCACTGCTTTCATTTCTGTGCTTGTAAAAACAACCAGCTCATACTGTGTTACTGTGGATATAGAAAACCAGGTCATACTGTGTTGCTGTGGATATAGATAAGTGCTACATTGTATAGGATGGCAAGCAATTTTTTCTTCTCCTTGAGGCAGGAAGTTTTACATCTTCGAAAATCCTCCTTTTGTTGGTATTGACCTCAGTGGACCCCAGAACACAAGCTTCTGGAGTAATCTGTGAGCATGTTGCTTCAAAATCTGGCTGGGATCTCTCATTGCCTTTCAAATGGGTCTGCTTCCTCTTTGTTAAGAATCATGTGCATAAGTGCTGTAACTTGATTTAGTGGGCTGCCTCTCAAGCCGTAGGTGAGTCTCCACCTATTTGGTGAACACCAAGATTTACACAGGTGAAAGGTGCATAGTTCCTGAGCTGAAGCAGTTCAGTGTATGTCCAGAAGATGCAGCCATGCATAAGAAGAGAATAGTTATTACCTTTTGTTTTATAGAATGATGTAGCAAGGTTTTAGTCAGTCATTCAACATTAAATCCATATCTGCTGCACCAGACATTCAGCTACTGTTCGTATTTAATTGTCACTGGACAGCTGTCAAATGCTTCACAGAATGCCAAGAAACAACTTATTTCATAATTTGAGAACAATTAATGAATTCTGTAGTTGGCCCATCCTCTGGGGAGTTATGATTTCATTTCGTATGACAATCCACTTCTATTTGATTCACTCACAAGGTAGATATTTTTGTGAATGCCACTATGTGGGAGGTGAGAAACTTGTGGCCATAATATATTTGTTATGTTAGTCACAAAATACCTACTTTAACCACCAAATCCAGTTACTGGTATGTTTGAATGACGAGTTCCTTACTTTCCATGTAGCATTAGACATGTTGGGAATCTGCAATATTTTTTATAACTGTGAGTGCTGACCTTTCTTTGGGTCTGAGTTGCTTATACTATTTGACACCAGAACTTAAATAGGAGAAGAAAGGTTTCAAAACTACATTTCTAGAGACCATATGCATCTTGTTAAATTCAATATATTTTACTTTTATTTGTATAAAACCAGTATGTGTGCACCATTGCTCTGATGAACACTCTTTTCTGATGTAACCATAACACTAAGATGATTGCCTAGAATCATCAGCTTGAATTTTTCTTCAGTCTTTGTGTGGATAAAATCTCTTCTGAAATTTTACTGTGGCTATCAGCAAGCTACACACTTTAGCTTCTTTAAATGTGTGCTCTAGGTGTTTTTTATCTTGATCTCCTTGAAAAATTGAGAGTTGAGCTGGGTGTTGGACACCTATTTCCCTATTATGTTAATATGGCAGACCTAGTTGTATCTTCTTACTGCAATGCTTTCACTCACAGACCTCTGGCTAGAACACTGATTAGAGCAGTTCCAAACCAGCATTTTTAAGTCAAATTATAATTTCTTTCTCTTCCCAGCTAAAAAGCTGGTAATGCAAATTGTGGTTCAAAAAAGCATTATCTGGGTCTTTCCTCAAACAAGAGGTCAAAGTAAACTTTTGGTAATGGTTAGTAATGACCAGCTGGACCAATATAATTATTTATATTTTTTGCTATCCAAGGCACATGATGTGTTTAAAATTTGTTCATCAATGCACCAATTACTCAGAGAGAGAAAAATGAAGTAATCTAGTTTGCATATTTTCCCACACTAAAGCCTACATAATGCTATGTAGGTTTTAGTATGTATGTTATGTGATGCTGTGCCTTAAAGTAAGCATGTAAAAACTGTGATCCCAAAACCATAAAAGAAAGGAAATCTCTTGTTGTACTATGTAAGCTGAAAGAAAGTAACCAAAACTGAAGTTGTATGGTTTAACTGAAGCCTTTCTTCCCCAATATTTCTTCTGATAAAAAAAATCTGCAAAAGCGTCTCTTGTTATTGGAAGCACCAGTTTACAGGAGGTGGCACCATTTGGCCTACCTCTCCCTGCTTCCAAATCATGGGGTTAAGATTCAGATATTAAAATTACTAGAGAAATGCCTCTGCCTGAATTAAGATGCAAATGAGATCATATGCTGAGGTCAATAGTACAGATTATTATTTAGAGTAAACGTGATGTAGAGAGAGAAAGAAAGAAACAGGGAAAATAAAGAGAAGGAATAAAAGTAGAAAAGTATATAGTCACCACCCATTGGGTCTTGTGAGAAGAGTGCATCATTCCATTCCAGAGTCTGTTGGTTGAAGTGGTAGTCACTGTCTCGATCCATCCGAGATGGGGGAAGCCCATAAAGCACCAAAGTTCCATGGGTTATAGATGCTCAGGTTCAGGTGGGAAGGCCCAGGTATCTCTCCTTTGGTGGGGAGTTTTAGACTGAATGATGTCATGCTGTCAATCACAGGACACTTAAGGTGTCTCCAACTGTCCAAGATTCCTCTCAAGGTGCCACAGTCAGGGCAGTTCAATTAGGGCCCATCAGAAGGGGTGAATACCTTCAGGCTATGTGTAAGTATCCTCATACTTTACTGGAGGGGAGTTTTTACACCTGAGTCAGTATGTAAAGAGAGGGCATTGGTACTGGAATTGTAAATTCCACCTCCTATGATTTGCCTCTCATCATCTCTTCCTTTATAGGTTATGTGGTTGATTGTTTGAGACATTAGCCAGTCCAATCTCTCACACATGTGGCATTATTTCTCTTAAGCTAAGACTGCCATTGTTGTGAACCAGAAAGGTTTTTACATAGATGTATATGGCTATGTTTGCTTTTGAAAGATTGAATTTATGATTGCATTTATTTCCACCTATTGGATCACCATTGAAATGGACAGAATTTCTCAGTCTCATCCTTCAAATCAAAACCAGAAAATAGTCTGCTCATTTATAATCCATGCTTTCAACTAGGTGACAGGTGAAAAACCATTCAAAGATAAATTATCATATTTCAGTTTGAGAATTCAAACTGGAGATCACAAAATTGTGGGTTACAATGGCAAATTTAGACTATCTTTAGTTTTTGACTGCTGTAATTGGCATTCTATTTTTTATCCTGTATGCAAAGACAAAGGAAAAAGTTGAGGCTTGCTTTTAATCCTGTTGGTTTAAACTGCCTCTTCAATTCCCTTGGCACTGAGCCTAGATGATGCTAGTCCTCCCTCACTGGGCAATGCTTGCTAAATTCCAATCTATGCCCTTTAACCACTCACCTTTTCAAAATAAATTTGCATATGTCGTAATGATGAATTAATGAGTTCAGTTCAGACCTCAGCTCCATGGAAAATGTGGGGCCAGAATGCTTTGGAAAATATGAAAATCAGGAAATTATAGGATCTCTTTGGACCTGTTCCTTCTTATGGCAGCCACCACGACACAGATGCCCACAGTCTACTAATGTCTAGCAGGGCTTATTTCTTTGGGCACAGGGATTTCTGTGTTTACTTTGAGTTGTGGTTGCAAAGCCAGCTCAAGTTAAATGATGCTTTGCTTTGACTAAGATGAATGAGATCAGGAGCGCACCAGAGATACTCACAGTGTTGTTAGACACCACAAGAGCCCTTGGAACAAGAAAGCGTGGCCAAGAGCTGAAAATTTCTACACAGAATCACTCAGGCAAATACTGGTTCACATATTTTTGGGCTGGCTGAATGCTTCTATTTGCCTCAGCTAATAATCTCCCTGATGCCTGAACTGGCTTTGCTCCCAGGAATAGTTTGGTGTCACTGCTGCACCCTAGCTCTCAGTGGTTGCCAACCAAGTGCTCTGCATGGAAAAACTGAGGAATTAACTGTGTTTAAACAATTCAGATCAAATTGCTATGAAGGCATCTGTGAGAGAAGTGGCATCTTGATGTGTTTCACCTCTGATGTCCTTTATCAGTAAGGAGGTTAGAAATCCAAATCCTGTCTTAATAAAATTATAAACCCAGACTAAATTCATGTTTATAACTCTGGCAAGCTTTGGCAGAGGCTTTGTTAAACACAATACAGACTTTTCTCTATGACACTCGTATCCTTTTGATTGCTGGCAAAATTAAGTTTCCTTTTCTGATTTTACTGTCTTGGTTGCAAGATGACTTGCTAAATTATTTCTATCTTTTATAGCTTTCTTAGAAGATTAACCAGATTTATTACTGGCTAAAAACTAAAATAATGCAGATATAGAGAGATCTTGAGGGCATTAAAACATTGGTGGATTTAGGACAAGTGGTTTGCTCTTTGCTTTCATGAAGATAGGTCAGTCTTTCCTTTGTTCCTGGTCCCTTATTCTTCCTGCTCTTTATAGAGTAGAAGAGTGGGAGCATATAATTTTGTGATCTCTGTTTCTTTTTAAAAAGCACTTTGGTACTTTGGGTAACATCTTGAAATTGAAATGTCCACATGTCTTTGGCACTCCTTTGATCATAACATCTCTTTTTGTCCTGCTCAAAAGGGAAAGTTACTGCTGCTGTTACTGTAGATGGTGATAAACTAGAACTGAAAGCAGACTTTCTGCACCATTTCTGCTTTGTGGTGAAGATGTTTCAGGTGACTTTAGTCACAAGGATTTGTCATGGCCATCCACACACAAAAGTGGTGTCCCCAGAAGGCTTTTGCTACATTCATTAAATCCATTTTCAGATGCCTTACTTCTCCTTTCCAACAGAGATGACCTGCATGTTCTGTCAGGAAAAAGAAATAGGGGTTGAACCTACTGAAGTATTACCAGAGATACAAGGGTATAGTTTACCTATCCAGAATCCCACTCAGTAGCTGCAGGACAAAGTATGAGTCTGGCTTTATTGAAGCAAAGTGAATGAAACTCTGGGAACTAGTACTACAGTATAGCTCAGATACTGGAAAATAGCTCATTCAAACTATTTAAAGCAACCTATGCCACATATTTCCATGAGGTCTCCTGGTAGATACATTTGATAAGATTATGTTAGTGTACATAGAAATGAGTATGACTGTGATGTTAAGTCTAAGGGGTTATATTTCTTTAGCACTGAAAGAACAAAACAAGTTTCCAGTGTTGATGCTGCCACAACACCAAATGATGTTCTAAGAGCCCTTCCTTCTGTATTTAGATCATTCTTGTCTTCTCCTCTGGGTGCAGTTTTCAAAGCATACTATGTGAATGGACAGATTTCCCTCTTAAATTACTGGCAAAACTCCCCTATACTTCAGTGGAAAGAAGATAAGATGCTATTTGTGAGATTGTGACTTTTTCCTATTACAAGTATCCCTTGTGATGTTCTGCCAATCATTGCAATACAGATACATTGAGTTTTTTAATAGATAGCGAGTCGCCAAAACTTATCAAACCAAGCCAGATGAACACAAAGAATTTATAGTAGTACTCATTATAGTTCTTGAAGTCCTTTGTAAGCATGGGTTAGTTTATTCTGTCTCTTACACAAAATGTGGTCCAAAGTAAAATAACCAAAGCAAGTATTAAGATCGTAGCAGGAACTAATATGAAGTAGCATTAAGGCTGAGTTCTTAGCTGCCATACTACCAAAGGTTTCATGGGGTATGAAGACATTATTCCATGCTATCCATAGCTGGGCATTAACTGTGTCTTGCTGCTTTCTCTTCCATTTAAATTCAGTTAGATGTAGAAGTAAACAGAAAAAAAAAGAACCAGACCATCTCTGTGTTTTTCAATGAAACCTAATACATTCAGGCCAGTCAAGGAAAGATTTTTAAAGTAATAAGCCAGTTGGAGTTTTGCCTACGTACAGAGCATGAGACAGTCCCAGTCTGTGAATGCTTCCACCAGGCTTGCATTAGCTTTTCAGTAGGAATTAATTTGACAAAATCTTTTCTTTATAACCAAAGTAATCAGAACAAAAACGAAGTTCTGCAAGTGCTCCCCTCTGTGCTCACTCACTTGAATAAAAACCCCTGTTGTCATAAAAAGTACACCAAGGATACAGAAATACTTTTTAATGAACTAGTTCTTACGGCAGCATGAAATCTGGGATTAGATATACAGTGCTATTAGTCTCATTTCTGTCTATCTAGTCAGTCTTACTTTTATCTAATTTTAATAAATGTTTAAGCTGGTAGTGTAAATCATTCCTCTTGTCTCCTGTAGTGCTCTGAGAAGTAACAAAAAACCCCAAACTTAACATCCAACACTGATTTGCAATCAAGCTCCACCGTTTCAAATTACATCACATGATTTTCGTGATAAAGAGCTTCAGGAATTGGATAATGTTGAGAATTATTGGTGACAGTGATCAGCTGTTGGGAGAGGCTTAAAATAGTTACAAATGTGTTGGTGTGATTTATTAGGGAGGACACCAATTTCTACCATGTGTTTCCGGTATCCTGTGTTATACCTAGCCTTGTTTTTGTTTGCATTATATTCACATGAGCAAAGCTTAGAAGACAGGACGGTGTTTTGAAAATTAAAAGGTGAAAGGAGTCTGTACAAGAGCAGATCAGCCCTTTGGTTACGGTAATTCTTACCCCAACTCTTAGTACTGCACACACAACTGCTAACTGAGTATATGATCTGTATGTAGATCCAAAAAAAAGATCTTTGACTCATTTTGAGCTATATTTTTTTGTGGGATGGAATACTATGTCATATTTAGAATTAGGCAGTGCAAGGGAGGGCTTTACAGCACTAATATTATTCCTCACAAGTTGTGCACAGACTTAGAGTAATGCTCATGGAGGCCCTTGGGCTTCATCCAGATTCAGTTTAATAAGGCTATTTGGGCTGGATTTTGTGAGTATAATTTAATTTCTAGCTGTTGTCTTTTTTTTTTTTTTCCCCCAGTCCAAATTAGCATGCAGCACTACTACTACCTGCTTACATTTCAAGCTTTCAGAACTAAGTCCCTAGAATGTTTGGTTTTAAAAAATTCAAAATATCAATATTTCTCTAATGGTCTTTTAAAAATGACTGTGTTTCCTGACCATTACACTGCCTGCTATGTGAAATATTTGTTCACCAATTTCCCTAGTACTTAACCTAGTGAGGACCAGGAGTTGTTTTGATGCTTTTTCGGGGGGATCCCTGTAGGATCATGTGACATTAATGAGGAAGTTCATTTAATGTTCAGCTCTCTTTGGTCCATAACAAATGTAGAACAAGCAGCAATATTTTTGATAAAATCTGAAAAATCCTCTAAGAACACAAATTGATATTTCCCCCAGTATTGTCACAGGCTTTCTTATGTTCTGATTTTGATCTGGGAATATAATTTGGAAGCATCTTTTCCTGATTGTGGCTTTTCCAAATGTTCCTTAAGTAGAGGTACAGAATATAATTACCACTGCCAGACTAATGTTCTGTCTTTCACAAAGCTATGCTAGTGATGTTTCCTCATGGATTTTGAATCAGGTGTTTCCTCAGTCAAATACAAGATTACATTATTCCCTCTGGATTTTTCTTCTCCCAGGCCAACTGCCTGGCAGACTTTCATTTGGAAATTTTTGTCATTTCTTTTCTAAATCCTGCCTCTGACTACAAAGATTTAAGATACTGTCTCATCAGTATGCAGATGTACTTCACTGGTTTTGTTTGGATATTTTCTTACCACTGACTAATTAATTTCCTGTTTAGGACATACCTGATCAGAATGTGCAACTAAAAACCAAAAAATATGTTGGTGGCAGACTTCTTGCTTTCCAAGAAAACAGAAGTGATGTATTTTTCAACCATTTCTATCTTCCATTTCACCTTTGCATCTGATGTTCCAGATGTCACTTTCAAACTTAGCACTTCTTGTAGCCACCAGCCAGCTGTCTTTAAAATAATTTAAAAAGTCCTTTTTACATAGGACTGTGTAGTGGAGGGGAGGGTGCGAGGGCCACTGACTGGTCCTCTGTTTCTTTTGTTCTGGTTTCTGTAACTCCTGCTCCTACTGGAATTTCTCCAACAAACCTTCCGTACATGGTAAGATCACCATGTCATTCCACAGGTACTTTTTATAGAGATTAAAGAATGAAAAAGATGTCATCTTTAACATTAGTGAGGACAGAATCTATCACAACAGGAGATGTGTGGTTTTTTTATATAAATTCTAGATTCCTGGCACAAATGAAAGCAAACTAATTGTCTTCTGAAAAGTCATTCTTGAATTTTTTGTCCCCTCTCTGGCTTGCTACTTTACATCTAAATTTTTAATTTACTTTCTAAATTTTGAGGCAAACTTGCTACTAAGGGCAGGAGTTTTCTCTCACGTAGAGAACGTGATTTTTTTAAAAAATCTGAATGGTGTCAATACAGTGTGTGTAGAAGAAATGCAAAATTTTTGAAGGCATTAAAATTAAGAAAAGTGAAATAAAACTGGAAAAGGGAAGTACCAATTTCAGAAACGTCAAATTACGTTTCAATGAGCCCTGTAAGGCTGCTTTTGAGGGCAGAGCACTGTGAATTGGGCTGTCTCTGTAGACCAACATCTACACAGACTCAGCACTCATCAGCTCTTGCAAGTGTTCTCCTTCTCATTCAACTATGTTTGACAGACAGCATTTCTTCATTAATAATATAGAAGCTCATATTTAAAGATTCTTTCTAAGTAAGATTACTGTGGAATGTGAGCTGGGCACTGATGAATAATCTGTGAAGGATTTTTCATAGTATGCTGCCCAGAGCTCTCATACGTCTGAGCAGCGTGAGTGCCATGAGAAAGTGCAAAGGAAAGGTCTCTTAGAGCCTCTTTCTTCTTGCCAAGACAGATGTAGCTGTTAGCTACCCACCTGGAAGCCAGCAGATTTTGCCACACTAGGAAAGGACTGGGTGCAAGAAGACATATTAAGAGGCATATGAGCTGCATGTGCCTGTGGACTCGACATCATCTGGTCTTAGTTTTCTTGTGTTCAACATGTCTACCACCATACAATTTCAAAGAACTACATGACTATATCTTGGTACCTTAATGTACATATCCTATACCAGTCACTGCCTCCATGTACAGTCTCTTTCCTTTTCTCCACCCCAAAACATGGGTCTCAGTAAGAGCAAAAAAAAATATTTTCTTTTTGTTTTTTTCAGGATAGAAGTGACAAAAGCAGTTTTAGGCATTTTGGCTGAGTATTAATCTGAAACTCTTTGTAGAACCCACCTAATAAAACTATCACTTTCAAATCACTAAAGCAAAAAAAATAATTCCTTGATAAAGTCTTTGTTTTGACTAGTCAGTGCTGTTAAGAAAGGATTCAGGAAATATGTACACCAATTTTTCAATCCATATATCTCACAAAGACAAAAATATAGATTAATTCCACTCATTTTGATAGAATTGCATTTTTATAGAATAATCATCACACTGTGATGCTTTAGTCTCCAAGAGTGCTAACCAGACCATTTTGCAGTAACTGTCTCTTTTAACATCAGGCTTCCAGATTGCTGATGTGGCATTGTATGCCAAACTGTGCAACATTTTTCCTTGGGTAAGGTACAGAAAAGAGCCCTTTGAGATAATTTTTGCAGACAGTCTGTCATTCTGCAGCAAGAGGAGAAATGGTGGGAGATGAGCCATGAAAACAGTGCCTGTGCTAAGGAAAGCAAACCCATAAACCTGCAATGATAAAAGGTGGAGAACATTTGTGGTGAAAGATTCATTCTAGCCAGTGCAGGAGGAAGCTTTTGTTCCTGCATGAATGAGCTTTCTTACATGCCCAAGGGATGGAGATGTTTGTTGAGCTCCCTGCCTGGACTTTGCAGCAATGTTTGAGGCTTTGTAGCCCAGGTCACCGAACAGATGGAGGATGAAACTGATGAGCTGTGGGAAACACAAAATAAAGTAGGGATGCAATGATGCACTGAGCATGGCAAAACCTACAATCAACAGTACTTGGTTGATTATAACGAGTAGTAAATACTTGGTTGATTCTTGGCAAGAACAGTAAGATCAAGCAACGAAGAACTGGAACATTGTTGACTTGCCTTTCCATGCTGACATCATCTTCATCATAAGAGGGTTATGTCTCCGACAGCTCCACCTTTTCTTACCCTCAGCATTTGACAGGAAAAGGTAGTGGCTTGTTCTTATGTTGTATGTATGTCTGTATTTATAAATGTTGTACAGTGGAAACACCTTGACTAAAATCCTTTCAACACTTCTTCCTGTGTCTCATTCACTCATTGTGAGGGATAGTTACCATGAAGGACCATGACCAATCATTTAAAAATCTGCTGATAGATAAAAGGAAATCCATATGGGCATTGGTCTACTCATTTTGGTAAAAAATGAGTTGGTGTATAAGGCCAACTCAGTCCCTGTATCATCCTCATATTTATAGCTTGATTGAAAGAACAGATGAACAAGGATTTCACCATAAAACCAAAATTGCCCTAGTATAATATTCTTTGTCTTTCTCTGCAAAAGAGAGATTTGATACAGGATGATAATTTACAAGCCTTGTTAAACACTGGGAGGAATTCTGAAATACTTTAAAAGACTTTATATCATGTGGATTTTATGTAATTTCATTTGCAAGCATGGGTTCATTTTAGTGCTATCATTGTTCACACAACATAGCTGAAAATTGCATGTGGACTGTGACTGCTCAATATGATTCTTTATGTGAGTGAAGAAGGTAGAATTTGGTCCTGATGCATATATATCTCATCATAGGATTTGCTTCAAAGATACCACGGAGTGTGGAAAGAAAGAGCAGCACACATTTCTGGAAACAGCTTTGAATTCTGATTATGGTACATTTATCACGACTTGAATGAACCTCACTTTTTCTGCTGTTCATTAATGCCAGCAACACTAATGTACTGTCAAAAGAAACTACTGGACTTAAGTTGCTTGAATAATTGGTATCTGCACCCAGTCCAAATTTTAGTCAAAACATTTTATACTAAAATATTTCCTTAACTGAAATCTGCTGGTTTTTCGTTGGTTGTTTTTTTTTTTTTTCTTAGAACAGTCCAGTTCTTCTAAAATAAGTGGTTGGGGTGTTTTTATTTTATTTCCACATACCTACATAACTTCTTTCTTAATAATATAAGTAGTGTAGTATACCCTGATCTTTTTAGATGTGTATCATAAGAAGTATGAGATATTCCGTCCATTCATTTTCCATATTCTATCCCCAGTAACATCATCATCATCATTGTCATCATTATCATCATAAATCATCCTTGTCATCACTATCTTCATCATCTAATATAATAAACACCTCATGTTTGTTATATTAACATAATCATGTTCCTTTTAAAACAGTAATGTCTACTTAGTAATATCACATCACTTATTTATAGCAAACATACTCAGTCATATGGGATTTTTTGATCAGTCCATAAAATAACAAGCCTGCTGGCAGCCAGTGGGGTCTACATGTCTCAAAGGGAAAATGGATCTTAGTTGAGGAGTTATATGTTATTGAGAGCTCTTTAAACCAAATTTGAGATGGGACAGGGACATAGCCAGACTCAAAGAGATGCAGTATGGGAAGGGGAAAGCTATAGTGACTACCACACTAGCAAAAGAAGTCTTAAGAGGAGATAATTAAGCACAAGCAGGCAAAGATGTAACACAACAGGGTTATGGGGAATCCCTTTGCAATCCTACTGGGATATTGATGCAATTAAATGTAAACCAACATATGCAGTATGGGGAACAGACAGGAGGAGTTATAGATCTGTGTGCAGTCACTGGGTTTTGATCTCAGTGCCATTTCAGAGACACGGTGGCATAGCTCACATGACTGGAATATTGTCAAGAAGTACTACATGCTGCTTAGGAAAGACAGACCAGGAAGGCATTGTGATGGAGTTGACCTCTCTGTGAGACAACTCTCGAATTGCATAGAGCTCTCTCTTGGCGAGGATGATAAGCTAGTTAAGAGCTCATGTTAGGATGAAAGGACAGACTAATAAGGGAGGCACTGCTGTGGGTGTTTGCTACAGGACACTTGACCAGGAGGAGGAAGTGGATGTAGTCTTAAACAAGCAGCTGGAAGCAGCCTCACAGTCACAGGGTCTGGTTCTTGTGGGGTCTTTATCTACCTGGACATCCTCTGGATAAGCAACACAGCAAAGCACAAAAAGTCCAGGAGGCTCCTGGAAAGGATTGATGACACATTCCTGTCTCAGGTATGGACACCTGTCACCACAAGGAGTGGTGTTCTGTTTGTCCTTGTACTAAAAAACAGGGAAGACCTTGTTGGAAATGTGGAAGTTGGGGGCAGCCTTGACTGCAGTGGTCATGAAATTGTGGAGTTCAGTATCAGATGTGGAGAAAGAAGGGCAGCAGATAAGATTGCAACCATGGACTTACAGAGAGCTAACTTTACCCTCTTCAGGGACCTTCTTGAAAGAATCCCATGGGAATATCCCTACAGAGAAAATGGGTCCAAGAAAGTTGGTTGGTTCACTTCTTTTAGGCTTAAGAGCAGTGCATACCAAAGAACAAGAAATCATGGACAAATAAAGAACCCCTATCATTACTCAGGTGTAGGCAGGAATTACACAGAAGATGGAACCAGGGTCAGGCCACTTGGAATGAATATTGAGAGATTGTCAGAGTAAATAGGAATAAGACAAGGAAGGCCAAGACCCATCTAGAATTAAATCCGGCCAAAGATGCTAAGGACACCAAGAAGGGTTCCTTGCATTGATAACCAAAGGAAAACAAAGGATAATGTGAGCTCATTAGTAAATGAAGAGGAGACTCTGGTAAGAGAGGAAGCAGACAAGGCTGGCTGATCCCTTTGAACCAGTTTGCACTCTAAGACCAGGCCTCAGGGATCCTGAGCAAGGGTAAAGAAATGTTGAAAGGAAGACTTTCCCTTGGTCAAGGAGGATTGAGCCTGAGAACAGCTGGGCAAACTCGACATCCTCAAGTCCATGAGCCCTGATGGGATGAGTGAGTGCTGAGCACACAGTGCTGAGAGAGCTGCTACACACCACAACAAGCCTGCTCATGATCACCTTTGGAAGGTCATGAAGATCAGGTGTCTTGGGGTGACTTTATGATGCTTATATCCCAAATCATCTGTTCTGTTTATGTTACATATTAAGTTCTGCACCGTTAAGACAGGTTCTGAGAGTGAAGGGGAGGGAAGAAGAAGCCACAGTTTGTTTGCAGAAACACCACTCACTCCTCTGAATGCTTTTTCAGACTGTGTTGTCTTCAGCACAGACAGACAGTGGGACAGAGTTCCTCTTTGCTTTTAGTTAATTTTTAGCTAGCTGAGGCTGAGAAGTTCCCCATACTGTTTTTTCCTTTTTCTTGGATCTATTCAAGCCTCCTCTGGACTGAAAACCCATACACACACTGGGAGCTCACACCTGTGTCCCACCAGGCCCTGGACCTCAGCATTTTCCAGCACCAGAGGGACTGATAAGAGGCTGAGTGAGCCGAGATATACCCCATGACAAGGACCTTCTGGATTTACCATCTCTTTGAACAGTAAGTGGTTTTATTGTTAATATTATTCAATTTTTATGCTTATTAAATAAACAGTTTTTTTCACTTTTCTCCAAGGAAATATTTTCCCAAACCGGTTGGGGGAGGGGCTGTTTAAATTTGCTTTCAGGAGGGACCCCATTCAGAGGTTTTCTCCAAATTTTCCCTAAACCAGGACATCAGGAGAGGTGCCAAGGACTGGAAGAAAGGAAATGTCACCCCAGTTTTCAAAATGGTTGAGGAGTAAGACCCAGGGAGCTATGGGCCAGTCAGCTTCATCTGGATCCCTGGGAAGGTGATGGAGCACCTCATTTTGGAGGCAATCTCAGTCCAAATGGAAGACAAGAAGGTGATCAGGAGTAGTCAGCATGGCTTCACTAAAGTTAATCAGGTGTTTGGCCAACCTGATTGCCTTTTACAATGAAACAGCTACTTGGATGGATGAGGGAACAGCAGTGGGTATTGTCTGCCTCACCTTCAGCAAGGCTTTGGACACTGTCCATCACAACATCCTCATAGACAAACTCAGGAAGTGTGGACTGGATGAGTGACCAGTGGAATGGATTGACAGCTGTCTGAATGACAGATCCCAGAGGCTCATAATCAGTGGCACTGGGGCTACTTGGGGGGCCTGTCACTAACAGCATCCCTCAAGGTTCAGTACCAGGTCCAATATTGCTTAATTTATTTGCTGAGGACACAAAGCTGGGAGCAAGGGCCTTGACCCCAGAGGGCTGTGCAGCCCTTCAGGGATCTCGACAGGCTGGAGAGATGGGCAGAGACTCAACAAAGGCAAGGGCAGAGTACTGCACCTGGGAAGGAATAACACAATGTACCTGTAGAGGCTTGGGGCCAACCCACACATTTTCCTTTACAGGGTGTTATACTTGCTCTGTGGTAACTTTAAGTTGCTGTAGGATAATGCAGATGGATATGAAATCATTGTCTGGAAAACAAAAGTGAAAATTTTCTTCTTTCTTGCTTCAGGAAGCCAGCACAGTATTTTTGTGATGAATTATTTATTTCCTTTTGAGGAAAAATGTATAGAAAAACTACTTTAGAAAAAACTACTTTAATCCAGTTGAATGATGGGAAGATTATAATAAACTTCATTGGTTAACTATTGTCAACAAAAGGTTTTCTATGCCTGATTTTGCTGGAAAACTACTAAAGGAAACTTAAATCACAAAAGAAATGCAGGGATGTGACAGGATGTGTTGACTTACTCATGGAAGTCTTTCACTGAGCAGAGAAATGAAACGTTTGGAAATACTTGCATATCTGCACAATGTCAGTAGTCAACTTCCAGAAAAACTTTGGTTTAGATTTCTTATTAAAGACAACCAGCAAAGAAACAGGTGTGATCAAAGTAACAGTATAAAGTAAACCACAGCTAACTGACTGGTTTTCCACAATGCATGCACTCTCTGAGTCACAGGATCATTACCAGCTCTAGGACTTTGTCTGGACAGTTAAAGAGACTGTGATGATTGACAGACACTACATATGGTAAGTTTGCAAGTCCACAGCAATCGTTCTAAACATTAGTAAATGACTTCTTGAGTTTTTAGTCTTTATTTAGCACAGGCACTTGTAAGGATATATCACAAAACTAAAACTGAAAAAGGTATGAGTAACTTAAGGTATGAGTATCGTGCTCCTTAACAGCTAAGCTCTAGGTGACCTCAATGTCCTTCTCTCTGATTTTATGTCTACATCACAAACTTAAGAGCTCCTTTAAATGTTTAATATCCTAAATAGTCTGTTCCACTTAAAAAAGTTGACACCAAAATAGGGATTTTATTAAGTAAAAGTTAGTCACAGAAAGGATTTTTATTTGGTATGGAAAGAGGATTTGTGTGCAATGTTTGCTGGTTTTTGTTAGTGTCTTTCTCATCCCACTTTTTTACCTTTCTGTCAGTAAAAAAAAAAAAAAAAAAAAAGAGCCGAACACCAAAATGTCCTGCAGTAACTTCTGAATACGGAAGCCCATAGTAATCTTTCTACATAGTTTTGAAATGAAGAAAACTCATTACCAAGTTAGACTGTAGTCTTCAAAAGTACTTTCTGAAGTCTCTACCAGGGAAAGATCATTAAAAATTCAATACACAGCTCACTCATCTCATTTGTCCCCAAGTGTGCTGTGCATCTGCTGCTCTGGATAAATTAAAGTATTTCAATTCTTCAAAGAATGAACTTTGAAAAACGCAGAACCTGTTGGTCAAAACCAGAAATATTGCTTTAGTTTAAAGAGATTAAGGGGTAAAAACCTGATTTTTCTTTAAGTAGCTTAGCTTCAAATGATGTTAAGGCTCTACAGGGTGCATGCAAATATAAGAGGATAGTAAAACTACCATCAGGAAAATTATGTTCCTTTTCATATGCAGATTCCTATCCTTAACGTGGCCTTTTAATTAGCTTGATTATAGTGGTGCTTACTTGTTAGTGCCTCAGTGCTTTAATTTAAGAAACTGACTGTGTGTTCATTATAAATTCCTATTTTCAAAGATTTATAAATAAAACTGAGCAGCAGCAACCACAACAGAAATGAAAGATAAATTTACTTGGAAAATGTGATGAGAGAAATATCACTTGAGGATATTTCCAAACACTTTCAGCTCAAACTTAACTTCAGCTTGGCAGTTAAGAATTGTACATGTTACAGATGAATTCTTCTAGCTTTAAAGCATAGGTTTTTATAGAATTTCTGTTGTTGAGAATATGAAACAGTGAATTAAGACATAACACCAATGTGTAGAAACAATGTAATTGATTTAAGTAAAAAGGTGGTTTGAGCCTGATTGTTGAGAGAGCTGGAGAAGAACTGGTGCATTGGTTTGGAAGTAAACTGGTGGGAGAAATTAATCCCATTCATTTACCTTAAGAGAGATCTCAGGTCAGAGTTACAATTGAATAGAAAGGTTACAATGAATGCAATGATACATCGAGAACTGGCTTAAACCCACAAAGTCAGACTACAACTGGCACCATGTTGATCAGTGATGGTCGCAGTCCTATCAAGGATTGGTTGCAGTCCTGCTGAGGTGATGGTCACAGTCTTGTCAGAATCAGCAGTCCTGTGTAAGTTCTGGTCCTCCTCTGCATCCATCAAGTGGTGGTGGTGCTGTTCCAAGTCCCCAGATCCACAGATTTGTAGCTCAGGTTCATGTGGGAATGAGGAATCAGGTTCAGTATCTTCCCCAGGGTGGGGAGTTTCACAATGGAATGATGTAATACAGTGGGTCATGGGATATTTGGAAATCCTTGATGGTCAAAGTCCTTGCAGCTGCTTATTCTGCTGGTGTCATTGAGTCCATTATGGCCCATCAGCAGAGATGACCCCTCATCTTCCCAGATAGCTTCCTTAGAGGGAGCTATCACAGCTGGGTCATTGGTGTGAAAAGACCATCCTGCCTTGCAGGGTTGCCATTTTTTATTATCTCATTTAACACCCAGCCTGTAGCCTGAGGTGTCTGGTGTGCACAGAGCAGCTCTTGCAAATGACCCATCATTAGCAATTCATTAGAAATGAATTAGAGGGGCATAGAATACACAGTGTGGTTACACACACATAGTCCTAAACTGGCACCCTACTCCTGTAACCAGGACAGCTGGTAAACACTTTATATTGCTGATTTTGGAAAATATTATTTTGTATTTGAGGATTCGCAGTCTGTTACTTATGCAGAAATTGTTGCCAGAAGAGTGTTTTAATAAATTCACATACCATATTCTCTCAAATACCCGGGAATCTATATATGTACAGTTAATACAGGTGAAGAAAACATCAGGGTTGGCTCAATAGCAGAACTCAGTTTTCCAGTGATTTGAGTGGGAAAAGTGTTTAAAGCCAGAATTGGAAAGAGTGTTCAGGAGTCTCAGGAGGTAAAAGTGAGTAAGAAAGGCTGGTACAGATAAGTAGATTTTCAGGTTTGTCATCGTTTAACCCCATTTGACAACAAAGCCCTTCAGAGATGCTCACTCACCCCAGTGGGATGGCGGAAAGGATCAAAAAGTAAAAGTGAGAGAACTTGTGTGTGGAGATGAAGATAATTTAATAGGTCAAAGTTGTGCTTGTAAGCTGTAGCTGCAAACAAATTGAACCAAACTAAGGTATTCATTCATCTCTTATAATGGGCAGGCAGATCCTCAGCCATCTCCAGGAAAGCAGGGTTCCTTTTCCTGTAGGGCTATCCTACATGAGGTAGTGAATTGTGAAGACAAATGCCAGAAATCTTTCGTCCACCTTTCCTTCTTCTGCTCATACACATTTAGCCCCTGAGAGGAGCCATGCCACTTCCCACACATCAGCTCCCTCTCATCTTGGGACTCTTCTGGGAAGGGAAACAGGAATACTACCCAAATACCTTGCCATGAGGAAAGGGGAGAATCAGAGGAGAGTGCTTGATGACTGGAGCTTCTTGCTTCTGTAGTTGTCAGGACAGGAGTTGGTCCTTTGGTTTCTACACCATCTCTCAGCAGTAGCCAATGTTAGAAGTTAGAAGTAGACATGAGGTGTTAGGTCAGATCATCAAAACTTTGTTGGCTCCAGCCCTCTACACTCTGCCTATGGTCCTGAGTCAGCTCTGCTGAGGTCAACAAAGGAGTGAAGAGCCATCTGTGTTAAATGACTGCGTAACTGCAGCTTTAGGTATGCAAGCTGGGTAGCTACTTACTTGGTTGCCTCAGAAGCTCAATTTGCAAGACTTCATGGAGAGAGAAGAATCAGACCATGAAATTTAATGGACCATTCAAGTCACCTGCAAGCTGCCACAGATTGGACAGCTGTGATGGCCTTTAGCAGTGGTTTGCCTCATCATATTCATGTAGCTTTCTAAAACCTTTTTTAAATTATTTCAGGCAAATGTATTAATTTAAACAGAGAAACTTTACTGAATCTAAGTCACCCAAAGAGAAAATGAGGTTGTTATGCTGATGAGAAGCTTAATTTGCTTCTTAAGATAAAGGTGACTCTTTAAGTGCTGTGACTTTGCAGAGGTGCGATCCAACAACTATTCAGTGTTCATCAACAAATTTCAGCATTTTTAAGATGAATTGATGAAGTCCATGAGGACTTCATCATGGACTGTCAGTGAGGATGCTCCTCCAGGACATTTTTAGGCAGACTCCAGAGGGAAGGCTGGTTTCACTTGCACAGATAGGAGTACTGGTGTTTCATTTACCCCTAGCAATAACCCCAAACTCCTGGATTTGACTTTGGCAACTGTGCAGAATCTGAGCTGCAGCTGAACATGATTTGATACTTTATATTTTCATAGTGGTATCTTGATTTTCCCTTTTTAGAGAAGTTTTAGTGGAGACCAAACTTACTCCCAGCCTTGAAAGAACTCCAGGTTCTAAGATAAATAATGAAAGAAGTCTTAGAGCCTAATAGACATCGGCTTGGACATGATGAGGGAGGGCTTCAAAACAGAGAAGATAGCATTTGATAGAAAGGCTTTCATTCACAGCTGTCAGCTGCAGTCACCAGAGGACACATTCTTGTCCCTGCATAAAACAGAGAGGAAAACAGATGAGTAGCCTTTGAGAACCAATTTGTGCTTTAAAGATACTGTGTATTTCCAAGTGAACATAACATGCCAAATATAGCTAGCATAATCTTTTGAAGTGGACACTTGCTGGATATTTCATACTAGCCGTTCTTCCAGGTTGAACAAGGTGTAAGCAAGTGGTTACCAAACTGATTTTTGACAGGAAGGGCAAAATCTCTATGTCATGAGCAGTAATCACAAGGAAGCCTCCTACAGTGTAAGATCCCACTGCTTTCCCAACAGCTCTTCTCCTATTTTCTCTCCAGATTTTATCAGCAGCATGACAGACAAACAGGCTGCTAATAATTTGTTCTTCCACCCCCTCCTCCTCCTCTCAACTATTTTTAAATGGAGTGTGTAATTTCACAGCACTGGATGCTTAATATTATCTGTGCACAACATGAATTGTATCTTCTTCCTACCTGCTGGAAGACATTAATTTAACTGGCAGCTGTTGTAAGAATTAAAAGAAACAAGGGCAGAGGAAAGAAACAATTGAAGTTATGTACCACAAAGGAAGAAAATAAATTAACTTTTGACTGGTGGACAGAAATGTGCTGTTTATGTGACAGAAATTAAACATTTTATTCCCCTAATATTCTGCTACATCCCTCCTCTGATTTTAAAATTCAGTACAAATAGCAGGATATAGCCACAAAGCATTCACAAAAACTACTTTCTGGGTCAAGATGGAGCTTCACCCAATACTAAAGTGATACCTCCTGTAAGCTAATGTAATGTTTTTAAGAGAAGTTTCACGGTAATGACTACTTTTTATGCATGGACAAGCATAAAACTGCTGTGCCAGTGTGGGTACAAACAAGAAGCAGAGAATGAGAGCCCCAAGACAGCATTGTTCTAACCTTGCTGCATAGAGTGAGGAAGATTTGTAAGTCTGTTTTTTCCTGTGTGACAAAGAAGCACACAAGAAAGCACACAGGAAGAACAGAGAAAAGACCAAATACTCAGCTGCCAGATCAGTCATTTGGTGACATGAATGGTTTTTGGGGAGCAAAAATATGAAGTTACAGTTTTAACCTGTATCTATATATTGGGAACAAGTGTAAGAGAGTGGCAACATGGATTTGTTTGAATGCTGTCTCTGTATATACAAGCAAAATGCAAAGCTGAACATCTTTGGAAAACCTAAAATACTTTTGAAATTACTAAATATTCACAGCAGCAGAATCTAAAGTTGTACAAAAAGCCACTGATAAGGACAACCATTTCTAAATTATTTTTAGCATAAGGGCAGAAGCTGAGCAAGAAAAAATTTAATGTAAAGGTCTGTAAATTTAAGTTACACAGGGTTATTTGAAAGGTCTCAGCTGGAAGAAAAAACACTACAACAAAAACTACTGAGTTTGCTATGAAGAGATAAACTTTACAGATATTTGTAAAGAAAGAGAACAATATCCACATGCCTTTTTTCAATATAAACCCAGGTTTAGTTTTCATCTGGAAAAACCCCACAGGCTTGACTGATAAACTTGATTTACCTGGTGGCTTTTAAGAGCTGTGCATGCTGAGACATAAAGATGAGAAGCTGCAAGAACCCTTTGGCAATGCCAAGTTCAGAGCTCAGCAAAGAGATGGCAGACAGCTCAGAAGGTGGCTGTCGTAAGATTCAGGGTACCATGCCTTTTTTGATAGCAGTTCCAAAGACAAAGTTGGATTACACAAGCAAAGTTCGAAATGCTAGGTTTACATTGATATTGCTTCCTGTACTTGGTGGTTGTCTAGCAAAGCATGAAGAAAGTAAGACTGAGATTGCTCTTTCCCAGCTTCCCTGGAAGGAAACAGGCTACTGGAGATCGTGAAGAGATGGTTTGTGAGATGGAACCTTGTACCAGCCTTTGCATGGCCTGGTTTTGGTAGCAGTGGGGCCACAGAGGTGGCTTCTGTGAGAAGCTGCTGGAAGCTTCCACCATGTCAGGCAGAGCCAAGAGTCCCTGGTGCCTCCAAAGGCAGATGTGCCACTGTCCAAGGCTGAGCCAATTAGAAATGGTAGTAATGCCTCTGTGACAGCAGATTTAAGAAGAAATCAGAACAAAGGTTGTAGTGTAGTTTTAATACCAACCAAAGAAGAACGGAGTGAGAACATGTGAGAAGAGCAGCTCTGCAGACAGCAGGTTCTGTGGAGAAGGAAAGGAAGAGGTGCTCCAGGCACCAGAGCTGAGATCCCCCTGCAGCCCATGGAGCAGCCAGTGGTGAAGCAGCTGTGCCGCTGCAGCCCCTGGAGCACAGCTCCATCTGCAGAGATCCACCTGCAGCCTGTGGAGCAGTCCCATGGTGAATGCCTGAGAGGAGGCTGTCAGCCTGTGGGAGAGCTGTGGAGAGAGGTTCCCATGCTGGAGCAGCCTGTCCTTGAAGGGCTGCAGCCCATGGAGGAGTGAGCTATGCTGCAGCAGTTTGGGGAGGACTGTTGCCTGTGGGATGGACTTCCATTGCAGCAGCTGACAGGCAGCTGTTGCTCATGAGATGGATTCACACTGGAGAAGTTCATGGAGAACTCCTTCCATGGGAGACATTATCCTGCTCTGATTTTGTTAGTAATTGTGGTGGATTGACATTTACGGAAAGAAGTAAGAAACACCCACAGAAGTGATTTCTCTGGGAGAAGCTGCTGGGAGGTTCCTCTGTGTCTGAGACAGGCCAATGGCTGGCCAGTTCTGAGAACTGACAGCATTCTGCACCATTGAAAATTAGGTTCACTTCTGTGAGTACCACCTTTTAAAAACCCAAGCCTGGCAACTTCTTTCTCTTTCTTTCTTTCCAGCCTTGAAAGGTAGCAGAGCTCTGATGAGGCCAGCCCTGTTCCCCCTTTGTGTGGCCTGGAGGTGGGGCCAGGCTGGGCCCCAGCGGCTCCTGGGCAGGAGATGGAGGTCATGGGGGGGGGGGGG